>NW_028142942.1:600000-1080914 GCF_977018435.1 Lepisma saccharinum
CGATAGTGTCCCCAAGGCAACGTGTGGATTCCACAAGACAAAATACATCTTTTATCGTCGTGCGGATCTAATGCTACTTTCCTAACTTCGTTTGTTGTAATCACGTGGTCTACACTTTGGATTCTTTGTTCTATACTTAGTATCGTCGATTGTGAGTAAAGGCAATCGATGTAATCGTGGAAGGTGAGTTTGTTCTCCACCGTATTCTTGCCCACACCTTTTGCTTTCTTCGTGACGCTACTTTCTGTTCTCATGGCATACATCTTCGAACGCAAACCCGCGAACTCGACAATAATATCACCGTTACATTCATCTTTCAGTTTACCTAGGACTTTTTTGTTACGAGATGGAATTCCAAATCTGTTGGGTTGAGGATACGCAGAAGTATCGAAATACTCAAGCATGGAAGGATTTTTTATGTCTTCGTAGAGGTTAGGTGTTTGTATGCTGTAAATGAAGCTGTCGGTGTCCGTGTACAAAAGTGATATCTTATCATTGTAGAAGGGTTTCATCACGTCGTAATGAAATTCGAACATGTAAAGTTTCGACAAGTCGAGAACCGTTGCGCCAACGTAAATTGGTTTTCTGAATTTCATCAATTTTATATCTAGATTGAAAAGTGCCAAATTCTCGTTGTAAATTTTTCTCGACTTGAATCTAGGATCGGCTATCCACTTCCGACATTTATTCTTATCGGAAATTAATTTCACGTCTACGTGCTTTCTAACATTCTCCATGGTCTTTCCGTACACCGCATTGTTCATTAATTTAAAAAAGTCCTTGTCTAAATCGGAAGTGGCAGCTGTTCTATGTTGTGTGTTAGTTTCTATGTAAGATCTTAACCACGTGGAATGTTTAAACATTAGTATTCTTCTAACATTCACTATCTGAACACCCTTCCCAATCAAAAACCGGAGATTCTTGTAGTGGACGACGTATCTCTGTTTAGGGTCCAATGTTAACAAAAGCTTGTCTTGAATCGAGTCGGGTGGACATTTGATTTCGGGAGTCGGAGGCAAATCCGAAAACGTGTCGTGCAGGTGGTCGGAGAATTGGAGATCTACCTCTGCGAAGAAACCACACTCGCTATCGTCGAAATGAATAATGTCTATCGAAGTGGGATCTAGCCATTCGAATCCCCCGTAAGGAAGTTTCTGAACCATGGCATGTCCGTAGAGATTATTAACGTCGGCGTAGAAGATGTAATTCGATGCTCGATTTGAATCGTAATCTTCTTTCATGTGTACGTTATTAGCTTTTGCATGTCTCTGTACGCATTGCACCATTCCACCTCGTATCCCTCTTTCGATAAATAGCAACATGTCAACGTGCGATATCAGTTCCAGCTTGACCTTTGTCTGGAATAACATTGCCGACCACGCTAATCCCGGTAGACTGTAGAAATACGCTGGATCTAATTTATAAATATTCGTTGCCGTTTTCCTGAACGCTTGAAAAACATCCGCGAGTATCGTCACGTCTAATTTTAAGTATGCGTCGTGGTAGTCTCCGAGTGTCCTACATTCTAATTTCTCCCACATGAGTTGCGCGTGTTGGTATTCTTCGTCCGTGATTCCTTTCTCTCTGAGTCTGCTGTAAAATTCTCTTGGAAGTGGAAGAGCGTCGTCGTTAAATTTAGAACCATCACTAACGTATTCGTAAGGATAAATCCCTTTACGTCTAACGAGTTCTATGTCTACGTTGGAAAAACTAGCTCTAGTTATTTTAAATTGATCGTCGGTGAGTTTGTTCGCTAAAGCATCCAGGCTGGCAGAGAGAAATCTATACGAATCCAGGAAGCGCATCTCGATTGTATTTTTCGTTCCCGGAATCGACACTTGCTTGCTGAGACTAATGTAGCGTTCTTCATTCTCGGCCAAGACACCTATACGTTTCGGATCGTAGCCAAGATGTCTCACCAGGTGGTGAAAATCATATCCGCTTCCGTTGTGAAAGAATATGGGGATGAATTTAGGTTTCTGGATTTTAAGATTGCACGTGTTGCAAATTCCACCTATGTAGTTTCCGCTGAAATGATCGTGGTGGAATATTTTTTTGTTCTCATCAGTGAAACTTTGATCACATACCGGACACACCTCAGTGGAATTGTAATTTTGAAGTTCATTTTCAGTTAAAGGTGCCATCGGTTTTGATGTAAGCAGTACGCTACCAATTACCTCAACCTCCTCCACCATTTTTTCCAGGAAGTGTTCGATTACATTTGGCCCACGGTATATATATGCTTCATTTATTTTATCACGTCGCACAACAACATAGCCGAAACTATTAGGTTGATGAAGTTGGTACGGCGTTGTGGAGGAAAGTTCGGGATCCGGTTCGCAGTAGGAGAGTGGTTTCAGGAAAGACTCGAAATCTGCGACGATGATTGCGGGATGTTCCAACAATGCCTTGTGCATTTTGAATTCTTCGACTTCGTTCGTTTCGGGCATCAACATTCTAGCCGGTCTGTTGTTACCGCAATAAATTTTATGTTCGGCAAGTTTCTCGATAGCAATTTGACGTCCGGTGTAATTTCGATAATTGAGTTGTTTTCGATCGTCGAACGTGGTTAGGCATCTCGGGCAAACTTCGATGCAATGTTCATGCTTGGTTGTTTGGCTTCCTAGTAATCGAGACATTGAACGAATTAGCGTGTAATGATGAACATCCTCGTTGGAAATTAGAAGAAGATTAATCACACGAGCATCGTCATTGTCGATATCGCTTATCCTGACGGGGTGCACAAGATATTTATCTGACGTAAAAGAATAAACATTAATAGCGATGCGTTTTCCTGCACGATTTTCGAACTTTGTTATATCCGACAATGTCACCGGGTATTCGATGTCAGACATTACACTTTCAAATTCGGACTCGTATTGCTTGTAATGATAAATCCGTTCTGGATTATTTTTGCAATAAACAGGATGCAGTGCAGCCAACACACACCAGAGAAAACACTTGTTATCGCTGTTCTGTATATTTAACACAGCCCTCTTGTGTTGAATGTTCGGTGGAAGAGGGACGTAGCTGGAAGCGCGAAGAGGCGAGAATCGGTTCACGTAAACGGTTAACGTGTGAGGACTTCCACATAGAGACCATCCCGACCCTTTAGCCTCGAAATCGTCATGTTTCTTAACCAGCTCGTTGGAAACTTTATAATAGAAGTTGTCCAAATTTTCGACGTCAGCAAAATAAAGTGTCTGGTTTCTTGTACAATGATAAAAAATACTCGTTGTGCCATCGACTTTCTCGTATTCGGAAAGCAGAACAACATATACTTTTATAGAGTTGTTTTCAAGTTTATCTTTCAAAATATTTAGTACAGATGTTTTCGTTTCGTCCAAGAAACTAAGGATGTCACGGCCTGGTTCTGACTTAATTGAAAAATCCTGGAGTTGGTCGTTGAATGCAGATCTAATTGGTTTGCGTTCATTGGATAATTTAATTTGCTTGGAAGTGGAAGCTTCGGTTCCTGGATCCTCGATTTTTCTTTTCAATGTTCCTTGTTCGGTCGATGGTTTGCAAATTTTGAGGTGTTTACTTAAATTTGTAATGCAGATCATCTTTCCGCATCGAGCACAAGACTTAGAAGGTGACGAACGATTAATTCTCGAACCTGTTTCGCTACATCTTGCCCTGTGTACCGATAAATTGTTCCTTGAGATTAGCTTCCCACAAGTAACACATTCAGTTTTATCATTTTTACGATTGAAACTGGTGGTGGATGCCATTGCTTTTTCGAAAATCACAGAAATCAAAAAGTCTAGTATATAGTGATACAATTTTCAGGTATGTTATTTATATAGAATTTCTTGAGGTGAAATAGAAAATGCACGATCACGTCAAAATTCAATCTGGTCGAAATTACTATGAAAAACCACGTGAAACACCTTTGAACTTGAAATAATAGATGGTATGTAGCTTCAAAGAAAGTTAAATACCTATTTTTTTTACAAAAACGAGGAGCGCTGCAACAGGACGTCCGTACTCTTCGGCTGCTCTCACGCCACGTTAGATATGACTCATCACATTACGTCATAACTTGTTGCAATATGTTGTGTAATAGTTTACCCCCTTATAGTTAATACAACAAAGAGCATTAGATATGAGTCATCACAATATTACGTAATAACTTGTTGCAAAAACGTTGTGCAATAGTATACCCTTATAAGTAATACAATTAAGAGGTGTTTAATATGAGTCATCACAATGTTAGTTACATGGTTCTAGTTAGGATGATGATTTTTTTTGGTTTGTTGGATAGGGGTTGAAGAAGACTATTTGTTGTAGTGACCACAGTATTGTTTTTTTTGTTTTTTTTGTGTTTTCTGTTCTCTTACGAGAATTAATATAAGTTGCCATAGATCCCTCCAATTCATGACTTAGGAAAAATCTGTTTGCGGATTCATCACGTACGCCTATACGTGAGTAAAATGTGAATAGAACCTATGTTCGGAAATCCAAAATAGCAACCGGCAGTAGGATTATCTTAGAAACAGTAAGACTTAGGAAAAATCTGTGTGCTGATTCACCACGAACGCCTATATGTAAGTAAAATATGAATAGAACCTATGCTCGGAAATTCAAAATAGCAACCGGAAGTGGGGTTATCTTGGAAACGGTAAGACTTAGGAAAAATCTGTTTGGTGATTCATTGTGTACACATATATGTGAGAAAAAGTATGAATAGAAGCTATGATCGGAAATCCAAAATGGCGACCGGAAGTGGGGTTATCTTGGAAACGGTAAAACTTAGGAAAAATCTGTTTGCTGATTCATCACGTACGCCTATATGTAAGTAAAATATGAATAGAACCTATGCTCGGAAATCCAAAATGGCGACCGGAAGTGGGGTTAGGGGGCCAGAATCTTAAAAAAAATATTATTTGTTTGTTTGTTTGCGTCACAATATAGGCGTGCACGCACGTGTGTGTGGCACATCGTTCCCGAGAGAGAGGTTTACAAAGGTCACGATATACAAACATTTGACCGGGGCTTGGAAAATTACGATAAGGTGCATTCATCCTTCAAGAATAAGAAACTGCATTATTTACTCATCACGTTGTGTCAGCGCAATAAATGAGGCGCTGAACATAGAGAGAAAATAAGAGTTTTTGAGGTTTGGTGAACCTCAATTAATAAAAATAAGTTTTTTGAGGTTTTGGTGAGCTCCAAATAATCAAAGTGAGTTTTTGATGTTTTGGTGCTGTTTTCTACGCTGTGAAACATCGTCAGCGCAATAAATAAGGCGCGGAACGTGGAGAGAAAGTGAGTTTTTGAGGTTTGGCGAGCCCCACCGAGCCCCACCGAGCCCCACCGAGCCCCATTTTCTGACGTTGAACAAGCCCACCTGCACTACTAGTTATCTTGGAAACGGTGAGACTTAGGAAAAATCTGTTTGCGGATTCGTCATGTACGCCTATATGTAAGTAAAATATGAATAGAACCTATGCTTGGAAATCCAAAATGGCGACCGGAAGTGGGGTTATCTTTGAAACGGTAAGACTTAGAAAAAATCTGTTTGCGGATTCGTCACGTACGCCTATATGTAAGTAAAATATGAATAGAACCTATGTTCGGAAATCCAAAATGGCAACCGAAAATGGGGTTATCTTGGAAACTGTAAAACTTAGGAAAAATCTGTTTGCAGATTCATCAGGTACACCTATACGTGAGAAAAAATATGAATAGAACCTATGTTCAGAAATCCAAAATAGCAACCGGAAGTGGGGTTATCTTGGAAACAGTAAGACTTAGGAAAAATCTGTTTGGGGTTTCATCATATACACCTATACGTAAGAAAAAATGTGAATAAAACCAATAGTGTTCGGAAATCATGCAGGTTTGGACGTGACGACGCAGTTCAATAACATAGGTTAGACCAAGAAAAAAACCTTGGTGATTTTTTCGAGTAAGAAGCTGGCAACACTGCCAGAAAATAGGGCTCATGCCTTACAAGAGCAAACCATTAAGGCGAGCCTCACCGAGCCTCACTTCGAGCCTCACTTTCGGTTGCAGCTCTGTCTTTATGGTTCTACTCTAAAGTAGGTCAAAGCACATAGAGGCTCTCGTGTAGTTTAGCACAAAAAAAAATGAATAGGTTAAGTTATATCACATAAGATCGTGGCATTCGTACCAAGTACGAGTGGGAAAAAAGGGAAAAATAGGAAATTTTACAAAAACATCGCTAAACACTAAAACATCGACAAAAATTTGTCAAAATATGTCAAAAACTGATTTTCAATTGATAAAAAAAAGGCTACAAATGCATACCTACCAAGTATGAGTGGGAAACAAATGAGATGCGGTGAAAATTGCACTGAAAAATCGTCAAACGCTAAAACATCGACAAAAAATTGTCAAAATATGTCAAAAAAATGATATTCAATTGGTAAAAAAGACAATACCTACTAAGTATTATTTTGAAACAATCCAATTACACTACTACCATTGTCTACCATCACAATTTCTAATATATAAAGTGGAGTATGTGCCTTGTATTTTTGCACTTGAAGGACAAAATGTCATGCAACCAATTCACATTTATTTCACTACATTGACATGAAGGAAAGAATGTGATTAGAATGTATGGCTGCGCACACACAAACACTTCCTTCAAATAATTGTGTCCATCGGAGACAAAGAAGTGGAACAAGATGCGAGAATAGATTAGAAAAGAAAGAGGAAAGACACGAAACACACACATACATGTGATGTGTGTGTGCATGGCATGGCAGTTAAGAGAAACATTTGAAGAATGAAACGAGAGAAAGTGAAAGGAAGAAAGAGGTAACAAGCTGAGAAAAGAAGATATAAGAAGACATTAAACAGTAAAAATGAAAATATGAGAACGAGGGGGAAAAAAAGTGAAGGGAAATCGGGAGTTTGAGAAAGAAGGGGATACATATACATGTATGTCGTACATATATGTGTCATACATGCATATACAGGGTGGTGCAAAATTCCGTTTACAACGCTTGGGAGGTGATTCGACAAGTAAAAACAAGGAAAAAATGCCATGTGAAAAAATGTCGAAATCGGCACCGTTTTCGAGTGACAGGCGTGCGAAAATCGCCTCACACCATGTTTATAGCACAATAACTCAAGAAGGAAGAAAGATATCAATGTCGGAATAAAATAATACAAACAAAATCGTACCTGACGAATACAATGGTGCAGCAATTGAGGCCCAGTGTAAATTGCGCAAGGGGACTCTCAAAGAAAGTGGGGAATCCCCTGATGGAAAATACAGGAAATTTACTACTATTTTCTACATAATGTTGAGATCGGAATGTAGGCAGTAAAAAAATTACGACGTATGTCCACATGTCCAACTACTGCTGGGACACCGTCCCACACTCGGGAAATAGGAAATTCACCCGAAAATGACGCTATGCCGTCAGATTACGCTGAGATTGATTTCAGCTAATTGATACAGAAAGCCCCACTAGAGGCGCTGTGGGAGTGTAGGTCACCTGTTACGTATTAGTGTTGGTGGATACTACGTAGAGAGTGTAGTCGACCGTTGTTCTTCCTGTCTGTTCTGCCTGTCGCAGCGTAGGGTTTAGTCTGGCGTGTGTGTGTGGTTGAATTGCTCCAAGGAATATGAAGCATGGCTCGTATCATGAACGTTTTCCCAATAGGCGGTTACCAGCAAATGCACTCTTTCAAAGACTTGATGCTCGACTGCGTGAAACTGGATCTCTACTACCCCGTAGGTGGGATTGTGGAAGACCCCGCACTGTGCGCACTGTGCAATTTGAAGAGGACGTGTTGGACGCGATACGAGACCGTCCTGACACCAGCACACGTGTCATTGCTCGTACGCAACAATCCCACCATAGCAATATGTTCCGCGTTATTCAGGAGAAGGGATTGCACCCATACCAATTGCATAAGGTGCACTACATACTGCCCACGGACTTTCCCCTACGCATGGATTTCTGCCAATGGTACGTGCAACAAACTCTTGCCATTCCAGATTTCCCAACAAGAGTTTTGTGGACCGATGACGCAATGTTCACCAGAGACGGCATGTTCAATAGCCACAACAGCCACGTCTGGGATATGGACAATCCGAATGCAATCATTGTGCGCCATCATCAACATAGGTTCGCAGTGAATGTGTGGTGTTGCTTAGTAGGTGACCACTTGATAGGCCCGTACATTTTGCCCTCTACTTTGTGTGTTGGGAATAATCGGGTGTTTCTACATGACGTATTACCTGAACTTTTGGTAAACGTGCCACTGGCAGGTAGACAACGTATCTGGTTTCACCCCGCGGCGCCCCCGCACAATTCGACCGGGGATATTTACGGCGATCGTTGGATTGGCAAGGGTGGACCTTTACCGTGGCCACCTCGTTCCCCCGACCTCACACCACTGGATTTCTCTGTGTGGGGAGAAATGAAAAGGCTCGTGTATGGAACCCATGTGGAAAGTGCTGAGGATCTCGTTGCTCGTGTTAGTGCCGCTGCTGGGACAATTGTTGACATGCCAAAGGTATTTTCGCTTACCAGACAATCAGTGCTTCGCCGATGTCATCTTTGTCTTGAAGTCAATGGCGGACTTTTTCAACAAAGTCTCTGAGTATACCGGTGTTTGTGAGCCCCTAACAGCATAGCATAGTGTCCTTTAGTGAAAGGTGCGAGTGAAGATGCTGGAGATCGCTGTACTTCATACCATCGATCTGCATGTGCGGAGGTTGTGCGCTTCTCAGTGGAATCCCTTAAAGATGTGCTGTGTCCGGAAATGTTACATGCCATTGTGTGCGTTTTCTCGCCATTCTCCTTCTTCATTCCTTCGAGGATTACCCACTTTCTTTGGGGAGCTCTCTTGTAGTATGTACAGCCTGACGACATGTGGCCATTGTTTAACTTTTGTTTTTTGTACTGCAAAGTAGTGTGTCAACATTAAGGGATTGAAAACGTTTTTTTAGTGTTTTCTCGTATTTTTTCCATTTGGAATTGTGTCCCAGCAGTAGTGGGACATGCGACAAATTGGTTTCTTTTCTTCTTCGTACCGCAATGTGAACCGTGTACAACAGGAAATTTGCAGTTATTTTCCTATTTCCCGAGTGTGGGACGGTGTCCCAGCAGTAGTTGGACATGTGGACATACGTCGTAATTTTTTACTGCCTACATTCCGATCTCAACATTATGTAGAAAATAGTAGTAAATTTCCTGTATTTTCCATCAGGGGATTCCCCACTTTCTTTGAGAGTCCCCTTGCGCAATTTACACTGGGCCTCAATTGCTGCACCATTGTATTCGTCAGGTACGATTTTGTTTGTATTATTTTATTCCGACATTGATATCTTTCTTCCTTCTTGAGTTATTGTGCTATAAACATGGTGTGAGGCGATTTTCGCACGCCTGTCACTCGAAAACGGTGCCGATTTCGACATTTTTTCACATGGCATTTCTTCCTTGTTTTTACTTGTCGAATCACCTCCCAAGCGTTGTAAACGGAATTTTGCACCACCCTGTATATATATATATATATATATATATATATATATATATATATACGTATACATACACACACACACACACACACACACACACTATGACAATAAATATAATACATTGTCATAACTACATTTGAAAATGGTTAGGCTAAGTCCAAAGTTACACATATGTGCAATATTTATAATAATTTAGTCATATGATTGCTCAAAATTTTATTCAAATAATACAATTAAATGTCTGAAATTACTACTTAAACCTATTCCATTAAATATGATGTTTAAAATGCCAATTTGTATATCATGACAAAATTATCAAATTGTGAAATATTCTGAATTCATATTCATAACATTTATTTTTGACTGACAAAAAGAAAAACAAATATTTTAAATCATATGTGTCCTTTCAGACAAGAAAGATATAAGATTCAATTTATTGAAATTATGTATATTTGCACTGTCATCAAGGTTTATATACAAAGGTCAACTCTTTAAAATTGTTCAATGTATAATATGATGTCATACTTGGTATTTTGTATCAACATTCAAAAAATGGTATTTGTAATCATTAGATAAGTATATTGTGATATACATAGTAAAATAGCTGTAACAGAGCAAATATGTACATTTACTAAACAAACATTCAAGGTGTTAAGCAGTTATGGACAAAAATATAAAACAAAAACAATTGAAGATAACTCATACTAAAAAATCTGGCTTGAACTAGTTGCTCTAATACTAGTTGTCTGTGACTTTAAATGGATCTGAAGAGGGATGGTACATAAGTAAAAATGTGACTATTGGTGAAGGTTTGATATCATTAAAAATCTGGATATTTTGAGAGATTATACTTGATAAGTTAATCTTTAATAGTTTGTTTAAACTATATAGAGACATTTTGTTGATAACAGAAGCTTGGAAAAGCTTTTATAATGGAATAATCTGTAAAACGAAAAAGAAAAGATTTGGAACTGGTGTAAAGTGCCTAGTTTAATAATTGGGAGCAGGAAATTATTATCTGCTGGCATCTGCATTAACTAGCTAGTAAATGAATATTGCATTATCTAAAATGAAATGTTATGAGAAATAAGACTAAGTGAGTGTAATATTTTCTGCATTTTGGATGTGAACAAGCCAAATGTGAAGTTTTGGAAAATTGAAGGAAGCCATCTTGTGGACCTGATTGAGGAATCTGACATGTTGAGTGTGCTCAGATGTAGAACTGACGCATGCCCAAATATTTAGAGAAGGACTTGCTCTGCCTCACAAGGAGACAGTAAAGAAGTGTTTTCTTCATATAAATGTTCTTTCAAATAATTGCATAATTTGATGCTATTGTAATTTTTGTTGTTTCTAGTTTTTTTTTATTTTTATCAATATAATAATTATAAAGTTATCAGTATATGTAAATTTAAATTTCCTTTTCAATATAGCACCATAGCTACCTATTGTGCTGATACTGAGTTTGAATTATACTGACAAAGTCGTTATAACACATACACACAGATATATATAATGTCATTAAATATGTGTCAAATATTAAATAATGAAATTAAATTATAAAATATACAATATATTATATCGACAGTCCTTCATTCAAAATGTAATTGCAAATTGAAGAGTTTAATGTAGCTACTACTGATGCTAAAGAGGGAGGGACAAAAATTAAGAGACATTAAGAGAAGATAATTGTTTCCTGTATAAAATCCACATATAAATGCTAATAAGTGTTTTATTAATATATTTATATACTTCGCGGTTGCTAAAGAAAGCCGATGAGAAATGGAGAAGAAATAACAAGTCGGTCTTATTTCTGTGTTCTGAGGATAGCTGTGTTCAGTGTCCTTAGAGATGAGGCTCTTTGTTGTCCGTTCTGTTTGTACGTTTTCGATATTATTCCAGTCAAATATATTCGAATCCCAAATTAATTGTTTATGGTTCTTGTTAAAACAAAACACTCCTCCCCGGAAGAGATTGGTGGGGGAAAATTCCCCCCTGGATTTCGCACCCTGCAGTAATCGACAGTTCTCTTCAGTTAATATAATATATGGCAAATTTATGTATTTATCCTACTTTTACGTCGCTTTTCCGTGATATTGTTTAATGGTTAGTATGTATCTTCTCTAATGTCACATTTCTTCCCACTTTTGGGTATTCGCGACAATGAATATGAGCAGTATGCAGGAGAAACTCCCCCACTGCCACCAACACCAACAAGCACAATCTAAGTATCACCCAACCTGCCGACAAGATGAGACGAAACTTTGGTCTGTCCCGTCTCATTTCGAAACATTCGCTTTTCCCGTCTCCTTTTATGAGATGAGACGGGAAATGTCTCGTCTCGTGAGCAACACTAACGTTAACAATAGAAGTATCCCCTTAGGCCTACTGTCCCCAAAGGCTCGAGCAAACCCAACTTCCTCCACCAAACAACTTCCACTTCAATGAAAGGACATTCACAAAGGAACAGTCATGCCCAGCTCGAGAGTCAAACCTGGAACATGTAAGTTCCTCACTTAAATCATGAATTTTGTGTATAATAATTACAACGCCAGTTCATTCGTGGTAATTCTGAATCGGCAGTTTGGTTTGCATATACACATATAAGCAGGATAATATCCAGTTTTAGAAGGCTCGTAGCGTTGAAACGAGAAGTCAAACAAAAAAAGTTGTTCTGTCCTTATGATCTCTATGACTGTGAAAGTTTGTACGATAAGCCTTTGCATAAGTTGTCAATTCTATATTTTTCGAGACTTGAGACAAGAACGAGAATTGTCCTCCGAAACCGAGACGAGACTGTCAACGAGGCATTTACAAATAAACACGAGACAGACATTTACAACTCTCAACGAGAACGAAACCAAGACTGCCATGTCCCGTCTCGATAGGATCCCTAATGAGGTTGTGAACCAATTCATTAATGCGTTCGGGGAAAGAGATGAGGCAGCTTTTTTCGCAGTACAAATTTCAAAATATATTTCAGTATGTGATATAATGTTATATACATTATTTCCTTGTAATATTTACACATAAACTTAGTTTTGAAATGTACTGTGCAACTGATGTAATCTTCTGTGTATTTTCTCTTATCTGCACAAAAATATTTTATCCTAATTTGCGTACAGAAATCAAACACTGACTGAAATTGCTTTATGGGAAAGAAAGTAAAAATAGGCGTTACAAGTAAAGTGAAGAATGTGAAAATTCTTATTTTGCACTACATGGTTTATGGTAAATTTCGATAAATATAAGTTTAAAATATATATATTTGAAAATTTGGCCAGTAACCAATTTTACAAGCAATAGTTTTCTCGTGACTTGATGAAACACGCACGCAGCAGAACTCTTTCGTTTATATTTCACGTGAGCAGTAGGGATATTTAATAGAAGAATGACCATTATAAAGCAAAGCTTTCCCTTCCATTACCGTTCCTTCTTCCATTATTTAACTCTACACAGATTTGCCAAACTGTTGTACACGTTGGCTCTCCGTGGGCTACACCCAGTAAACTGGACTGGACGCTCGAAGCAGACGACAAACGAGCTCTCTCTGAGAAGTGACGTATTAACATGGCGGGGCGTGCACGTGTTTTTCAACGCAACGCTAGCCTCGCAACTTTGGAAGTCTGGTTTTCCCCTTAAACTGAACGCAGAGAAACGCAAAAAATTGGAGGGGTCATTTTCCCAGGGTGGAGTTTTTAAAACTGTTGTAAAAAAAAATTGAGTGGAAATGTCCATTACCCAAAAATATTTGATCATAACTTCCGCAACAGTAATGAAACACAAACTGATATGGCTTTATGGAAAATAGGCTTTATGAATAAAGTGAAGAATGTGAAAATTCTTATTTTGCACTACATAGGTTACGGTATATTTCGATAAATATATATTTTTGAAAGTTTGGTCAGCAACCAATTTTACAAGCAATATTTTTCGCATGATCTGAGAACATGCACGCAGCAGAAACCTTTCATTTATCTTGCACCTGAGCAGCAGGGATATTTCATGGAAGAATGATCATTACAAAGCATAGCTTTCCTTTGCACTATCGCTCCTTCTTCCATTATTTAAATCTGTACAGATTTGTAAAACTTCTGCACGTGTTTGCTCACCGTGGGCTACCCGCAGTAAACTGGACGCTCGAAGCAGACGACAAACGAGCTCTCTCTAAGGGAGAATTCACACCGAAGAAACACGTGTTTCATGTCGCATGTTGCGTGTTGCATGTCGCGTGTTTCTTCGGTGTGAAATCTCCCTAAGCCGTGACGTATTAACATGGCGTGGCGTGTTTTTCAGCGCAACGCTAGCCTCGCAACTTTGGAAGTCTCGTTTCTGCCTTAAACTGAACGCAGAGAAACGCGAGAACTTGCAGGGGTAATTTTTCCGGGGTGTAGTTTTTAAAATTGTTGTAAAAAAAAATGAGTGGAAATGTCCATTGGGATATTCAAGTAAGTTCCGCGCATCTGCATACCAATTTCTGACGTGGCGCAAGGTACTAAAATGACTTGGAAAGGAACAATTCCATTCATGAACTTCAGAGATCATTTAATGAAGTGATTGTCCTTGATTGAGTCACTTCTACACGATCGCAACACATTTTCATTCACTCAACATGCAGGTGTACAATTTTTAATTAACCCGTACGGAATGCACATCCACAGGAACTAACTTCGTAACTTCGCGTTTTCGATCTGACCCAATCAAAACTGTTATTCTAATCAAGTCTCTCTACAAAGAATGTTATTGTTATTTCTTAAGTCCACTTTATGTACATATAAGCTAATCGGGACTGGACGTAGAGTTTAAAATGGGATCCGAACCACTGTGCGATGTGCCTCAACAGGGACAGCGACAGGGGTGGGCACGGGTGGGCAAGCGCCCACCCAAAAATTCCTGTGCCCACCCGATTGCCGACCCAATCAAATTCAATAAATAATATAAGAGGCGTTGCGGATACGAAGGGTGAACTCAACAAACGTACACTTCGAAACATCTTATTTGACCGCCCTGAAAAATGTCAAAGTCCGGAATTCGTAAATTTGGCAGCATAGCGCTTCGGAGCCAACTAAAAGTAGCCAACTTTGCAACATTTCTTCTTCCTAAATAGAAACGCTCTTGTGATTTTTTTTTCATTCTTTCATATTCCATGAAGTTATAATACCCTAAAGCAGTAATAAAATACACGAGTAGACAAAAAAAAAACTTAAGTAGATATACAAATGTTTAAAATATATTCACGATTCTTCGCTCTGAATTTGATAATAGGGAAATTTATGTGCATTTTGAAACACTGAACAGGTTCTCATCCACCTGGAAAGAATTGCCGTCACATTTGAATGCAAAGAGGCAAATTTCTGATGATTTATACGAAATCTGTAGTAAAGATACCTTGCACAACACCAAACGATTCTGCAAAATGTGTCTTTTCCTTATTTCTTGGCGAAAAATGATTCGAAACTCAGGCACAAGGTTGCTTCAACTGAGATCAACGTGCTTTACTGAGTTTTCCGTTAGTAATCTCCTGGAGTAGTTGGTTAGATGACAGCACTTTTTTTTTTTTTTTACTGTATTCGTCAAGATCGAAACATCGTAGGTTCAAATCCCACCCTTTCCTGATTATTTTTTTCCATTTTATTTACCGAGTACGAAGTGTTGTAATAACGTAATATAATATTATATGATATTACTGTAAATATTTATGCGATGCATGCTCAGTGGCGGCGATTGAGTTCCAAAACTGATGGGTTAAGGTGCCAAAACTGGTGGGGGGCAAGGACAGTTTACTTTCTTCCCTTGGTAGATAAGGTTTAGCATAGTGCGGGGGCAACTGCCCCTCCATACCTCCCTAATCGTCGCCACTGTGCATGCTTCAAGTAATGCTTTTACGAATGTTCTTAATCTTTCAGTGATTGGCAGGATTTCAGGAAAAACTTTTCCTTTCATTCAGCTGTCATAAGTTAACACATATTAAGAACTTTCTGTCATTAACATCTGTTCTTGACATGATGTTGTAATCAATGGGTTCCGGGCTCGATACCCGGTGGAGTCACATTACACATTGGTTCGGATTCCAGTTTATAATGTAGGTTGAGTCCCGATAAGTCTGTATGTGCATAAAGTAGTTTTAATAAAACAATACAAATATATATACGAATAGAATGTTGTTTGCTTGCGCTCTTCAATTTGTTTTCCATGATACAACCACAAATGTTATGCTATATTTTTCGTTTGAAACAACCCACCTCAGAATTAACATCACATGTTTCCACGCTGCGTCTTGCTTACTACGATTAAAATGTCTTCAGGAAATGCTGGAAGTAAATTGCATAAATATAAACGGAAATTGCTCAGAAATGTAGATAAGTATTCTCGTCCAAGGCCGTTTACTTTCTGAAAAAGTCTCCGGAAAGAAGCAAGAAGTTTGAATCAACAACCTTCGATTCCACAAACAAACACGATCCTCCTACACCACGCCGACATGCTCATGTTATTTTAAGTACTACTCTGTTCGAGAGATGAAGACATAGACATTTCTGTAGAGGTGTAGTGTAAAGTGGAAAATTGTATGTGGGGGAACGAAAGATTTTGCATTGTATACGGCAACACACCAACGTGAGGAAATTAGGAAGTTACGAGTGAGTAGCGTAACCCGGTCATAAAAATCTCCTATGACAGCTGAGGGTTCGACGTGCTGACCCCACGTCACCTCATTACCGTTTGAAGAACTCCACACCACTAGGTAGGATTGTGGGAGGGAAACCGCCAGTTGGGAGATAGGCCTAGGCCCTTCGAGGGATGTCGCGCCATGGGTTATTATATATAGCAGAGGCGTGGCGTGCATGTAGCCGCTGTTACCGCAGGTAACACCAAAATATAAAGAATTGAAGAACCTGTCTTAAAATATTATTACGTACATAAACTGGTAATATTGTCGTAGTAAACATTGCAGACTGACATTTTTTTCTGACACCGGGAAAAGCGAAGAGGAGGACTGATCCGGTACCCTCCTCAGGCAACACGAGGAAAAGGCCCTGAGCCCACCCAAGGAAGACTTTCCGTCGCGGCAAAGACTGTTACGGCGGCAGGACGAGGCGGGTTATTGCCATGACTGTTTAACCGGCGCAGTTGCCGGTGATCCTTACCGGATACAGATCAGTGTTGCCATATTCAATTGACAGAAAAGAGCTAAGTCGCCTAATCGGATCTATCTTACTCTGAAGGTGTCCAGTCACACTGAGGAACGATGGCGCAGTGGTAGCGTCGCCGCCTTGTAAAGGCATCCTGGGTTCGATACCCGGCGAAGGCACAAGTGGTTCGGATCCCACTTTAAACTGTCCCGATTAACATTACTGTGCATGAGCGGAATTAAATCGCCAAATCAAAATTTTAAAAAATCAAATCACACGGGGGGCAAAGCAAACTACCAAGTGATATTTTGTATTTACACTAAATATCAGCGATTATGAAAGTCCTCTTTGTCCTTCTTCGACATCATTAGCGAGAAGGAGAGGAGAAGGATGGGTATGGTCAAGGGGTCCGCTGTCCTTCTAAAAATATCAACCTAAAATTCTATATTTCACACATATAATATTATTTCGGTTACAGGAATTTGTGATAACTGTTGAATGGGCCGATTGAGATTGACATACGTTGTCGCAGAAATGCGATAATTTCGGATTGAAGCAATGTTTTTGAGGTGGTAGAACTGTTTTTGGGTGAAAACATTACTTACAAGCATAATTTCCCGATTGTTATCTTAGTACACTCTGAAGTGTCAGGTGTCACAGGTTCGAATCCTCAGCAAGAAATAGTTATTTCAATGTTTGTTGTTATTATTTTACTTACATAATTATAAAAATTAATAATTACATATACAAAGAAATAATAATTTTATTTAAAAAATTCACCATGCATCCTCATCGTCACGTTTATCCTATAAAGCGAAAGCCTCAAAGGTAGCAAGGGTAAAATATACGAAATAGTAGTGGTGTCAGAAATGAGATTTCAATGGATTTAGCGAAACATGGGAGTGGGAGTAGTTAGGAAACAGATGAAGACTACATCTACTCTACATACGTCTGATTTGAAACGAAAAGTTTCGCCATTTGGGCAAATCTGGTTTCAAAAGAACTAAGATGGCAACAGTAGTAGAACTGGACTTCTTGCAGGTTCCTAAGGAAATATTGGGGAAGCGCTGATGCTGAGAGGGGAGGGGGCAAGGAGGGTGCTTCACGTGTTACAAAAGTAAACAACGGTTTGCGGGAGGGACTGTGCAGTGCGAGTTTTGTGAGTGGTGTCTTTCGTCTTTATGTTGTTTTCGGGCATTGTCAATTAATTAACAAGCGGAATGGAGCTTGCTCCGAGTTCCGAGGTGGCGGGTTTATCCTATCTGAACAGTGTGTGTAATTGTGCGATAGAAGATATTTTGAAGCAATCATTTGGTTCGTTCTTTTGCAGAAAAAAGTGAAATTGTGGCGAAAGGGAAGCCAAAGCCTATTTTGAACGATTTAAAACCCAAGTCGTCTGGTGGATAGGACCGACATTTCAATGTTTCGTGGTATAACGACTATCCGTGGTTATGTGGATGTGCGCAGTTGTCGAAACTCTTTTTTTGGCCATGTACTCTCAATTCGGGTGAAAAAAAATGTGTGGAATTCAGGTGTGGATAACATGGACCATGACACACCCAAAAATTCAAATTCAAATGAAAAACTTCACTTTATGACAGCATCATAGAACTTTATTGATTTGATTTGATTGATTTTGCTTCGCTTGTGCCACTTTTGGCTAATTTGCGAAGATGGGGACGAGTGATGATATGATGAAATTGATGAATAGACATCACAAGCGTCCATGCCCAAGCCAGGCTTCGAACCCGGGACTATACAGCATCATATAATTATTTTCAAAGAAGTGTCGTCGGATTGATCTTCTCTATATGTAGCCTTCGATGTTTCTGTAAGTATCAAATTACGTATTATTGTGTCAACAACCAATGTTTGCGATTTCACTTCAGTCTTTATGTCAACATTTTTTTTTCCTGATTAATAACTTTACCAAAATCTAGTATTGAATTGCAGACGTACCAGATTAATATTATATGAAGTACTTGCAAGACATTGGGGGGGGGGGGGCATGAAGTGGGGAGGCGCCCAAGTCCTATGGCTCCTTACTTAAATGTCCTACTGATAACCGGTAACACTTTTAAAAATCCCACGCCACGCCACTGATATATAGCTATACTTCGAGGAAGGTTCCTTTAGCTCAGTTCGATTTTCTCTGACTCAATACTAGTCAGAAATTCAATAAAATTCGGTTGATTGGCAATATTTTAGGCAAGAAACTTGTTATTTCATTCAGCTATGCGTCATAAGTTGTGTTAACACACATTATGAGTCAATAATAATAAGTTAAGAAATTGACAAGACGTTTCTGGACTGAAGGTAACTAGGGGTTGTTTTCTTGTAACGTCGTTGCTGTGTCCAACTCGGTCTTGTGATTTAAAAAAAACTCTATATGTATGTTTACTTTCCTCTTACATCATTTTTTTTTCGCGAAAACATTGTTTCATACTTTCCAGTTGTTAACATATATTTCTATGAAGTGTTAAATATATTTCTAGTCTGCTTTCCACGGCTCCGGTACCCTTTTCTACACCCTCGATTTTTCGCACATTTCAAATATTCTCGTTACAAAAATTAGTTCTTCATAATCAGAGTTAGGATTTTTAGGTGCGCACCTTTTCTTCGTAGTGAAAGTGAGACCTCTCTGGAAGGACTCAGTGTATGAAATGTTTCCTCAACGTGAGAATTGAGCTAATTTACCAGCACCTTTTTTCCCCTTTTATGACAACCTTTCCCCTTTCCTCCCTTTTCTGGGACATTTATCTATTTTAACCCTTTTTCGCGTTCTTAATCACTTTTCCTCCCCTTTTTGTGTCCTATTACTGGTGTTGTTAAATATATTTCCTCAGCAAATCATTGAATTTTTATTTTCTTATTTTGCGACACTTTTCTCTTTAAGATGTTTTCACATTGTTAACTGAAATTGAATGTATTTAAACTGTGCTTGATTGTTGTCTATTTGAAATCAACAATGGAAAGACCGCTACTGATCCTGATCGCCGTTTTTTTCCTTAAGATAGAAGGAAGAAGGAAACGCAGTTTGGTCTTGGAAGCAGTGAAGAAACAATGTGTTTCTGAAGTGGTGGGTTTCACGTTTCAATTGTGCGCAGTGGACAGATATTGTTTGCGGATGTAAGGTCCTTGCCTGCTTTTTCACTCTGTTCGATCCTGTTAGTGCATGTACTTTACCATGATCCCGATTTCCCAGTCTGGCTCAAGAATTTAAGCACGAGTTCATAGAAAGTGATGGAACTGTTGTTATTCGATGCACGGTTTGTGATACGGGAATCACATTAGATGAAAAACACCAGAGAGATCGCATCCAGCAACATATTTCCAGCTCTAAGCATCAAAAGAACAAGAATCTGCAAGGAAGTAAATCTCGGCAGCCTCTCTTACGCAATGCATTTGAGCAGTGCTTGTGTGCATCTTTTACACAGGCGGGGATTCGACTCAACAAGGTGAACCATCCGGCCTTGAAAGGGTTCCTTGAAAAGTACACACGGTTCTCAGTTCCCGATGAGAGTACGTTAAGGAAAAACTATATTGAACCTGTGTATGAAGAAACTGTTCGTAAAATTAAGGTGAAAGTGTCAGATTGCGATATAGGTGTCATTCTGGATGAGACGACAAACTCAATGCAACAATATGTTTTGAACATTTTGGTTTCTCCTCTGACAGTTGAGGAAGTTAAGCCAATGATACTAAACATGTATGAGTCGCAGAAAACCAATGCCAGTACAGTGATGCAGTCATTTATGGATTTCTGTCAAAAACTGTGGCCTGGTGGAATTCAGTTCGAAAAAGTCGTTGTTGTAGTTACTGACCAGGCTCCCTACATGTTTTCGGCATTTAACCAATTGAAGCCGTTGTTCCCTAAGTTAAAGCATGTAACATGTTTAGCTCATGCCCTTCACAGGGTTTCTGAATCTATTAGGAACAAATACATTGTAAATGAGTTCATATCTGATCTGAAGAAAATACTCCTTAAGGCCCCGAGTCGCATCCTTGCCTACAAAGAAACTACCTGCCTGCCCTTGCCACATTTCCCCATCATTACTCGCTGGGTATCATGGATTGAGTGTGCTGCATTTCTGTGTGAAAATTTTGAAAAAATTAAGGAGTTTGTGCTTTCCCTGGATTCAACCGACGCAGGTGCAATTTCCAAGGCACAGCAACTTCTCGTCCCAGACAAGATAGATGATTTGCAAAAAGAACTATTTTGTGTACATTCCTACAAGTACCTGTCGACAGCCATCAAAAGCTTAGAAGAACAAGGCGTCCAAAAGGAAAAACAATGGGATATCTTTACTACTGTGAGGGAGCAGTTAGATGGTTTTGCCAGAGACAAACTTGAGGCTAGTCTTGACAAGAATCCGGATGTTGTGGAATTTGCCACTTCCACAGAGTTGTCATTCCGAGTGAATACTAAGTTTGCCTCACTTGTTTCTGTGGATGTAGAGAGAAGTTTCAGCTTACATAAAGATATTTTATCTCCGAAAAGAAACAAACTCACTTTTAAAAATTTAGAAATGCTTAATGTTGTAAGGTACAAAAGCTTTGTGTTTTTCTCCAACTCTGGTGAATAACTGTAACACAACCTATGTGTGTGATGTGTACACAGCTTCGAGTGAATAGCTTAGACTAATAAAATAGGATGGAAAGTTTTAATAAGTAGTATAATTATCCGCACCTTTTTTGCCCCAATCAGCACTTTTTTTTGCCCCTTTTTGGGTCTTATTTTAGCACCTTAGGAAATGTTCCCCTAAAAATCCTAACTCTGTTCATAATAAAAGTAATTTTTAGACCTACGTGCTACGAAACTTACGTTTTTTATGAAATTAAAATTCCTTGCGTAACGTCAAAGATGTTTTTCAGAACTTTATGATGGCGAATGATGCATTCATGTCACAGGCGCAAGTCTGAAGATTTCGGATGATCGATTTATGTCACAGGCGCACGTCGGATTTTTTTCTTTTTCTTCTTATGATTGACTTGTGCAATAGGAACATTTGCGATTGCGATATGTTATTTGTGTGATCTATTGGTGGATTGGACATTTCAGACATTGGATTTCATTTATGCGACTTCAGAAATTGGAAATAATTATTTTTTTGGCAACTGCATGCCGTAAATTGGAGGGTTGTTTTTTCTAAATGACTTGTGGTATGGGATAATTTGCGACTTGGGAAGGGAGTGGAGGTTGGTATTCTGTTGAAAAGGACAAGGAGTTTCAACTAGTGATTGGTTCAAGCCGTTCATTTGTGTGAGTCGACTCATGAGCGCTCGCTCACTGAGAAGAGTCGTTCAAAAGAGTCGTCAAGCTTCTTTTTCTCGAAACACATGCCTGAAGAGGGGGGTAGGACGTGTTGAAGCAGATGATTGTATTTAAATAAACGAACACAACGGAACGTATCAGCCTCTGTCCTTCAAGATTAATAAATTGTATTGCATTTTTGTGTATGTGTGTGTGCGTGTAGCCGACTAGATGGCCAAGATTCTGAAGTAATCGACATTTGATCTTGCCACAGAAGTTCCCGGGTTCTAGTCCCGGTCTGGGTAAGGATATTCTTTACGAGTGTCCCTTCAGCTATATCATCACGCATCATCCTCATCGTCGCGATTACTTAAAATTTGAAGAAAAGCGGTATAAAATAAGAAAAATACAAATACGAGTCTGTGTGTGTGTGGATATACATATATGTGTAAACAGTAAACACACACACACACAAACAAAATTTATTGCACATACTTATTTTCATTACTCTGCCTCATGAGTGAGATTTTCTATATTTGTATCTTGTTTCAGTTTACATTTCATGCTGCGGATAATGCAAATTATGCAGTACGATAGCATGCACAGAAATGCTATATAATTATATCAACCTTTTATTAGTAATAACGTGCATTTACACATTCTTCCTTTTTTGCATTCGATCACTGGTTTTAATATCGCAACAAATGTGAGAAAGCGAGTCAACAAAATGCACTCTAGATCTGCGCTGCGACACATGCTTGCCGACTCTTTAAACAGCACGAAGAGTCACAGCACAGTACCACGACTCTTTCCCCATCATTCGTTCACGACTCTCCTGGCAGCTCGAAGAGTCACAGCACAGCGCCACGACTCTTCTCCCGCCGTTCGTTCACGACTCTCGAGACGGCACGAAGAGTCATGGAGCACCTTAACGACTCGCTCGCCTTAGCGACTCTTCTCCTCACTCATCGTTCGTTCACGAGTCGCGAGCTCTCTTACACAAGGCGCGGCGGCGGCAGTCTCGCCAGCAGACTGGATCTACAGTTTAAAGTGGGATCCACCCGCTCGCTCTCCGCGGATGGCTAACAGCTGTGTTTAAGAAATTTATATCGCTCTTGAACATTGTCCATGTCCATCCCAGATAGCTGTTTGTTGTTCCACAGTCATTCAACATAAGTTTCTGCCAATATCATAATGTATGATCGAATTTCTATAAAGCGGGCCAAATTATACGTATGTATTTTTTTTAATGTTGCTTTCTACAAGTAAAACACCTTAACACGTAGGCTCACCGCAGATGGCCAACAGCTGTTTATATCACTCGTGAACATGACCTACGTCCATCTTACGTAGTTGTTCCTAATTCTGCAGTCATTCAATAAAAGCTTTTTTGCAGTATCATGTACGATGAAATTTATGATTAAACTTATATATTTATTCTTTAATGCTGTTTTCATTAGTAAAATATTTACACGTTAATGTTAATTAAATATTTCACGTCCTATGAAAACGATTTTGTCAGACAATGTTTAAAGTTCACTTTATGCTCAGATAGTCTAATCGGAATTGAAGCTACATTTTAAACTGGGGGTCTAAATCACTGGGCAAGGTGCCTCCACCGAGGATCGAATCCGAGACAGGAAGCGATTTCCTTACCAGGATTTAACAAGGAATGAAAGGATGGCTGAATAACATAAATAAAACAAACTCCATGGTGCATGTTCTTCGTTTATGGTTTCTATGTTGGCCAGCTTGAAATAATCTTGGAGTGACAGATAAGTGGTGTCGCCCTCCTCAAAGTAAGCCTATTGACACCGAAAGTTCCGGGTTCGAACCCCTGCCCAGAGATGAGTGGTAATCTGTATTTAACCTCCTGTCAATTACTCTAATCCTCCGTCCTTGCCTTGTAACGATACCTGGTGGATCCCACTTTAAACTGTAGATCCAGTCCCGATTAGCCTATCTGTACGTAAAATTCATTCATCCTCGCTGTCAATACTAAGTAATTAGGTATAAAAGATGCATAAAATACAACAAAGCGTGTTAGGCAGTTAAAATATTAAAATTGATTTAATAAATTATAAAACATAATTACTGCATGCTAATTTATAAGAAATTATAGCATTTTGAAAAATGTTTGTTCCTTAATGGGAAAATAACTAGTAGCTTATTTCTTCTATTCATTCCCATGTTAACAGATTTGTTTTCTTGGATAAATAAAATTGAATGTGTAAATTAAAAGGTTTACATGTGCACGAAGCGGAAGAGCAACTCGATCGGGTATCGTGGTGAGACAAGATGACTTGGCACATCGTTTCAACTCGTGAATGAGAATGCATTTCTTGTTCGCGATTTGATTTCAAGTTAAAAACACCTGTCTGGTCTTGTTCGCTTATCGATTTCTAAAGCATAAATCGGTATCGTTACTCCAATGATACGAGATTCTCGGACAGTAGATTTTACACAGAGTGTCTCTCATCATCTCACCAACTTTGGAAAGGTTGGCCCTGTTTTCATTGCGATTTTGTAATGTCCTGCTACTTGTGACACTGATTCACTTCCCACAATTCCAGTCGCCTCTGTGGAGGAGTGGTTAGAACAGTGCACTAAGAGGAATCCCGGAATTGAGTGTCATTCATCATTTTTTTCTGATTCACCCTAATAGCATAGTGGTTAACGCTGTCATGTATTAAAATGGTTTGCGTGGCAAAAATTGTTAAAAGTCCACTTTTATGCTCCAATAGGCTAATCGGGTCTCCCCGATTGCTTAGTGATAACGTCGCCGGTAATCAAGGGGTACCGTGTTCAATACAAAGTGGAGGTTCGGATCCCACTTTAAACTGTAGGTCCAGTCCCGAGTATCCTATCTGCACATAAAGTGGACTTAAACAATAACAACTCAAAATAGGCTAATCGGAATATTGTATTCAAGAGGTCTCTGCCTAACACCTTCCCAAAATTTTCACAAGACTCCCCTAATATTTTTTACAAACATTTAATTTCTTGTAATTTTAGCGCTAATTTTGTCTGGACATCATAACTGGGTATAGGCTTCCAGGGGCTTGACTTCCGGCGAAGAAACGCAATGGTTTGGCCGAATTTGAAACTACAGGACAAATTTGTTGGCTGTTCTTCGTTGCCCGTCATGGCCTGGGGTTGCGCGGTCTCTCTCTGCAAACAACACTCGCGAGTCGACTCTTTCCTTCGTTCAAAGAGTCGACTCCTTCCCCTCTCATCGTACACGGCACGTTTCAGCCAGCTTCACTCAAGGGAAAAGGAACAGAGAGGACCCCCCTCCCTCTCCTCTCCAGTCCCCATTTGCTGCACGCAGAATCGACTTGCTTTCTTTCAAAAATTCCGGCCGCCAGGCGAGTATACACTTGCGCATGCGCTTTCCTCCCAAAATTCGTGGAAAGGAGAGGGAATAATAGTTGCTTGGCGGGCGGAGGAGTCGTGGCACACATACGACTCTTTGAACGTGTCGTTCAATTCTGGTGAACGAGTCGTTCACCGCTCACAAGAGAGAGTCGTTACTTTTGAACGACTCGTTCACGAACGACCCATCACTAGTTTCAACGTAGGAGTTACTTCATTTTTGGAATTACAAATTGAACTTCGACCCGCAATTCAATACCTGGCCTTGGTAGAAAGAGGTAAGTTACCTTCTTTGGTTTAATTTTAGCCTTCATTTTTTGTATCTTCATGTGTCAATGCGGAAAACAGTGAGAAATAGTGTTGGGGGTAGGTGACTTTGGCCAATTTCTAACATGCCTTTAAAAGGGACTCTATAGATAAATGCGGGTAGCCGGAGCGGAGCGGAGGCGGGGCCGCGGTAGCGGTAGGGGGCGGTAAGTCAATTACCCCAGGGGCGGAGCCCGGAACCGGTGGGAAATTTGGACTCAAGAACTTCAAACGACAAAATCGCAACTTTAAACGGCTGTACAGTCGTAAATACTTCTTTCCGCGCTCTAATTTTTTTAATTCACAAATAGGATCACATAATCTTCATAATGAAAAAAAATATTTCAAAATTTGAGGGTAATGTAACATAATTTAACAAGGCAATTGCACAGACGATAAACGGACACGTGTTAAAGTCGGTAGGAGAAGCAGGTAAGGGAGGCTCGATTTTAGCTTCAAATCAGTGGTTTCGTTACAGGAAAATCCCCAAAAAAAGCAAGGACATAACTAATGAATGACTGTGCTTTACGATCTTTATGGTTAAAATTAGTGAACGAAACTCTTTCGATCTTTAAAAGAAAACCGTTTTCCAGATGGAATAGGTGTATGCATGAATAGCAAACAAAAAGTAAGATATCGTATTAGCTGTGGAGTTAACTCTGTTGTAGCTTTGTGGCATTTCCAGTTCCACTTGTGTCTGTGATAAGGATTCGACCCTCACTTCATCTGGATATTTTCATTTATATTAAGGCCTATAAGACAATAATATGAAAGGTTCCGAAATATTTCTTACATGGGTGTATTTTTTTTTAATTTGTTATTGCTGAAAAGGAATGTTTGGGAAAATTGAACATTTATTTAATATCTTGTCCAGTAGCCACTTGCATCTATGACATGTCACAGGCGTCGAGAAACGGATTGCACAAGATGTCGAATATACCTGTGTGAAGTGCACACGTCATTCCAGGCATTGTTGACGTGGTCAAATAGTTCTTCACTTCTTCGAGGTGGTGGATCAGGCCAGTTTTCTTTCAAACACCGAACGACTTCGGCCCACATATTTTCAATGGGGTTGATATTACATCACATGGGTGGTCAGCAGTGGCGTCGCGTGCTGTTCACATACGGGTGTTCACAATAAAATTTACTCAATGGAGAGTTACTCCTCTCCCTTGTAACTTCATCTTCAATTGAGAAAGTAAGAATAACAGTTCAACTTATTTTCAACAATTTCCCCCAAAAATCACGCTATATTTGAAGTAATACGATATTTTTATTCCAATTAACACCCTTTTAATTACGTAATATACAATTAGTAATGTCTAGTGCAAAGTAGTAATTAGTATAACATGCAATCTCAGGTATGTACAACGTAAGACTACCATACTTCGCAATATACTTTCTATTACACCAACCATATGTTAACCAACCAACATTCATTCAGCATTGAAAGCACGTTCATCATTAGTTGGACGCGTTCTCCCAACAGCTCAGAAAAAGTATATTATGTGTATGTAAGATATCTGGGCATTATACAGAATGCCACCCGCCCACAATATCTCGGTTGCGATGCTTATGATTGAAGTGTCTTGTCAGTCAATGTGATATTGCTCATATTCCTTCTTCCCTCGTGTTTCGTATTTTTCCTTCTATAGCATCATTTCGCCATGGTTCAGAGAGATTGATTTTCGACCATTTAAAGCAAGGGTTCCCAAACTTCTTTGCTTCACGGCGCCCTTAGTGTTTCAAGAATTTTCCGCGGCGCCCAGAATGTAGCTCTCTCTAACACTAGCAACGCTCAATTGCTTGTAAGATTACATGCCTTAAGTTAAAAATTAAACACGTATTTCAAACTCAGAAACATTTCGTATGTAAAAATATACTAAATAAGCACATATTTGAAACATTCATAGCATTGACTAACAATTTTGTGAAAATATTGGAACATTTCCCAGCGCCCCTGTAAGTCAACCAGCGTCCGTGTAAGTCAATTACGGAGCCCCTGGGTGACGCGGCACACACTTTGGGAACCACTGATTTAAAGCGTATAGTAACATCTGTTCATCGTCGTCATTAACATGTTTACCCGTCGTGCCTTGTAATCGAGGGGTCCCGGGTTCGATACCCGGTGGAGGCACATAGTGATTCGGATCCCACTTAAAACTGTAGATCCAATCCCGATTAGTCTTACTGTGCATAAAGTGGACTTAAAACACCAAATCAATTCAATCAATCAAACATATTTATCATCCTTGATCTTACGCATTACACGAAACGAATCGTTCGAGAAGCAGATGGTAAGAAACGTCCAGGATGTGGCCTTTGCCCGTCCATGCATTCGAGTGAATTGATCGATTACAAGAACTGTCCGATGAAAAAAAAAGAAGAACAATTCACTTTTAGATATATTTATATATTTCTTAAATGTATCTATTGCAAACAAGACTACTTACTGATTTGCCCGAATAAGTGGCTAAAGAAAGTGCATGTTTAGTGTTTGTTGTTTAGCTACATATTCGGGTAAATCACGAAGTAGTCTTGTTTGCAATAGATACATTTGCACACGAACTCGCTCCTGAAGGATGACCGGCCGAGACCTATAATTGAGCTCCAGATATTACACAGAAAATAAAATTCTCACTGTGGGTCAAGTAATTTAACGCTACACACCGACGCACAATGCACTTAATAACGATATCAAGAGAAATAATTAAAATTAAATTCTATCTTATGCAACTATGTAGCGCAGACAGTCTCGACTCCCCCTAGACATGCCTTGTATATGCTGCGCTCTGGTGCCGAATGCAAGAAGTATTGCCGCTTGCATCAGGGCTCGCACCACGATGTGTTCGCACAGCCCAGTGAACATTTTCGGGGTATATTGACCAACAGCCCCTTAGCTGCCAGTTTGATGCAACACGCACAGCAATTGTGTTCAACGCAATCCGTGGAACACCGTAGGAGTCAGTGTTACCAACTATCTAAAATAGTTATCAGACGTGAAAGACGTCGTGTGGATATTTTTCAAATATATGTGTATGTGTGTGTGTGTGCATTTAATATGTAAGTAATTTAAAACATTTACATGAGTGTTCACGTGCTCATGTGAACATTATCAGGCGACGCTCCTGGTGTCAGTCAATTAGATTTATGTCGTTTCGTTCAGAAAACCAACGCTGAACGATGGCTGAATCATGGATGGGGGAGTGATCTGCTGGAAGTCAATAGTTACTTCGGGATACAAAGCTTGCACGCCAGGAACCGTAACATGCTCCAAACTGTGCACATACTGTATCCCGTTGAGACGTCCTACTCGGTGTAGGTCACCTCCGCCACCGAGAGATATACAACCCCAGGCAGGCACGCTCACGTTACGTGAGTTAGCAACAAAACGGGGATCAAATCGTTGTCCTTGACGCCGGTAGATCAGAACCGGACCATCATTTGCAATAGAAAATACTTTCTCGTCTGAGAAGATTACTCTATTCCAAACTCGATCAATACAGCTAAACGAGGTGACAATCCAGCTCTCTCGATTAAACCGATCACCTTTTCTCTTGTGGATTTATCGTAGAGCTCCATTCTTCTCGAGGTTGAAGAAAGAAATGTTGCATGCCTCTGTTTAGAGCGTAGTTCAAGGGAAATAAGGTCCTCTATTGTTATAGTTAATCACGTTATGTTGAAGTTGGTTCGAAGACAACATCCAATAACATTCAACCATGAAAAATTTCGTACGAATTCATAGCAGAAAAAGATGTCAAGAATAATAAAATAAATTAACTATTATTTACAATTACATTAGTTTAATTTAATGAACAAATAAAAAATAATTATGACAAATGTGCTACAACGAGTAGTTCTCTTTACGTCCATGTGTAATAGTATTTGGTATTACTAAACACGCACACACGCTCAGAACATCTGAAGCGTAGTGGTAACGTGTCAGATGATCATACCTCTTCTTACGTTCATCTTTTCTCTTTGAGGTGTTGGTTCAATCCCGGGTCAGCTTCCACTTTTTTTTTTATGTAATACCTAATGTAAATTTCTTGTCATAATTTTTTCGTCCACAACAAACAAGAAAAGCAATAATTAAACGATATTTTACCCAAGACAATGATTGAAACATCATATTTATTCACATAAAAATCTATTCCACTCACAAAATTCCTTCCTTCGGCTCTCAATGCAACATCAACAAAACATTCATGTTTCAATGTTCATGTTGGAAATTGAACGATAAACAGTTTTGGGGACACAATGCTTTATATGCAACCTCATTATAGAAATATGCATAAGAAGTCGAATGAAAGTATTCGTAAGGATTACTCTTGAAACTCTAGAGTTGTAATCTTGCGATTTGTTTTTCGCAGAGTAATCTGTTATAATCAAGGTTAAATTATTTCGAAGTTCTTGTATTCAGTAAATATCGTACTTCTGTGTTCACTTCTACAGAAAAGAAATGGATCGGCTGGGATTTGAACCTGAGATCTTTCATTTTAGATTAAAAAAAAATTACGCCTCTTACCTATTGTTCTACAAGGAAATGGACGAAAAGTTTCCTAACACGGTTGCGGCAACAACCACCTGCCAGTGTTCCAAACATTTATTTGCCACAGATTGTGGATAAGTTGCTCTCTACAGAAATGACCGGTATTGTGCAGTGTATTTTAGTTCAAATGTTGCTTAAACTTATGCGAACTTTGATAAAGAGGATTTACCGGGATATCAACCAGGTTATTTCCGGATAGGCTTCCGAGGTTTCGAGAGCTCTTTTATCTTCAGGGATTGAAGTGATGACTGATAACGTGCTTGTTCCTGGTAAGTGCAGTGGTCGTAACTTCGATTGCTCATGCTGCAGAATTTTATTTTCAAAAGGAGTATGGCATTGGGACGTAAAATATATATATACACTTCTTAGATGATCTCTCTGTGTATTTCACGAGGTGGAAATAATGATGAAGCGTTTAGCATTTCCGGAAACAATTTCAATGATGTTACGCAATCACGTGCCACGTGGAATGGCAGAATCAAGTAACGTATAGGAAAATCTGAGGGTGGTTGTTTTGAATATTGCGAATTTGGTGGAAAGTTCGTTAGATATACTTTCTGTTGAAATAACACAAATATTTTGTTGAAATTAGACAAGTTTTTTGGATATAAAGCAGTGACGAATTAATGATCATTCTCAAGTATTGCATTTTGTAGATGTCACGCAATATATAAATAGTTATTAGTAGATTTTTATCGCATCGGCCTCGGTTGCAATAGCCATTTACTTACTTCAATTGGGGATTTATTATTAGTTTTAGATGCATTGGAAGATGAAAGTGAGGGGGAATAAGAACAGTCATTACTAAAGAAACGGACATAACATAACCAATCTTAGCGAATTGAACACATTAAACTCTCTCGTTCGTTACAAAAAATCACTACATCAATGTAGTTGCAACGTCCTACGGCTGTAACCGTAGACAACGTAGACACGCACCTTAGCTCGGCGAGCGCGTTGCGGAGGACAACATTTCGTAATGTGCATAAATCTACTCATAATGCTAACTGTCTCTTCAGCGGAGAGATGAGACTGCATAGTTCACAGGGATCGGGTGTTAAAGAGCTTCTCCACAGATTTCTGATGAAATGGGACCAATAACCTTTACCTCAACAAAACAACAGGTAATGAAAGGTTATATGCCAGTTTATTTTCTTAACAAAATAATATATATATATATATATATATATATATATATATATATATATATACACACACACACACGTTTAAAAAAAACTTCCCAGGGTTAACAATAATAATAAGTACCTTTTGAAGCTTACTAAATTATACATATACACAAGTAGGGAAAACAGATTTCTTACTTCAAGGCGGTTTCTTACTATTGGGAGGGAGTAAGCCGAAACTAAATATTAAAACGGCCTTTCATCTCTTTCACCAGAAGGTGGAGTTTAACTTCTCTATGGTGCTCGGACTCTCGCTTTAGCGGAGAGCACCTTCTCTCGCCCGAAAGCGGAGTTGATCTTCTCCTTGGTGCTCGGACTCTCGTATAAGCGGAGGGCACCTTCTCTCATCCGAAGATGGAGCGGAACTTCCTTCTTGGTGTTTGGTCTCTCGCCGTAGCGGAGCACACCTTCTCTCGCCCGCAGGCGGAGTCTAACTAACTTGCCAGCCAGGCAGCGTTGCCAACCCCTCAGCTACGAAAAGTGCTGTTCGAACTGTGAAATTATGCTAGAATGCCACCCAATTGTGCTAGGGCAGTATTATTATTATTATTATTATTATTATTATTATTATTATTATTATTATTAACAATATATTTTATTACTATTTTCAAATGTTATATTTTATCCCACCCTAAGATCTATTTATTTTAAGTCGCGTTTTTGCCTTAGAGTCTCTGGGAGTAAGTACGACAATGAGGGTGAATGAAGAACTGATGAAATGGTCTATGGATTATGGGATGGAAAAAACATAATTACATGTCCATACCTTACCAAGGGTCGAACTAGGGCATGTGGCTTAGTAAATTTGTAAAAATACTTCACATATTTTTTCTAGCAGATGGGAAGAGGGAAGATGACATGACAAAGTTAAGCGTCATTACCTTTCAATTACTGCCGGGGTGGGGGTCGGTGTATAATTCACAAATATCTTTCATATACTACTGCATTTTTTTGCATTATATGGAAGGACGTATTAACCCATTTCCACCTCCAACAACACCTTGCTAGAGACACACACTTTTGTGCTAGTTCTTTACAACTTCCAAATGCTCATACAATGCATTTCTATGTAAACTAACATTCTTTCCAAATAAGAAAAAGGAAAGGAAAGGAAAAAAGGTACTCGCCAAACGAAAAAAATAAAAACTGCCTCTTTCCCACTCCTTTCTATATTTCTGAGCTTACGACGCCCATTTCTGGTTTAAATCCCCACGATCTTTTTTTCTTTTCGGGAGTTTCACAGTTACTTCTTTTACTATTAGTACTAATTTTTCGAAATTCTTCCAAATATATTTTATATAAAAATAATTAAAAAGCAGAAAAAAAAACACTCATAGATGCACTCAAACACACGCTCAAAAATACACTTCAAGACGTACGCACGAAGAATTAAAATCATTCACAGGAACAATGATTTTTTCGCCGCGGGAGACGGCTTCCGAAATAGTAAAATGTCGAGTTGACTGAACCGAACCGAACACAAGCTGAAGACAAAGATGGGCAAAATTTGAAAGGACAAACTTTTGAGCGTGGGCCGCCCCAACCCTCCTCTTCGATTTTATGGCAGGAAGATGCGGAAGAGATGAAAGGCATTGGTGGGGGACAGGACCACTGGGCCGGTTTACTCTCTTTTGTTGGAAACATGTTCACTCCTGAAATAGAGATGTGCAGTTACTTTTATTTTTACTTCTTCAGAACACTTTCCTTTGAGTTCAATATCTACCGACGGTTGCAGATTATGCTAGATTTGGCTGTTATGCCAAACACAGGGTGCTAGGTGCCAAAGACGGTTAAATTATGCTAGGTTTAGCACCATTATGCTAGGGTTGGCATCGCTGCAGCCAGGCCTACGCCTTTATATAAGGTTGGCGATGCTAGCGTAAGCGAGCGGAAAATTATTCAACTACATATATTAACATTAAATAGTTACAACAGTTGATTATACATAGAGGTGGATCCGTCTTTACTTGTGACGATCCGAGTTTGTTACAATCTTGAACTAACAGTATTTACAATAAACAGTTACAAAAGTTGATCATAGAAGCTAACAAACTTAGAGGTGGATCCGTCTTTACTTGTGACGATCCGGGGTCGTTACAATAACCCATCTCTGGGGAAAAAGAAAAAAAATCTTTTGAGTTCAAATAGGTTACATATTTTGCTGAAAGATTTCTTTTTTTCTTTTTTCTTTAAAGAACTCTGATACTAAAACAAATTACTCATACATGAGAACATACTCTTCAAAGAATACAAAGAATATTATTAACCCTTCTTAAATTAAAAGTCCATTTCGTTTGAGAAATCTCACAAACGGAAACCTCCTGGGCACCCGGATATGAAGTCTTCGAAGCGTAGCTATATACCAAGGATAAGGCCTAGGTGAGTCACCCAAAATAGCTGTAAATTGAGGAACCAATAAAGAATTCTTACTCTTTCAGTCCAAAATTCTACTACTGTTCTTACAGCCAGCTTCCAGACGAACCACTGGGTTATGTAGGGGAGAAGAAACTATCACGTTTTTTGAACTCTTGGAGCCACTGATGGAAATTCTTCGCCGGATACAGTTTTCACTGGCGAGGTTTCCATTACATCCAAGGCATTGGCCTCATTCTTCATTTCCTGGATGGCAGTCTCCAGTTTGCGGTTTTCAGCTTCCAGCCTCCTCACGCGGTCAATCCAAAGATGTATCTGGGACGATTCAGGTACTTCTGGTTTGCTTGAAGTGACAACACTTTGCGGTTCTTCACAAGAGCACACATTTATTGGGTTCGGTGAGACTAAAGCGGTAGGTTTCACCATTGGGAGAGGTAGCGTAGCATCAGGCTTCACAAACACCGGGACAGAAGTAGTATATGCTAACTGGTTCTTGTCCACACTAGATTTTATCGACACACTTTTCCTTGAGGACACCTTGCACAAATCCAAAATTCCTGGATGACTTGGGGAATATGGTAAAGAGCTGTATCCCCGCTGCAGATCATCGGCCGCCATGCACTTTAACAAAGCACTTTTCCACTGACGAGCTGGTTTCTTCCTCCTTCTGAGTTCTTCGGGATCCCGCAGAGGTGGTGGTATTAGTTTAATGCGCCTTTGCATCCTTGGCACAGGCTCACATAGAACTTTCAACTTCGGGTTGTTTAAGGTCAAACTCTCGTTCAGTCTCTTTTCATCCGGGAACACTTTACGACTGCAATCCATTGTGACGAAATCTCAGAAATACTTTTAACGCGTGGTTGACACGTTCAGTTCTTATCCCCGACTGAGCTTTCATACATTGAACTAATTCTTAAATAAAGACAGAAGCACAGCTGTGTGACGCTAACGCCACCAAGTTCAACAATTGACAATCTCTTAAAATTCGAAAAGAACACATTCATATAAACCTCAACATGTATTAATCCTTCACAATTTGTCACCCTTACACATCCCAAGTTAAAGCTTTTAACATTTATAAAACTCTCTTTTTCCATTGTTGCAAACCTATATAAAAGAACGTAATTACTTCGGCAGATTGAGCATAAGTTACTAATTACACATAAACGGCTTCCTGCAAGCTACTTAAGCCTTTATACTCGGGATTTTTATACCCTCATCATCTTCGGAGACACTCGCTCTGGCACGCCTCTCTGGCCTTACTGCACTCGAAAGAATTGGTACTCTGACCTCTATATACAAACTTAAGCCTTACCAAAAGACATTCATTTTTGCAATCTCACTGCCCACGAGCCTTTCATCGGGATCTTCAACAGTTCTATCATATGCCACAACATTACCTCCTTGGAGTCTTATCTTCTGTTCCTCATTTTCATAATAGGGTCAAAATAGATTTCTCAATACATATTGCTGATCAAATCATAGTCCTTTGGGAATTACACATATTCTTCAGATCTTCCATTTTATCACCACTGTCTTATGCTTCAGTCTATATATATTTTTTCTTCTGGATCCCGCTTTACAAGTGCCAATATTTATGCATCTGGCTAACATTCAGGTGCCAAAATTTAAGCAAAAGTACTCACTTGCTCAAGCCTGTTCAACTATTGGTCCCCACTTTATTATTTATGCAGTGGTATCAACGTTTTATGTACTAAATCCACAATAAATCAGTCCCATTTACCTGTCGGGCGCCAATAATCTATGGAATGGTGCTCACACTACTTTCACTTTCACTGGACAGTCCTTTTAAGGTCCACAGCACACGGTTCTGTCGGCTTCAATAAATTTCACAGTTCTGTCGGGCTCCAATTAATTTCACAGTCGGATTCAATTAATTTCACAGTTCTGTCGGGCTCCAATTAATTTTAAGTCGGGTTCAATTAATTTCACAGTTCTGTCGGGCTCCAAATAATTTCACAGTCGGGCTCAATTAATTTCACAGTTCTGTCGGGCTCCAATTGATTTCACAGTCGGGTTCAATTAATTTCACAGTTCTGTCGGGCTCCAATTAATTTCACAGTCGGGCCCCACGTTGTAAGCGCCATTTATTTATGCAACGTCCTCCGGCTGTAACCGTAGACAACGTAGACACGCACCTTAGCTCGGCGAGCGCGTTGCGGAGGACGACAACATTTCGTAATGTGCATAAATCTACTCATAATGCTAACTGTCTCTTCAGCGGAGAGATGAGACTGCATAGTTCACAGGGATCGGGTGTTAAAGAGCTTCTCCACAGATTTCAGATGAAATGGGACCAATAACCTTTACCTCAACAAAACAACAGGTGATGAAAGGTTATATGCCAGTTTATTTTCTTAACAAAATAATATATATATATATATATATATATATATATATATATATATACACACACGTTTAAAAAAAACTTCCCAGGGTTAACAATAATAATAAGTACCTTTTGAAGCTTACTAAATTATACATATACACAAGTAGGGAAAACAGATTTCTTACTTCAAGGCGGTTTCTTACTATTGGGAGGGAGTAAGCCGAAACTAAATATTAAAACGGCCTTTCATCTCTTTCACCAGAAGGTGGAGTTTAACTTCTCTATGGTGCTCGGACTCTCGCTTTAGCGGAGAGCAACTTCTCTCGCCCGAAAGCGGAGTGGGGGTTCCTCTATGGTGCTGGGACTCTCGCATAAGCGGAGGGCACCTTCTCTCGCCCGAAAGCGGAGTTGATCTTCTCCTTGGTGCTCGGACTCTCGTATAAGCGGAGGGCACCTTCTCTCATCCGAAGATGGAGCGGAACTTCCTTCTTGGTGTTTGGTCTCTCGCCGTAGCGGAGCACACCTTCTCTCGCCCGCAGGCGGAGTCTAACTAACTTGCCACGTTTTACGTTGCATTTTCTTGACGTTTTCTTTTCGAAGTGCCGTTTCCTTGACTTCTATTTCCATTTTTCCCCATTTTCTTTCATGTTTGTGCAATCTTAGTTTGATTTCAAGTAGTGTAATTGATGCTATAACCATTTTGATAAATGATGAACCCCCCTCAGGCAGATTTGGCTACACTTAAAACTTGCTCAACATGCCCATATGAGCTTTTTGCTCAAGTGTGGTACTCCGTCTAATCCAAGATTTTTGTAAAAATGCCCTCGGGAAGTTCCTGTGAAATGATGAGCCCCCTCAGATTGATTTGCCTACACTTACAAAAGGCACTTCTGTGAGATTTTTGTCCATAAGCTTGTTAAAAATATGACCCTCTTGATATTTTTTTTGACTACAGTTAAAACTAAGCTACACACCTACACACACACACACACACACACACACACACACACACACATACACACACACTAAGCACATTGTTGAACCCAACTGATATTTTTTATTAGAGTTTTGATTTGAACCCCAAGAAATTTTATATAAATACCAAAGCCAAAAATATTCACAGACATACACACACACACACACTAAATATACAAAACACACTGCTGAACCCAACTGATATTTTTTTATTAAGCATAGAATTTTGATTTGAACCCCAAGAAATTTTATATAATAAACCAACAAAATTCTAATATTTATTTTTGTTTAACAGGTACAACAAGTTCTGAGCACATAAGCAGTTTCTGAGGAATACAAGGCAGCAGCAGCAGCAAGCAAATAACTTATAGAAGGCAGTGTGTATCCTATCTAATTGCATGGATAATCTTGACACAGGATTTTTTGAGAGAAGATGTATTTCAAAATACATAAAATCTAAGTCACTTGTTGATGATTTAAAGCTTAGATTCTTTGGCCTGTCCGAGTATGACCTGTTTACAGTGCAAAATGAAACTGAAATGCAGTGGGTGCTTGCCAGTGACAGGCCATTCCAATGCCTCTATCTCAATTTTATCACCAAGTTTGAAAGGCTTGTATACAATAAGTACAAGAGAATTGTTGGATTGTTTGTTAATTTTTATACAAACAGGTGCCATTATAATTTAAGGTTGAAATTGTTTGACAATTATTGGTTCAATAATTGCTATGAGCATTGTTTTGAGTATAGGATGCCCATGATTGCATCTCAGAGTTTAAATTGGAGACATTATAAATATTCAAATAAAATTATTAACAAGATATCTAAAAATAAGAAGATTGAATTTGTTACAACTGATAATGGGAATTTGTACAGTGGTGAAGATTTCAATCCAGAGTTTGTATCATATTCCAATTATATATATTTGAATGAGCTTGTCATGTATTTTATAAGGCAAAAATTTAGAGATTGCACTTATGATTGTATTGTTGAGGCACTGGGGCAGAATAATTTGCATGACATATGCAACTGTCGGAGAGTTTTGTCCAGCCTCTCAGTGTGATTTGAGGCACAGGAATCTGGCAGTTGGGAATCAATTCGCAGCAGGCAGCCCTGATTATTTCAGCAGAGACAGCAATCAAGGTAAATAAATATTTGCTGCAAGTGTAAATCCCTGCCCATCATAGCCAGGCTCGGGTTTGTATGCAGGAAGAGGCAAGATATTTGTTTGAAATCTGTTTGGGTATAATTTTCTGAATCCTGTACTTAATAATAGCATCACAGCATAACTCTGATAGAGATAGGGATATAGGGACATTGAGTATCAATATTCAGAACAAACCTCTATAAGATATGATAATTTGCAACAATCTGGATGTATGAGATGTTTTATTGATTCTCTATTTTTCAGGCTCTCTTGTTACAATCTTGTTTCTCTCTATTGCCATCACTATAATAATATCTGCCACATGTTCTATGATTATATGCTGTATAGGATCTTCTCATCAGTGTAATAAATTTCTTGTCTTGTTTCACATGCAGTTCCAAATCCCTGCCCATCACAGCCAGGCTCGGGTTTGTATGCAGGAAGAGGCAAGATATTTGTTTGAAATCTGTTTGGGTATAATTTTCTGAATCCTGTACTTAATAATAGCATCACAGCATAACTCTGATAGAGATAGGGATATAGGGACATTGAGTATCAATATTCAGAACAAACCTCTATAAGATATGATAATTTGCAACAATCTGGATGTATGAGATGTTTTATTGATTCTCTATTTTTCAGGCTCTCTTGTTACAATCTTGTTTCTCTCTATTGCCATCACTATAATAATATCTGCCACATGTTCTATGATTATATGCTGTATAGGATCTTCTCATCAGTGTAATAAATTTCTTGTCTTGTTTCACATGCAGTTCCAAATCCCTGCCCATCACAGCCAGGCTCGGGTTTGTATGCAGGAAGAGGCAAGATATTTGTTTGAAATCTGCTTGGGTATAATTTTCTGAAGCCTGTACCTAATAATAGCATCACAGAATAACTCTGATAGAGATAGGGACATTGAGTATCAATAAAATATTCAGAACAAATTTTATAAGATATCACAATTTGCAATAATCTGGATGTATGAGATGTTTTATTGATTCTGTATTTTTCAGGCTCTCTTCTTACAATCTTGTTTCTCTCTGCATCATTATAATAATATCTGCCACATATTTTATGATTATATGTTTTAATAATATAAATTTGAAAACATATTTGTAATCAATAATTTGTCAGTAATCAATTCTAACAAGTTTAATTTTTAATAGGCTCTTCTGTCTTGATTTACATGCAGTTCCAAATCCCTGCCCATCAGTGCTGTAGAAATATCAGCCAGGCTCGGGTTTATGTGTAGGAAGAGGCAAGATATTTGTTTGAAATCTGCTTGGGTATAATTTTCTGAAGCCTGTTCCTAATAATAGCATCACAGCATAGCTCTGATAGAGATAGCGACATAGTTTTCAGGCTCTCTTGTTACAATCTTGTTTCTCTCTGCATCACTATAATAATATCTGCCACATGTTCTATGATTATATGCTCTAACAACTTCAATGAAAACATATTTGTAATCAATAATAATTATTCTTGTCAGTAATCAATTCTAACAAGTTTAATTCTTAATAGGTTCTTCTCCTCATCAGTGTAACAAATTTCCTGTCTCGTTTCACATGCAGTTCCATCCCTGCCCATCAGTGCTGTAGAAATATCAGCCAGGCTCGGGTCTGTGTGTAGGTACAGGCAAGATATTTGTAGTTGAAATTTGCATGCAATAATCTGGATGTATGAGATGTTTTGTTTCTGTATTTTTCAGGCTCTCTTGTTACAATCTTGTTTCTCTCTGCAATATTGCCACCACTATAATAATATCTGCCACATGTTCTATGCTAACAACTTCATAATCTAAACCTGAAAACATATCTGTAATCAATAACAGTAATCAATTCTAACAAGTTTAATTTTTAATAGGCTCTTCTCCTGTCTTGTTTTGCATGTAGTTCCAAATCCCTGCTCATCAGTGCTGTAGAAATATCAGCCAGGCTCGGGTCTGTATGTAGGAAGAAAGAAGCAGCCATTAATGCAGATATTTGTGAAAACATTGACAGGCAAGACAGTGACCCTGGAGGTAAATCCAGAGGACACTGTTGCTGCTTTAAAGCAGAAAATACAGGATAAGGAGGGAATCCCTCGCGATCAACAGAGGCTCATATTTGCATGCAAGCAGCTTGAGGATGACAGGGTGCTTTCAGATTACAAAATACAGAAGGAATCAATAAAATATAGTTATATTCAGAACAAAACCTCTATAAGATATGACAACCTGCAACAATCTGGATGTATGAGATGTTTTATTGATTTTATATTTCTGTATTTTTCAGGCTCTCTTGTTATAATCTTGTTTCTCTCTGCACCATCACTATAACAATATCTGCCAAATGTTCTATGCTAACAACTTCATAATCGATGCATGAAAACATATCTGTAATCAATAATTATCAGTAATCAATTCTAACAAGTTTAATTCTTAATAGGCTCTTCTCCTTATTAGTGCAAAAAATTTCCTGTCTTGTTTCACATGCAGTTCCATCCCTGCCCAACAGTGCTGTAGAAATATCAGCCAGGCTCGGGTCTGTGTGCAGGAAGAGGCATGATACCTGCAGTGGTACATAAAATTTTGAAATCTGCTTGGGTATAATTTTCTGAAGCCTGTACCTCATCACAGCACAGCTCTGTCAGAGATAGGGACATTGAGTATAAACTTAATTGAAAACATATCTGTAATCAATAAGTCACTAACAAGTTTAATTCTTAATAGGCTTTTCTCTGTGTTGTTTCACATGCAGTTCCATCCCTGCCCATCAGTGCTGTAGAAATATCAGCCAGGCTCGGGGGGTCTGTATGCAGGAACAGGCATAGTTGAAATCTGCTTGGGTATAATTTTCTGAAGCCTGTACATAATAATAACATCACAGCACAGCTCTGTCAGAGACAGGGACATTGAATATAAACTTTATTGTGAAAACATATCTGTAATCAATAATCATTATTCTTGTCAGTAATCAATTTCTTCTCATCAGTGTAACAAATTTCCTGTCTTGTTTCACATGCAGTTCCATCCCTGCCCATCAGTGCTGTAGAAATATCAGCCAGGCTCGGGGGGTCTGTATGCAGGAACAGGCATAGTTGAAATCTGCTTGGGTATAATTTTCTGAAGCCTGTACCTAATAATAACATCACGGCACAGCTCTGTCAGAGACAGGGACATTGAGTATAAACCTCTATAAGATATGACAACCTGCAACAATCTGGATGTAACTGATGTTTTATTGTTTTTATGTTTCCGTATTTTTCAGGTTCTCTCTTGTTACAATCTCATTGCCCTGCCTCATGTTCTATGATTATATGCTCTAACAACTTATCTGTAATCAATAATAATTTTTCTTGTCAGTAGCTCTTCTCATCAGTGTAACAAATTTCCTGTCTTGTTTTGCATGCAGTTCCAAATCCCTACCCATCAGTGCTCAGCCAGGCTCGAGTCCGTATGTAGGAAGAGGCAAGATATTTGTTTGAAATCTGCTCTGAAGCCTGTACCTAATAACAGCATCACAGCATAACTCTGTCAGAGATAGGGACATTGAGTATAAATTTAAATGAAAACATATCTGTAATCAATAAGTCAGTAATCAATTCTAACAAGTTTAATTTTCTTCTCATCAGTGTAACAAATTTCCTGTCTTGCTTTACATGAACTGCATGTAAAGCAAGACAAGAAGAGCCTATTAAAAATTAAACTTGTTAGAATTGATTACTGACAAATTATTGATTACAAATATGTTTTCAAATTTATATTATTAAAACATATAATCATAAAACATGTGGCAGATATTATTATAATGATGCAGAGAGAAACAAGATTGTAACACGAGAACCTGAAAAATAGAGAATCAATAAAACATCTCATACATCCAGATTGTTGCAAATTATCATATCTTATAGAGGTTTGTTCTGAATATTGATACTCAATGTCCCTATATCCCTATCTCTATCAGAGTTATGCTGTGATGCTATTATTAAGTACAGGATTCAGAAAATTATACCCAAACAGATTTCAAACAAATATCTTGCCTCTTCCTGCATACAAACCCGAGCCTGGCTATGATGGGCAGGGATTTACACTTGCAGCAAATATTTATTTACCTTGATTGCTGTCTCTGCTGAAATAATCAGGGCTGCCTGCTGCGAATTGATTCCCAACTGCCAGATTCCTGTGCCTCAAATCACACTGAGAGGCTGGACAAAACTCTCCGACAGTTGCATATGTCATGCAAATTATTCTGCCCCAGTGCCTCAACAATACAATCATAAGTGCAATCTCTAAATTTTTGCCTTATAAAATACATGACAAGCTCATTCAAATATATATAATTGGAATATGATACAAACTCTGGATTGAAATCTTCACCACTGTACAAATTCCCATTATCAGTTGTAACAAATTCAATCTTCTTATTTTTAGATATCTTGTTAATAATTTTATTTGAATATTTATAATGTCTCCAATTTAAACTCTGAGATGCAATCATGGGCATCCTATACTCAAAACAATGCTCATAGCAATTATTGAACCAATAATTGTCAAACAATTTCAACCTTAAATTATAATGGCACCTGTTTGTATAAAAATTAACAAACAATCCAACAATTCTCTTGTACTTATTGTATACAAGCCTTTCAAACTTGGTGATAAAATTGAGATAGAGGCATTGGAATGGCCTGTCACTGGCAAGCACCCACTGCATTTCAGTTTCATTTTGCACTGTAAACAGGTCATACTCGGACAGGCCAAAGAATCTAAGCTTTAAATCATCAACAAGTGACTTAGATTTTATGTATTTTGAAATACATCTTCTCTCAAAAAATCCTGTGTCAAGATTATCCATGCAATTAGATAGGATACACACTGCCTTCTATAAGTTATTTGCTTGCTGCTGCTGCTGCCTTGTATTCCTCAGAAACTGCTTATGTGCTCAGAACTTGTTGTACCTGTTAAACAAAAATAAATATTAGAATTTTGTTGGTTTATTATATAAAATTTCTTGGGGTTCAAATCAAAATTCTATGCTTAATAAAAAAATATCAGTTGGGTTCAGCAGTGTGTTTTGTATATTTAGTGTGTGTGTGTGTGTATGTCTGTGAATATTTTTGGCTTTGGTATTTATATAAAATTTCTTGGGGTTCAAATCAAAACTCTAATAAAAAATATCAGTTGGGTTCAACAATGTGCTTAGTGTGTGTGTATGTGTGTGTGTGTGTGTGTGTGTGTGTGTGTGTGTGTGTGTGTGTGTGTGTGTGTGTGTGTGTAGGTGTGTAGGTGTGTGTGTGTGTGTGGCTTAGTTTTAAGTGTAGCCAAAAAAAATATCAAGAGGGTCATATTTTTAACAAGCTTATGGACAAAAATCTCACAGAAGTGCCTTTTGTAAGTGTGGACAAATCAATCTGAGGGGGCTCATCATTTCACAGGAACTTCCCGAGGGCATTTTTACAAAAATCTTGGATTAGACGGAGTACCACACTTGAGCAAACAGCTCATATGGGCATGTTGAGCAAGTTTTAAGTGTAGCCAAATCTGCCTGAGGGGGGTTCATCATTTATCGAAATGGTTATAGCATCAATTACACTACTATTTCATCTGCAACTGTCGCTCGAGGTTTTTATCTTCTTCTTCTTTTTACTTGAAGTTCACTCTGGCCGTGGGGTGCGGTGAGTGTGGCGTCTTAATACCGCAGTTCCGATTTGGTTTACTGCGGGATTGTGGTGTCCTCTTAGTTCGTTCAAGAACTTTGCTGTTAGTCTTTTGATGACATCTTCTATCTTATCAATTTCGAGATCTTCATAGATTTGCTGATTAGTTGTGTATCTATCGTGGCTAACTTGCCAGCCAGGCCTACGCCTTTATATAAGGTTGGCGATGCTAGCGTAAGCGAGCGGAAAATTATTCAACTACATATATTAACATTAAATAGTTACAACAGTTGATTATACATATCCGTCTTTACTTGTGACGATCCGAGTCTGTTACAATCTTGAGCTAACAGTATTTACAATAAACAGTTACAAAAGTTGATCATAGAAGCTAACAAACTTAGAGGTGGATCCGTCTTTACTTGTGACGATCCGGGGTCTTTACATAGTGGAATATTTCCTACTATAATTGTGTGTTAGTATTTCGAAATAATTAATGTTTTAGGTGTGCAGTGAAGAGCATACACAATATTTATCTTAAATTCCATTACATTAATGATGATTTGGTGTAATTTACTTCGCCTTTGTGACAATTTTGGTTAATCGCGAAGATGAGAATGGGAGATTGTATGATGAAATTTATGAAGGAACACTTACAAATAACACCCATGATTGACCAGATTTCAAACCCAGGATTAAATATCTTACCTACAGCATCCTGAATGCATATATATATGATATGTAAATTAGTCATAAGGTTTGTTAACTCAGCTTATGAAGAATAGCTAAAATACAAAAAGTTTTAACCTTAAATCCTGTCAAGCAATTGAATAAGCATTAACCTTCTTAGCTTCCTGTGTTTCAGCACGTTTTCTCCAAAAGTCGTGAAAGAAATGATTTTTTTGAGAACTGTTCGATATTGTGCAGAGTATTGTAAATAAAATGTCGCATAAACTCCTCAGAAATTTTCCTCTTTCTACTCAAACTTAATGGCGATTTTCTCCAATTGGAGAAAACCCCTGTTCAGTGTTTCAAACCTATATGATTTCAAGTCGAGCACGCAAAATTGTTACAATTCCGCAAGATTCTTATTCTTATTTCTATTTACTCCTTCTGTTTGATTGTGTATTATATTATATTAGCCAATTATAGTTTATAAATTCATGGAATGTGCGAAATTGGAAACCTTTCACCACAGCGTTTTTCATCTAGTTGAAAGACCGACTCAAAGTTGGATACTCTCAGCTGGCACTGAAGTGCAATGTTGCTAAGTTTATGAATTCAGGACTTAGATTTTTTTGGGACGGTCAATTAACATGTTGCGAAGAGTACATGGGGTGTCCAATCTTTCTCCTGAATGCCAACCATCCAACCAAAGTACAGAGAGTACAGTGATTCCACTGCTTTTCAAATAGATTATTTTCTGTGACTTGGGAACAAATGTTGCACCCACATAACAGCAACTGCCAGAGTAATTTTTACAACTTATAATCCTCGACTTTACCATTACAATAGGAGAAATAACTAGCAGACTCTCTCAAGTTACAAACCGTTCTGGCACTTTTGCCTTCAGCTTCAGAGTATCACCACCCCATTTCATAGCTGTACGATTTGGCAACGCTACATGGCGTCACGCTACGTAATATCGAGGCCTCGTGTCCGAGCCAGGAGAATCGCTCACCCACTTGGTCTTGGGTAGTGAAGCTATGGGCGCTATTCACCGGATGTTTACATTTCTGTGCTTCCTTGGCGCTGGCGAGGACTGCACTTCCGGTTGAAAAGAATAACATTGAATTCAATGGTGTAAAGGTAGTGTCTTCGGAAAAGGCGACAATATTTGTGTGAGATTTGGCTTCAACATGAGATAGGGGTCATTCCACGTCAATTCATCCAGGCCATGTCACCCACCAACCCCGATTTTGATGAAATTCGGTATGCTTATAGAACTTTCGATGCTGATTACAAAAATGACAACTTTTTTAAAATTCGTCAAGGGGTTCAGAAGTTACGCGCTTTTAAAAATCTCCCTGTGCGCCACATGCGGCTCCACTTTGAATGACACGCATTAGGCTATAAATTATAGTATCTTCTCTCAGGTTTGCCGTAGAAACTTCAAGTTTGATTTCTTTTGTTCAGAATAGTGTAAGCTTTCACTTAAATAAGGTTTCTGGTCAGTGTATCAATAATCATGTATTTTATGTATATTTTCATGTATTTTTTTAGAAAAATAAATGACTAACTTCAAGAGCAAATTTCATGAAATGCCCCCCCTTCAATTTCACCCCTATTTTATATACAGGTAGCTGAGAGTGGGTACTAATGCTTCATGGAAAAATTGGGATGGGCGGTTCAGAGACAGGGTGATAAAAAAATCATTTGCATTAGAAGTTAATCTTATTAAAAATACTTATGTATTTAGCACAAAGTCTGAAGTACAATATGTTTTGAGGTATAATATTCAAAATTTCTGTTCACTATGTGTGAAGGTAAGCATAGGCATAACCTGGTGGGGGCAAAGGGAATCATTTTCCCTATCCAAAATATATAGATTAATTAAAACCTACAAATAATAATGGTAGTGGAACCCCGATATCAAGTTCCTCGATTTTACATTTCCCTGCATTTTACATTCAATATTGGTGGTCCCAACATAGCAAATTTTGCTCGGTTTTACATTTTCTCGCATTCTAAGTTTTTTCAGCTTGGTCCCCTGAACAACTAAATTCGAAGTTCCACTCTATCTAAGGTAGTTTCAACTGTCTTCAATTTTTTAAAAATATTATAATCATAGTCATTAGCATTCCCAAGCTTAGCAAATTTTCTTCGAGAACATTCTTCTTTTTGTGCATTTTATCTCAATATGGATTTTTTTATACTCTTCACGGAGACACGTAATATGAAGTAAGAATTAATAATACACATTTGTGCTGATTGAAGTTTTTCCAAATGGAGCTTTCTTGCCACATACCAGAGAAAATCTCCTTGTGATGGGGTGGTTGGAACACTTATAAGACTTGTATAGACATCAACAGTATCAAGTAACAAGTTCAGCAATGAAGTACCAATTCCATAGAAATAGTATTAGAGGCATAAATTTCTTATTAATCACGTAAGGTGAAATCATAACAACCCGCAGTACAATGTGTCAGCGATTGCAAAGTACTATACAACAGCACCAGGAAGATTAAGTATGCACTGTTTTGAACTTAGGCTACAGGTTATTTACAGTGTTTGGTAAGTTACTTTTTACAAGTAACAGAGTTTCAGTTACTCATTTAAAAAGTAACTCTGTTACAGTTACTGGTAATTTGAAAGTAACTGAGTTACTTTACAGTTACTGTGAAAGAAACTTACAGTTAATGATCAATGATTTGTGTAAATTACAAATTGTGTTTCTAGTACATAATCCGTATACAGTATCTAGAGATGAATATCCTCTTGTTAAGGAGGATTTACATCATCCTGCATTAATTATAAATGTGTCTATGGAAATAAAGTTCAAGAGTATTAAAAATAATATCACTCTCAAAAGGAACTTTTGTAAAGCAAACTTTATGCGCATGTACGAATTATTACGAGGTATAGACTGGGCATATTTATACAAAATAGGTAATGTAGAAGAGGCCATAACGTATTTTTATAATGTAATTAATAAGATATTTGATGAAACTGTTCCATATAAGAAAACTAATATGCACAGCAAATATCCACGATGGTTTACCGTAGAAATTATTAATAAATTAAAACTAAAAGAATATCATAGAAAACGAAAGAAAGATAGTGTAAATAGCGAGGTAGAATATAAAAAGCTTAGAAAAATAACTAAAATATTGATAGATAAAGCTTACAAAATCTACATCAAAGAAATAGAACAAAATATACAAAAAGATACCAAAGGATTCTGGGAATTTGTGCAAAGTAAAAGGGGCAAGAGAACCAATTATAATCCTACAATGGTCTTTGGAAATAAATTACTTGAAACGAGTCAACATATTGTTAATGGCTTTGCGTCCTATTTTAAATCAGTGTATGTAGATAGTACTGGTGTTTATAATCCATCAGAATATTCTGAAACGGTAGTCCCTTATGAACTATCAATTAGGACAATAACATCTAAAGAATATTTTCAAGCCATAAAAAAATTGAAACCAAAAAAATCAACTGGGCCGGATGGAATCCCTCCTTACGTATTAAAAGCATGTGCAGAAATATTAGAAAAACCTTTGTGTTCAATATTCAATTTAATAATAAAAAATCAATACTTCCCTAATCTATGGAAATTAACGCAAGTCTGCCCCATTTTAAAAACAGGAGATTCTAGAAATATAGAAAATTATAGACCCATTGCAATCTTATGTGCACCAGCAAAAGTATTTGAACATATTATATATATGCGAATATTTAATCATGTAAAGAGTTTTATAAGTGAAAGTCAACATGGATTTTTTACTGGTAGATCGACAACAACGAATCTAATTAATTTTGTCCAATATGCACACAACATACTGCATGATCGTTCAAGTATGCATGTCATTTACACTGATTTCTCCAAAGCATTTGATAAAATTAATCATGATGTCTTGTTAAAAAAAACTTTCAAGCTTTGGGTTGACACATAATTTTTTATCTCTTATTGGGTCGTATTTGAATCATAGGAAACAGTATGTAACATATAAAAATGCTAAGTCATACATATATACTGCACAGTCAGGGGTACCTCAAGGATCCAACTTAGGACCATTGTTTTTCATTCTTTTTATAAATGATTTACCGTTACATGTTAAACATTCATATTGTTTAATGTATGCTGATGATGTAAAGTTATATAAACAAATTAACGGGCCCCAGGATGTTATGAAACTACAAACAGATTTAAACAGCTTATTTGAGTATAGTGTTAAAAGTAATCTTGGACTCAATATCAAGAAATGCTGTTTTATGATAATATCAAATACAGAACATACCACACATTATGAGTACTTCATTAATCAGGAAAAACTGAAACAAGTGAAAAGTATTAAAGATCTGGGAGTAATAATTGATTGTAAACTAGAGTTTCATGAACATATATCTCATATAATAAATAATGCGTATAGATCTTTGGGTTTTCTAATAAGAAATTGTCTCAATTTTAGCAGTACTACTTCTATTAAGCTTCTGTATAGTGCCTTAGTTAGAAGCAAACTAGAATATACATCTATTGTTTGGTCGCCACTTTACAAAACCCACATAAAACAAATAGAACAAGTGCAAAAGAAGTTTTTGAGATACCTATATTACAAGAGGTACAACATGTCTGCATACGCAAACAGAGTTTCATATGTCCTTTTACTGAAGGAATTCTCATTTACGACACTCAGCAATAGAAGAGAATTAGGACAACAGATATTTCTTTATAAAATTATAACTGGATTGTTGGATAATAGAGAGTTTCTTCACCAAATATGTTTCAATGCTAGCACATGTAATTTAAGAAAAAGAAATTTATTGCTATATAATATCCCTAAAACTGAAAAGTACAAACAATCACCATTAATTAGAATGAGTAGTATGTATAATAGAATAACATCCACAAATCCAAATATTGACTTTAATCTTAACATTTTGAAATATAAAAATGCTATAAAAGCCACACTTAACACAGATACTTTCACAAATGGTTGATTATTTATTGTATTTATTAATTATTGTAGAATATGTTCTATATGTATCCCTATATCCACATAAATGTGTGTGTGTATATATATATAATGTAAATATATGTATGTAGATAAGCTTAAGGATATGTGCCCATTAATATGTGTATGTATTTATTTCATTGTTGTTTCTATCCTATTATGGTCATATTTATTCTGTACACCTCATGAGAAAGGTGATAATATTGGTTGTGGATATATGAATAATTTATGTGTGTTGTGTATATGTTTGTATGTGTGTATGTATATGTAGATGTGTATGTATATGTATATATATATATATGTGTGTGTGTGTGTGTGTGTGTGTGTGCGAGCACGTCATTACTCTACGTTATATAAGTGTACTTATGTTATAGTTAATAACTATGTAATATGTATGCATGTTATTTAATCTCATTTATATTCATGTTCACATTATTTATGTTATATTAATGCCTCTGTAATTGGAGATATCCTTTCTCTGTAGAAGGCAAATAAATAAATAAATAAATAAATAAAATAAATAAATAAATAAACCTACATTACTACTGCAAATAAATGATGAAACACAGAATCAACTTTGCTTGAACGATTTTAATTAAGAAATTATTTGAATTCTGACCACGGTATTTTGAATATGGTGTCATTGATTCCACTTCAACCTATTTCTTTCTCTTCCATTCCAAGTTCAACAAGATCCAAAGATCCATTCCTTTGACGATGACTTTTCCTAGCTCGACAGTCCACCTAAAACACTGAAGTTTTCACATACAAGTAGATATGAATTGAAGTAAAGCGTGGATGAAGTTAGCATGCAACAAAGCATAGCTTCCTTGACAGGCCAGCAATTCCAAGAAAATCCTTTTACGTAGCATCCAGAGAAAGTACAGATATATTTGTTTTACAGTTGGGAACAGAAAATGTGAGCGGCACAATTTATAGTGCATGAAATTTTGGCAATGCATAGAATACAATCGAGTAAGTATTTTTCAGTACTATCTTCATGGGCGTAACTTGGAAACTTGGGAACTATCTTTGGTTGAGAGAATCAAAGTTTTCAGTCCCATAAAAATAGTGTCAAAGATTATTTGCTAAATACATTTGAAAAATCACAATCATTACTCTTTTCTTGTTTGTTCCTCAAGTGCCAGGAGGTTCACAAAATATATTTAACTTGTAGGTTTTAATTAATCTATAAATTTTGGATAGGGAAAATGATTCCCTTTGCCCCCATCAGGTTACGCCTATGCTTACCTTCACACATAGTGAACAGAAATTTTGAATATTATACCTCAAAACATATTGTACTTCAGACTTTGTGCTAAATACATAAGTATTTTTAATAAGATTAACTTTTAATGCAAATGATTTTTTTATCACCCTGTCTCTGAACCGCCCATCCCAATTTTTCCATGAAGCATTAGTACCCACTCTCAGCTACCTGTATATAAAATTGGGGTGAAATTGAAGGGGGGGCATTGCACGAAATTCGCTCTTGAAGTTAGTCATTTATTTGTCTAAAACAATACATGAAAATATACATAAAATACATGATTATTGATACACTAATCACAAACCTTATTTAAATGAAATCTTACACTATCCTGAGCAAAAGAAATCAAACTTGAAGTTTCTATGGCAAACCTGAGAGAAGATACTATAATTTATAGCCTAATGCGTGTCATTCAAAGTGGAGCCGCATGTGGCGTACAGGGAGATTTTTAAAAGCGCGTAACTTCTGAACCCCTTGACGAATTTTAAAAAAGTTGTCATTTTTGTAATCAGCATCAAAAGTTCTATAAGCATACCGAATTTCATCAAAATCGGGGTTGGTGGGTGACATTTTTACAAAATTCTGGATGATTTGACATGGAATAACCCATAGGGAACAAACAATTGTTCTCAGGTATCTATGAGTCGTTTTCAGACATACCCGATATTGAAAAATCACTGGATTTAGGCAGTAAGGCAAAAAGATTGGACACAAACACGTGGGAGTAGGCTCTGCTGTCGGCACTTCATCAAATCAAATGAAAATATTTTACGTTTCGAAAATTATAATTGTCTAACGCACATGTGTTGATTAAATTTAAATGTTGGAACTATTTATAATCATATTATAACGCATTTGCCTTTTGGTTGTTGATAAGCGCTCTCTCAATTGGGGGTCGGTAGGTCAGTCGACCCCTCCTCCCCCTCTGGAAATTGGCATCCTTCATTTCAAGTTGCAAAAAAACAGGAAGTTTGTTATTTTTATTGTTAATAACAGAAATAAAGTTAACTTGGTTAGTATTCGAACAGAGTAATCAATGTAAAATATGCATTAGATCGAAAAAATGAGTGAAAAATACAGGAACCAGGATATTTTTTTTCATATTCTACCATTTAATTCAAAGAATAAATGGTTCTACAGTTTTCAGAATTCGAAAAATTTTAAATTATAATTTCAGATAAGCTCGCTCAATATAAACTTTGTGAGCATTTTTTCTAACTTCTAGAGTCCTTTCTTGAACGACACTTGCAAAAGTTAATAACAAAGTACAATATGTGTGTATTTCATTATAGTAACTATGAAATGTAAAAGTATTAATGGAAAATAGTTGTGCTGGATATTCACTCGGGATCGAATAGCATGATAATAATAAACAAACAACAACAATAATATAATAATTAAATTCGAATAAAATGTATTTAATTAGGTATTAGTGTATAACAATAATTTTAACCTTAGTAATTACTGTTATTTCTTTTACTGTTGTGATCGAAGTATTTCAATGTTTATAATTAATGTAAGCTTCATTTCAACCTGGAGAAGTCTTTTCAAAAATGAAACTGATGGTAGAAGATCAACATCGCCTTGGAAAATATTAGTATTGTCCCTTATATCTGCATCCAAAGGAACCGGGAAATTGCCAATCTTTTCTAGGTACCTTTGTTTCTCTACATCACTCAAGAATTTCAAGTGATCCATTTTGTGTCCGATCTTTTATAAGAAAATGAGCTCGGTGACGATCTGTATTCCACTTGTTTACATTGGAAAATTCGCCAAACAGGATGTTTTTTCCCCGCCATCAATAATTGAATTGTCTGATCGATCATTTTTTGCTTACTCAGGAATAACACATATAGCTACTGGGGAAAAGCTCCACTGCAGTTAAGTATTTCAAATGAACCATGAATTAATTAATAACGTAAACCGCTTTAGTCAGTTTATCGGCCATTAGGGCTAAAAGTAACATAATTAATTTGGGGGGTTATTATTTTTTATTATTTTAAAAACTAAACCTTCATAGATTTATAAGGCCGATAACAGTACGGGTATTAATGCTAAAATTAATATCGATCTATTTAAACATACACGGGGGGGGGGGCATTAAATCTACAGTGTCAATTGTTTAAGGTTATTTACTCGATAGGTATATATATATATATATTCTAGAGATATGGAGATTATTAAACCGAGAAAACCTCGTCATGGTAATATTCACGCTTGTTTATTTCCTGAAATTGTCCGACCAGCGAGCGATCCCAAGAATGCGCTAACTTTGTAACTACCGTTAAACAAGGAACTGAAAGGCAAACGCGTGGATCTAAACAAGATCTAGCGCGTTCGAAAGGTTTAACAACCTTTCGAAGCCTAAGATTATAAAAGGGAGCTCACTCCCGGAGCTCGCTCTCATTTGAACTACACCTATCATCGATGCTCTTTTGAATTACTTTTATCATCGACGGTCACATGGATAATTAGTCTCTGATTACTCTACAACACATTAACACTACTGAACTACGACGACGGAACACGGAGTTACGGCTGCCTAGCATGCTACGAGTCGCAAGGGATTGCTCGGTTTGGTGAGCCAAGGGTCGCAGGATAGAACCTTGGCACCTGTCACAATTCGGTCTGCAAGAAGCATCTGGACAAGAACATCACACACCTACCAGGTATGAACAAGCGTAAATAACCTTTACATTCACATTCCATATCTCTACCCTCTGAATCGGAGCAGGTTCAGCCACCAGATACAATTAAGCTCTACCTAAATGTATAATTGAAACTTCCCTGTGACCTCAGATCCCAGGTAAAACGGGATTACAACATGGTGGAGGTGCTTCAGGCCCTTTTTGCAATTGAGTACCCTTCCGTACGAATTGCTTTAAATTAAATTAGTCCCCCCTCCCACTTTGGGAGCATTTTTTTTATTAAAGTAAAATTTTAGTAATTCCAAATCATACCCCCACAGTACGCTTAAGATGCGTTAGACCCAGTGACAATTTTGTGTATTACCCTATGGAAAACAACCCCTCTTTTTCTTTTTATGCCGAGCCCCCCCCCCAAAAAAAAATCTAGTTCTTCTGCATAACATTCACTCTGGACGTATTTGAGCATCATTCACACAGGAATGAGAACACTTGCTTATATTTATTTGACAAGCGATATATTAATGACATAAATAACTGCATACCCATACTTTCATTTGTTCTTTGGTCACCACGACGAACTTTAGTCTATGAATACGTCACAGATAGCATTGCACCTACAAATCCCTCGACCAAATCATAGAGTTAGCTACTGCAATCACAGCAAACCCAATAAATTCACGACCTTTATCCCCAATCCCCTCCCCTCCACTAACACGGTTAAGATCCGCTAACAGAAACTACCCTCAATTTGTACTAGGACTACAAACACCCAGCAGAACCCGACCCCAACCCTTAGCAAGCACCCCAGATCCCGTTCCTACTCCCTCTAACAATACTAATAGCCCTGATAACGTTCCTGTAGAAATTCCCACCACTAACATGGCCACCCCAATTCCAGCTGCGTTATACCCGGCGCCTTTTAGCGGGAATGACCCCAAGGACGTTGACCCATTTTTCCTCAAGTTTCAAAATGTAGCACACGCCGCGGGATGGTCGGAAGCTAAGCGTAAACAGATGTTGCCTTTATTTTTGACGGACACCGCTTTGACTTATTTTCATGACATACAGAAACGACCTAACTTTGTAGACCTGACATACACGCACATCAAAAATGAGCTAAGTACGTTATTTAGAGGATCGTACCTATCAGCGGATCCCGTTCAGATCATCCTCGCAAGGAAGCAAATGATTACCGAACCAATTCACACCTACGTTATTGCTAAGAAGGCATTAGTCCAGCAATACTTCCCGAACGCCACTGAAGAACAAACTCTATCTTATATAATCACGGGACTGCGAGCCAAATACATTGGCTGTTTAACTAATAAGCACTTTGCCAAAACAGAGGAATTAATTGCCCACCTACAAAATTTCGAACGCCAGCAGTTATTGATTAATTCCCGTATGATGGAGGAGATGTTTGAAATTGACCAGGCAATAGCACAAGCAAGCTTGCAGCAGCAGACATTGACCCAGACGCCACTTCACAGCTGTTCTCATGCACAGGTTTACTAACCCCTCCCAAGTAATCCGCCGAACCCGAATCAGCAATTTGTGCCATATAACCAGAGTTCATCCTTTTCCCCCCCACCACCGGCTCATCAAGTCCAAAGTCTGCAATCAACTCCCGCTCCTGTCATTCCTTCCCAGACAATGTATCAAGCACCCAGTTTCTCAGCGTCACAACCTGGCATGTTAACTCGACCAAGTTCTGATATTGCTCACAGCACGGCGCTACCAGCTGTGTCCAATGTGGAACACTCTCAACGTGCTGCCTCTGGTGACGATGTAAATAAGCTTTCGTCCCAACTTGGAAACCTCTGCTTAAATTCACAAGAACAAATGAACACAGCCTCTCTTTTTAATTTTTGCTCAAATGTACTGGAATTTGCGAAAACGGCTAATCACAACGCACAGGACAGAGGGAATAGAGCTCACAACAAGGGGAATAATAACTCCTCTTCCTGCAGGGGTAATAATAGAGCTAATCATAGAGGAAACTTTAGATCAAACTCTCGAGGCCAATTCAGAGGTAATAATAATAATAGGTTTGAACGTCGAGATCAGACTCGAAATATGGGTAATCGCGACGATGCAAATACATCAGCCTGTAAGTTCTGTGGTCGCTATAATCACGAGAGCGACAACTGCTTTTACAAACCACAAAGAGATAGTAGTTTAAACTAAAATCATCTTCGACTTGCAGGAACGAAATCGAAGATAATAGTCGATTAGACAAAGTTCCTATCATTGAGAAAAATGGCTTATATTTTATCAATAGTAGCATACAAGGGAAAGAAGTAGATTTACTTATTGACGTGGGTTCCCAAATTTCAATTTACCCCTCCCACCTTCTTCCTTCTGAAAGAAAAACTTACAAGGTGAAGTCCACAATCCAAGGTATGTCCGGATCCAAATTGAGTGTGTCTGAAATTGTAGTTCTTCCTATCATAATTGGAAAGCCTAAATATTCGCACCCGTTTAGAATTGTAGATTCAACAAATGTCCCTCCCCTTTTAGGAAATGACTTTTTGCGAACGCAGAGGTGCGAAATGTCGTTAAAAGAGAACACAATAACTCTTTATCATTTATTACGTACTCCAAATTATAGTATTTTGAGGGCAAAGTACAAGACTCACCAGGTGTCACATGACATATTCAACCAAATTGAAAAATGTGTATGAGGGAAAAGCTACCCTTTCAAACACAATTCAGTTAAGTCCACGATCAAAAACCTATATCAATTTGAAACTTACCACTACGACACCTAACACCCCTAAGCCTGTACTTTTTACCCCATCTGCTTCCCTTATGACCCAGCATGCAGTAGTCCTTCCCAATGCTACAGTAAATCCTCAATCACCTGTCATTCATATACACAACCCTACGGAAAGCACAATCACTTTGGAAAGTGACACAATATTAGGTGAAATATCGACATGTGAAATTTTAAGTGACGTTACTTCCGTTTGGGAAAATAACAGCGAAGATGTCGCATTTTCATACTCTTGTAATGAAAATAGCACAGTAAAACATCAAATAAGTGAAAGTCAACAGAAATTTGACCCCTCCCTCATCACAGTTAACCCTGATATTCCCCGAGAAGAAAGAGAAAAAATCCTAAAGCTCGCATACACGTATGCAGATATTTTTCTCTGGCCAGGGGATAAATTGACTAAACCTAATGTTTCGGAATATGATATCAAGCTGACAGATTACACCCCAGTGTATGCCAAGACCTACCCTATACCCTTTCATTACAGAGAGCCAAAGAAACAGGAACTTCAGAAATTATTAGATCAAGGTGTTATAGAGCGCTGTGAAGGGAGTCCCTATCGACACCCAGTTCTATTAGTCAAGAAACCCAATGGGACTTACCGTTTTATTTCTGACCTTCGCGACTTAAACAAAGTAATAGCTCCGATTTCATTGCAATCCCCAGACATAAAAACCATCATGACAGATATGGCTGGTAAGAAATACTACTCAAATTTGGACATGTCTAGTGCATTCTTTCAGGTTCCATTAACAGAGCGTTCTAAGGACATTACCGCCCATTCCATTAACAAGCTTGGTAGTTTTAGATATGCTAGGTTATGCCAGGGATTGAAAACATTCCCCGGTGTAATGAACCGCGTAAGCGAACTTGCCCTTAGTGGAATAGACAGTTCAGAACTTTCTGTTTACACTGATGACATCATTATTTACAGTTCAAATCTCCCACACATGATTAACATTCTGGACAGAGTGTTTCAAAAGTTACGAAAAGCATCCCTAAAATTGTCACCCTCTAAGTGTAGGCTAGCTTTTACTGAGGTAAAAGTCCTCGGTAACTTGGTATCTCAAAAGGGAATTAAGATTTCAGAACATATTCTGAAAGCTATTTTGGAATATCCCACCCCTACCACCAAACGCAAGCTTCGTAGTTTTCTAGGACTTGTAAATTTCATTCGACGATTTGTGCAAGGATTAGCAGGACCAACAGAATGTTTATTCAAGCTTCTCAAAAAGAATGTCAAGTTTGAATGGACTGATGAACACCAGAAAAGTTTCGACACACTGAAACAAATGATCACTTCCGCCCCTATCCTCCGCCCTTACGACCCTAAGCGCCCCTCATATGTATTCATTGATGCAAGCGGAGAAGGAGTTGGCGGTGCGTTGTTACAGCCCGACGAAGAAGGAAATTTACATCCTTGTGTTTATTGTTCACAAGCCTTAACAGAAACAGAGAAAAGATCTGACACATTTTCCCTCGAAATTGCAGGTGCATAAGTAGTGCAGGTGGGACAGTTGACAGCCATTAAGTGAGGATCACCAAAACCTCAAAAACTCACTTTCTCTCCACGTTCCGTGCCTCATTTATTGCGCTGACGATGTTTCACAGCGTGGAAAACAGCACCAAAACCTCAAAAACTCACTGAAGTGAGCCACAGTGTTGCCAACCTACGAAAATTTCATCAAAACCTCAAAAACTCACTTTCTCTCCACGTTCCGCGCCTGACGATGTTTTACAGCGCAGAAAAAGCCGGTACGAGTAAATGCACTCTCTCATCCTTGACGTACGAATGCACCTTATCGTAATTTTTTCCAAGTCCGGGGACCATGTTTATATATCGTGACCTTTGTAAACCTCTCGGGAACGATGTGCCACACACGCACACACGCGCGTGCGCCTCTCATTATTTCTGTATTGTGACGCAAGCAAACAAACAAATAATATTTTTTTTTAGGATTCCTGGCCCCTATAACCTCGCCAGGAGTGCGTGGTGCCCAACCAAAAAAGTAAAGGTTCTAACGGCTGCGGTTATACATAACCACACCTCTGTAGAGTTTCACGTGTTTTTTTGTTGTTTTTTTTCTCTCAAACTTCGAGACAGAAAAGTGACAAGAGACGCACAAGCTGGGTTCTTCGAAACAAACGAACCCCCAAAGTTTTCCCGTACGGCCTGCGAACGTAAGGTTGGTTCACGTGAGCGCGAATCTCTTCGGGAATGTCTTTCAACTCGTACATCTGACCGTACATGCTGTTCATCAACAACTTCGCCGTATTCTGTTTCGCGTCCATTTCGAGCAATTTGCCCGGCGGCAAGGTCTTCTTGCAATTCTTGACTTACTTGATTTTTTACGCAAGGTCATGATCTTGCGGATGCACACGGCGTTGAGCGTGTCGGGCGAGAAATACACGTGGAGATCCGCTTCCGTGCAGCCGGTGTGGGATTCGTGCTGTCGCGATAAACATCGACTTCCGTGCCCGGTGGAACGGACGTTCCGGTGTGGAATTCACGCCACTCCCAAAGTTCACGTTGAAAGGGGAGAGTCCAGCTGCGACCATGTGACGCTCGGGTAGAGTGACGTGAAGTCCAGCACCAAAATAATTTCGTTCTCGGTCCTGTTCTTGAGCGCCACGTTCATGTGGGGGTTACGGTGCACGTACCCCCCGACCAACTTGTGGTGGTATTCGAGATGCTGCCGTGGGAAACACAAACATCGCCTGTTCTGCAACGCTTCGTTGAAATAGTAATGCGAGAGATGCAAGTTGAGTTGGTGCCCGCGAACCTGGTCGGCACGCAACACGCTCTGGCAGCACGTGGAGACGATCGTTTGCACGAGTTTGTTTTTCAGAAACACGTCCCTCACAAGCATCGAATCCTGTACGTTGTACTGCAACAGATCGTCTATCTTGTTTTTCTCGTAGAGCGTCTGCACGGTTTCGCCCTCGGGCATCATCTTCTCTCCCAGGTTGAAGTACAACGAAACGTACTTCAGCGTGTACGAGGAGAGGTTCCCGAAAAGGTAACGCACCACTTCTATGCCGTCTAGTTCGAGTTGATGGTGGGCGGCGACGGTGTTCGGCTGCACCCCAACCGCTCGCACAAGTCGGGTCGCCCTAAACTCAGAGGCCTAGCGAGTTGGCAATACTGACACGACCTAGTTTTGCTTATATTGTCATCGCAACCGGATGCGACGACGGGTGGGGGAGAGATGACTTTCGTTCTGTGGTGTCGATGTAGGTCAGATCAAACACAGTACTGTGAAAGTTTCTGTACAGAAGAGTAACGTTTTTGCAACTGTACGCGATTATACAACCGTTTTGTGTGTGTGTTAAATTGCTAGCAGCTTTTTGTAGGTAAGTTTTTTCTTGTTATTTCTCTTTCGTGTGTGTGTGTTAATAATAATAATTGCGAGTTGTGTTAGTGAACACGAAGTGTTGTTTTGATTAAACATCGAAATTACGCTAAACAAAAATATGAGCATACATAACGTGCGCTTGAAAAAACTATTCTTCATCGCGAATAACATAAAAGCGAGGTAACAATCGGAGGGAGGGGAGGGACGATGATTATGATCATGTTAGTTTACTCATGGTGGATGGTATTGACGCGTGTACTCTGGGTTGGATTTGTTTTTTTAAGTCTACTTTATGCACAGTAAGGCTAATCGAAACTGGACCTACAGTGGGATCCGAACCACCTCCGCCGGGTATCGAACTTGGTGTTTTAAATTATACAAGTGCACAGTGGGAAACTTTATCTTTTTTGTATTTTTTGATACTCTGGGTTGGATTTGTTGTTTTAAGTCTACTTTATACACTGGACTGGACCTACAGTGGGATCCGAACTACCTCCGCCGGGTATCGAACTTGGTGTTTTAAATTATACAAGTGCACAGTGGGAAACTTTATCTTTTTTTTGTATTTTTTGATACTCTGGGTTGGATTTGTTGTTTTTAAGTCTACTTTATGCACAGCAATGTTAATCGAAACTGGACCTACAGTGGGATCCGAATTATACATGTACACAGGGGGAAATTTTATCTTTTTGTCTGTGAAGGTTCTAAGGTTTTGTGAACATGTTGGAAAAGCACTAGTATATACATAGACCAAAGTTACAAGGTTCTAGGTCCCATAGGAGTCGAGATAATCAACGTCTTGTAAAATGTCTTGGCTTAGTTTTGACCCTAATTCAAAAATTTTAATAGCATTCGATAAAAAATTGGAAAGACTCTACAACCTATTGGAGGGATGATGACTAGTGCTAGCTGTTTCCGAGTTATTTTAGATTAAAATTTCAAGATGAAATTTCTAAGATGTTTTGTAATTTATAAACTATGAGTTGTAGGAAAACGATTCTTGCTCTATCTGCTATTGCTCGACGAATACTATAAACATAAATAATGCTTATGGTTTGATTTCAAAAATGGCGATCGGAAATAACTCTGTTTTCTGAAATTATGATTTATACTTCATACGCCAAGAGGATTGAGGGTTAGAAAGAGATTGTTTGGTAGAACAACTTAAATAGAATTATGTACACATAATATTTCTTGTGTTTTCTATCCAGAAATATATTTCTTTTTTCACTTATTTACAGGATTGATTACGGAGCAACAATATCAGCACCATTGCGAATTAGCCTTCCAAGGTTTTTTTAAATTATTATTGCACAGCATTTATTTTGTGGCACTCTACTTTATATATAAAATAACATACCCCACAAATATTTCATTATCGTGAATTAGCCTTCCAAGGTTTTTTTATTATTATTGCACAGCATTTATTTTGTGGCACTCTACTATATATATAAAATAACATACCCCACAAATATTTCATTATAGCGAAGTAGCCTTCCAAGATTTTTTTAAATTGCAAAAGCATTTATTTTGTGACACTCCACTAAACATACCCCACAAATATTTTCACCAAGATGCAATCTGTGAAAATTTGCCCTACGTGTGAAACTGGTGTTTCAAGAAAAAATTTCCAAAGGCACTGTCGTACCTGCGTACCTGGTAAGCGTGTGACCGCTACAAAACCATGTCCCAGGTGCGGTAAACATATTACTAATAATAATTTGAAAAAGCATATAACATCATGCAAAGTCGTCGGAGCACCGTCGACCAGCTCGACCAAGAGGAAAGTGGAAGCCGACTCGCCACCATCCGCCAAACGTGTCAAGCCTGTGGCGAAAGCGAACCAGTCTGCTTTCGAGCGTTTGTTAGAGGACTTTGTCCTCACTTCGGAGGGCTCATGTGACGTGCGTAGTTTTTGGAGAACGTGCAAGCCAAAATTATTTCCATCCTCAGCGATGCGCTTGTAACGCACTCCACCAAATTCTACGCATCGCTACGTTGCCAGTACAAGAAGCCGTCTGATGAAATTTACAGCTTCTGCCACAACACCAAGGCGAAGACGCTGCATCTGGCGGATGTCGACAACCTCGAGGTCATCTACAACAAGTTTGCCGAGGAGCTGCTGGTTAAACAAGAAGAACATCAAGCTAAGGGCTCGGGGGGTTCGCTGTGTGGTGAGCCTCACGAACTGTGCGTCAAACTTTGCAAGTTTGTGCCTCTCTCCGCGTCCAGCTACGTCCCCTTACCACCTACCATTGCGGCAAAGAAGGCCGTCCTGAACATTCAGAACAGTGACGCCAAGTGCTTTCTCTGGTCGGTGCTGGCAGCGTTGCACCCTGTCCACTGGAAAAACCATCCACGCCGAGTTAACCACTACCTACCCTATGAGCCAGAGCTGGAAGATTCGATGGCTGGGATCGCCTATCCCGTGGAGGTCCCGGACATTCGAAAGTTTGAGGCTCGTACACACAACCCTCGGTTGGCCATCAACGTTTATGGCCTCACTGAGAAAAATGTGGTGTACCCTATCCGGGTGAGCGATGTAGACGACGATGGTGCGCAGAAAATTCACCTTCTGCTCATCAAGGACGAGACCCATCACCATTATACTCTCATTCGCTCGCTCTCCCGGTTGGTGTCGAGTCAAAAAAGCAAGCATGATGGTAGCATAGAAGTTTGTCGCAGGTGCTTGTCCACTTTTGATAATCGAGAACAGCAGGATTACCAGCGCATCAGAGGTCCCAACATCGCTGTCGAGAAGCTCGCTCGCCACAAACATTATTGCAATGCCAACGAGCCGGGGGTGGCAGTCTTGCCCAAACCTGGCACCGTGGAGCGTTTCCACATGCACGGTGCCATGGTGGAGCACCCCGCTATCATCATCGCAGATTTCGAGGCCTTCCTCAAACCCCTGTCCACTTGCTATCCCGACCCCGAAGTTTCCTCAACCACCCCTTACCAACTCCACGAGGCCTCGAGTTACGCCTACGTTGTGGTGCGACGAGACCAACACATCGCCCCCGAGCCCTACGTGTACCGTGGTCCCGACGCAGCCAAACACTTCCTCGAGAGGATGGTTGTCGAGGCCATCGAGATAGGGAAGGTACTGTTGGCCCCCAAGTCTATGCTCCCACTGTCCCCCGACGATCAACGTAGACACGACGAGGCCATCGCTTGCCCTGTCTGCGTCAAGGAGTACACCGCCAACAACCGTAAAGTCCAACACCATGATCACTTTAACGGTAGGTACATTGGTCCTTGGTGCAACGGATGCAACCTCATGGCCCGGGACCCGCGATTTATTCCGATCTTCTTCCACAACGGCTCGGGGTACGACTTTCACCACCTGATCAAGCATCTTGGGTACGACAACGAGGGAATCAACGTTCTCGCCCAGAACGAGGAGCGTTATATCAGTGTGAGCAAACGAGTGCCAATCCCGGGATCACGCTCTACCGTCGAGCTTCGCTTCCTCGACTCCCTGAGGTTCCTCCCGGCAAGCCTCGATGCTCTCGCGGGGAAGCTCAGCGACGAGCAAATACTCATCACCTCTGCAAACTTTCCGAAATTGGACGCCGGTCTCTTCAGGCGTAAGGGAGTCTACCCCTACGAATACGTCACAGACCCTGCCAAGTTTGCGGAGACGTCGCTACCTCCCCAGGTGAAGTTCAACAGTCAGCTACGAGGCTCGAAAATCACCGACGAAGAATATCACCATGCCCAGTCCATGTGGCACGAGCTGGGTTGTCGAACTCTCGGGGACTACAGAAGGTCGTTCGGGATCTCTGAGGACAATGTTGGAAGGGTGATAAGTTCATGAAAACCCATGTCGCCACCAACGATCATGCTCAATTAGAAAACCAGCATTCCGCGCTATAGCCCGACAACGTAATTTCCATTGCAACAGACTTTTCCGAAGAGTTATCATGTCCAACTTTTCCCACTCCTCCTCACAGGCTTTCCAGAGGCCATTGAGAGTGCGTGGACGTCTTTCCTAAGACCCGTTTTAGGAGTCCAAATGCACAGAAGTCCATGGGTGACCCATCTGGTGCCTTGACCGGAATGTCGCTGTAAGGAATTGTACGGATGCCAGTTTCCACCTCCATTCGCTGTAAGAACAGACGAGTCGAACGGGAGGTATGGCTGGATGCTTTATCTTGGTGCATCCAGACCTGGTTTTCGGCCCCCGCATACAGTGCCGGGATATCTATGTTATAAATGGGTATTAAAACCTCATCCTGATAGTACGTGGAGTTCACCTTCACATTATTATCTACACGGCGAATTGCTAGCTTGCCATTATAGCAGTATCCAGCGATGATCATGAAACCCCGTGAATACTTTCCTGGCATTCTCGATACAATGTTTGATAATTGTTTTTGTCGCGAGGGCGGTAGTAAATCGCGCGGAGTTTGCGACAGTCACTAAGGTAGACATATGCTTCGTCTAATGTCACCACATTTTTCCATCTCTCCCCTGCAAGATAGATCTCATAGAGCTTTCTAGCGTTCGTGCGACGTTCCGCAATGTGACGAGGCAACAGCTTGTGAACTCGCCGCTTATGCCGCATTTCTAGTTGCAGGTCCTTCTTGATTATGGTGTTCACTGTTGACACAGACATTCCCAACTTACGTGCGATACTCCTTTGGGGGGCAGGGTTACCACCTGACACAAGGGCCTTCACTTTTCTCACTATGTCCGGTGTACGACTCCTAGCTGCTCGTGGATTTGCCTGTTTCTTCCCCTGTGGAATTAGGCCCAGTTGGCCTTTGCCTTTTTTGTTCAATACCGCACCGATCCCGTTCTTCGATATCACAAAACCAAGCTTCTTGCACATTTCTTTGATTACCGAATAGCTATATTTAGCATCTTAAAGGGCTGTTATGTAGCCCTCCCAGTATGGTTCAACTTTCTTCGGCATCGTTGTAGGTAAATGGCACAAGACTCTGCACACGCGTTCTCGGTACTGACGTGACTCAGCATGCACCGTTTGGACGGACTGACGTTGATAACAGGGCCGCCAGCGGCTTTCAAAATCGTCACCAGAGATCCCGAACAACCTTCTGTACCACGACGCCTACCTCAAACTTGATGTGACGCTCCTCGCCGACGTGTTCCAGACGTTCCGTGCGACCGCAGTGAAGATCTACCAGCTGGACCCCGCATACTTCTATAGTCTCCCCGGACTGGCGTGGTCAGCCATGTTTCTGGTGACGAAAATCGAGCTGGAGCTTCTTTCTGATTATGACATGGTGCTGTTTGTGGAACGCGCTATCCGGGGTGGCATGGTCCAGGTGTTGCAACGGCACGCGCGCGCCAACAACCATCACATGGCTACTGGCTACGACTCCACCCAACCGTCGAGCTACATCATGCACACGGACGTGAATAACTTGTACGGGCACTCCATGATGCAGCGACTTCCCTACGGAAGGTTCGAGTTTATTGATCCTTCCAACTTCGACATCGAAAGCTTCGACGATTCGGAACATGGGTTCTTCGCCGAGGTTGATCTGCAATTCTCCGAGAAGCTACATCATGTATTTTGCGATCTTCCCCCTGCACCCGAGTTCAAGTGTTCGCCCGATTCCAACCAGACGAAGCTCATCATGGATTTCGAACCCAAGAAGAATTACGTCCTGCACTACCAGAATCTCCGGTGGTTGATGCAGCGAGGGTTCACGGTCCACGCAGTTCACCGCATCCTCAAGTTCAACCATTCTCCATGGTTGCGTCCATATATTGAAGTCAACACTAAACACCGCACCGCAGCCACGTCCGAGCTTGATAAGGATTTCTTCAAGCTCATGAATAATGCGGTGTTTGGCAAGACCATGGAGAATGTGCGGAATCGTGTGGACATAAAATTTGTGACGAGGAAAGAGCGATGTCGTCAGCTTGTCGCGAGTCCATTGTTCAAGTCTCGAACAATCTACAACGAGCAGCTGGCTCTGATTCACATGAAGCAAGGTGAGGTGAGGCTCACCAAGCCCATCTACGTTGGAGCCACGGTTCTGGATCTGAGCAAGCTTCACATGTTCGAGACGTACTACGACATATTACGTCCACACTACGGCCACAACATCTCGCTTCTCTACACGAACACGGACAGCTTGGTGTACCACGTCCACTTAGCCGATGCATACAGGGATATAGCCACAGTTCCATCTTTGGTTAACCTCTTCGACACCTCGGGCTATCCCCAGCAAAACAAGTACAGCATCCTGCCCCGAAACAAAAAAGTGCCCGGTAAACTCAAAGATGAGAAGGACGTAGACGTGATTCTTGAGTTTGCAGGTCTTCGCGCCAAGGCCTATGCCATTAAAGCCGAGGGCAGCGTTACCAAGAAGGCCAAGGGTGTCGGCAGACAGGTGGTTCGGGAGCATCTCACATTCGAGGACTTCGTCGATTGCCTCCAGACCAGGTCGTCGGTTCTAAGAGCAGAACAGCGCATCCAGAGCGTCGACCATGTGTTGACCACCAACGAGGTGAGGAAGATTGCCCTGGATCCCAACGACGACAAGAGGTGCGTTCTCCAATGTGGAATCCACACACTCCCATGGGGACACAACCGTTTGAGAGATGGAAAAAAATGTTACAAATGTCCATAAAAAAAGTGAACCTAACATCAAACTAAAAAAAAAAAAATTGAAAATGACAAAAAAAATAAACCTAACATCAAACCAAAAATTTGAAAAAAAAAGTATACCTAACATCAAACCAAAAATTTGAAAATGACAAAAAATCTTGCACGTACAAAAAAATAAATAACCAGCATGCCTATGAACTTGTTCGGATACAGGAAGCAGACCATCATGGAAACTGCACCACCAAATTCCAATAACCTCTTACCTTCCGTGTTATCCAAACTCAACGGTCTACTGATCGTTCACCTCAACAGCATTTGGACGAAATTGGATGATGAAATCGGCAAGATGTTTTACGTCTTCAATAACAATTTACATTTTTACGAAATTCCGATCGACGGGAAACTTCGGATCACCGTGAATCCGGAGAACGAAAGGCGAAAAATCAAAATATCTACCGGCAAGAACATTTTTCGAATGAAGCACGACAAGGTACTTTCTAACATGGCGTACGATGTGTCTGCAGGCGATTATCTTTACGTGGAACTCCTCGGAGATTACGACAAACTCATTCCTCTCTTCGTAGAATTACGAATCGTCTATCCTATTATAAATAACCGTTAACAAAATGCCTAACGACATTTTCGGCCACACCAAGCATGTAGACCACGCAGAAGAGATTCTCATGTTGGATGTCCGAATTAAAAAGTTGAGGAGCGATTTGATCGCTTTGCAGGAGACCTTAAAGAAAAGTTTAGAGTCGGAAATCGCTACGCTCCAAACGCAATGTCTCGACCCCATTCTCAAAATCGATTCCGAACTGAAAACGCTAATAAAAAATTATGTTGATGTACCTTCTTACCACAACGTTCAAAATATACAGTTGAGCGTGGATTCGCTTCAAAATGATTTGGCCAAATTACAGCAATTTCAATCGAAAAATGAAGATTTGGAAAAATTGAAACTCGAAATCGAAGAACGAACTTCCGCAATCGAAAAGAATTTCTCTGAACTTCAAACCGTCGTGAACGATATCGATGTAGAACGCTTGCATGTCGTCGTTTCCAAATTACAAGAAGAATTTACCAGCACGTTGGAAGAAATTAAATCCAAGTTACAGACTTTGGAAGATACCATGACGAACCTACCATCGTCAGACGAACTGCAGGTCATCGGTAAAAGCGTTGCGAACATAAAAATTCAATTGGAGGCTTATCAAGATTTCGAACACTTTCAAACTACCATCGCCACGCTTCAGGCGTCTTTGGAATTGATCAACGAAGAAATTAAAAATATTCACGTTCAAGCAAGTGCGTTGACGAGCATTCAAGACACGTTAAGCACGGTTCAGCAGAAGATCGAATATTTAGAAAATTTGAACGTCGAATCGAACCTTGGTCATTTTCATCACGTACTCGACAACATACAGGGCGACTTGGAATCGTTACGGACGAGCGTACCTTCGAGCGAAGATTTGGAAAAATTGAAAACGGCCGTGACGGCATTATCCGAATCGAGCGACATCAAAAGTTCATTGAGCGATCTCGAAAGTACGGTGGCCAATCTCCCCACCTCCAAAGAATTACACGCTTTGAAAAGGAACATATCTCGAATGCTGAAACGACTGGAAACGGAAACGGCAAACGTGGAACAGATTCGAGATGAAATCAGTTCGCTGGTGTCGACGTTCCCTACTTCGCAGAGCGTCGCCGACCTTCACACGCAGTTTACCGAGATGCGAAGCATCGTGAACGATCTTACCGAGAAAAGCTCGAAATTGCATCAAATTGAGAACCTTCAGAACATTGTCGTCAACATCAGAGATCAAGTTGGAGTGCTGGAATCCACGCAGGAATCGACGCTGGCCTCTTTCGGTGCCAAGTTGCAAGAACTCAAAGAAAACTACAAGCAGTTGAACGTGGAAGTGAAAATCAAACCGTCATTTTCTGCCGTAACGTATACCATAGTCGACCATTTGTTGCCCATCGAAAATAAACTTGGACACGTTCACAGTAATCTGCTCGGCGTCGACACTAAATTCGCCAAATTGTTCACCTTGCAAGCCATCGAAATCAACAGCGTACCCAATCAACAGAGAATCTCCACGTTCGTCGAAGGTAACAAACTGTACATGTTACATCCTTATCATCCGTACTACAAGTTTCTCCTGGATGGTACGATTCAGATAAACGAATTTTCGTACTGGTCTCACGGCAGAAAAGCTAGTGTTCCCACCATGACCTTAATATCGAATCGTGGTGTCCAGAAAGCAGGAAACATTCCTCTGGCACGTTGGAACGAAACGCGCAACATATATGAAATACACGAAGACGAAGATCTTACCGTTTTCGACGTGAGTGCCGGCGATAAGCTGATCATTCAAAACACGAGCGAGGTGCCACCCTCTTTGAATCCCATCACGCTCGTGCTTCTCTTCAAACGTAATCTCTAAAAAAAAAATGTCTAGGAAAGACATCGTCGAAGAATTGCATAAACCTGCACGCCGCAACTACGAACGTTTGGCGGTGGTAACCAAGGGCATCGATGACCTCTGGGAAAGTGACCTCGTGGAGATGAGTAGCGGCAAATTAAAAAATATACATAAATTGAACAAGGGCAACAAGTACTTCCTCACTGTCATAGACACATTTTCGAAATTCGCATGGGCTCTACCTTTGAAAGCCAAAACGGGAACATGCGTCACGGAAGCATTCAAAATAATTTTTCGCGAAAGCGGCGGCAGACGACCTCGATTTCTGCACACGGACAAGGGGAAGGAATTTTACAATGCCGTATTCCAAAAGTTTATTCGGAAACACGACGTTCAACATTACTCGACCTTCAGTGACGTCAAAGATTTAATCGCACTCTGAAATCACGCATGTGGTCACGCTTCACGCTTCAGGGAAGCTACAAGTGGGTCACCATTCTTCCGGAACTCGTTAACGACTATAATCACACGGTGCACAGAACGATAGGCATGAAACCAGCTGACGTTACCAAGTCCGACGAGCAGCGTTTAATTTCTAGCGTTTACTGTCCAAAGTACACACCCACGACAAAAAAAGCTAAATACAAAATTGGAGACCAGGTGAGGATCAGTAAATTGAAGCGAACGTTCGACAGGGGTTTCACACGAAACTGGATCACGGAACTTTTTAGCGTGGTTCGAGTTTTAACCGGGAACCGTCACACGTATATAATAAAGGACAGTGGCGGTGAAATTTTATTGGGGCGCTTCTACGAGGAGGAACTCTCTAAAACTAAATACCCCGACACGTACCTTATCGAAAAAGTTTTGCGTAAGAGAGGTGACAAACTTTTGGTGAAATGGCTGGGACTTCCGGGAACAAGTTGGATCGATTCAAACGAAGTGATTCTATGAGTACGTGGAATGTCGTGAAACGTTTACCTGATTCGGAAAGTCAAACGAAGAAAAGAAACGGCGAATTGCTCCCCGACAGCATACGGTGTCTGATCGTAGGACCTTCGGGGTGCGGAAAGACGACACTGCTCATTGATAATTTTATCCTCGCACCCAATTGGTTAGACTGGGAAAACAGACACCTCTACGTATTTTCGAAAAGTCTCGAACAACCGAAATACCAGCAACTTATGAAACTGTACGAGGGACTGGGCATTGCAACTTTCGCATCTGAAATCATTCCACTGGACGATTGTCTCGAGAATTCCGTTGTGGTGTTCGACGACATGATCTTGGAAAATCAAAACGAGATTCGTAATTTTTTCACTCGAGGTCGTCACAAAGGATTAGATTGTTTCTACCTAGCACAAACTTTTTCCAAGGTTCCGAAACAACTGCTACGCGAGAACGCTAATTTCATATGTTTGTTTCGACAAGACCACACCAATTTAAAACACGCACATGATGATTACGTAGGGGCTGACGTAAATTACAATCTTTTTTTCTAAATTCTGCTCCCACTGTTGGAACAGTGACGATTTCGGATTCGTGACCATTGACATGACTCGAAAAGCAAACCATGGAAAGTATAGGAATAAAATAAACGTTTATCTAGACGTCTCAAAGGCTAACAAGAGAACAATTTCAGATTTGCAACAAGAAGAAAAAAATCCAAAAAAATCAAAGGTCGAGAATCTAAAAAATAAAATTTGAAAAAACGTTCTTTTTTTTCAAACGTCTGACAAGCATATATAAAATAACCATTACAACAAAAAGTGAGTGTTAGAAAAAGTGGATAGTCTCAAGCGGGTGACAGCAAGAAAACTACGAGAACCGAACGTATAGGCTGAGAATTCGACGTTTCAGAAACGTTTCAACGTATATAGAAAAATGTCAAAACGTCAATTTCAAGAAGAGGACAATCTCAAGTTGCGGGAGTATCTAGTGAAACGCTTCAAAGGTTGGAAATCCGAGAATCGCGGATCCTACCAAGAGAAGAAACGCCAAGATCAACCTGTGATCGATGCCATCAGCGGTCTAGGTAAAGAAATTAAAAGTGTCACGGAACAAAATAAAAATTTGATCAACGAACTCGTACCACTCGCAGCTAAAAATTACGCTGTACCCACGCCCATTTCGAGCATTCCTTCGACGCCGTTCGAACTGAAGAACGTACCGGCACGACGTAAAGCCATAAGCAGTACCTCTTCGTCTTCCGATAAGATCGAGTTGGGACCTTTGGCACGAGACTACCTGAGCACGGGGAAGTTCGACAAGGATGAAGTGTTCGGATTGTATCCGAGCATGGAAACCAACGAGGGTGTCGTGTGGAAGATTGGGAAATCGAAAGTCACCTTCGAAGGCAACGACATTAAAGTTAATTTAGGCGAGAAGAATAGTTGGACCAGTTATCCGGGTACGGTGGGACTGTGGGAACTCGTTGCCAAAAAGCAGCCGAAAGATTACACCGAGGAAGATTACCAGAGTTACAGGGAAATTCTAATCATGACGGATGCCATGTACCAGAACAACGATGCCTCGCAGAATAGGGTGAAATCGAGCAGCGGTGAGAAGTACAGGAATCTCATCAAACCGATATGGAACGAGGTGAAGAGTGGAAGCGGCGTCAAACGCTACAACACGTTACCCAAAGAATTCGTTTGGGTGGACGACGTGAGGAAGCTCGTGGACCGATTGTTGGTGATAGCCGGCGAAGAGAATGCAGGCAATCGTAATTTCTACAACGAGAAGGTTGGCATCGTGGACATGATCAGCACGAAACTTTCCAACTTCATCGTGAACGACGACAAGGGCATAGGTTACCTGATCAAAATTATCAACACGCTGCCTCCGAGATTCTGGAACGTGGCCGAAGGAAAGGGACTCGTGAACGACATCATCAACAAGTTACCTTTCGAGATGCATTTACCTGGCTACCAGTACTGCGGACCGGGTACCAAACTCGAGAAAAGATTGGAGAGAGGAGACAAGGGTGTGAATCCGTTGGACGCTGCATGCAAAGATCACGACATCGCTTACAACAACACTCGCACGGATCTGGATGCACGTCACGAAGCAGACAGAAAGTTGGAGCATGCCGCTTTCGAAAGATTCGTCAGCAGAGACGCTTCGTTGGGAGAAAGAGTTGCAGCACTGGGCACCACCATAGCCATGAACACGAAACAAAAATTTGGGTGGGGTGTATAAATAAATAACATAGAGTAAAAAAAAAAACATGTCTTGTATAACCGACTTACCGCACGAACTGCTATGTAAAATATTCAAACACGCAGTAAAAGTAGATTGTGAGGATATAGGGAAACTTTTGATCATAGCAAAAACGACGCCGGAATTTCATATCCCTTGTGAAATGGCTGTCAAGGATCATCTTCGGGAGATCAGTGGCATGATGTGCGGTGATCTCGACACTCTTCTTTCGGCTGCAGGGGAAAAATTAAACGAGAGAATGGACGAACTGCACGAGGCGAGGCAGGGGAGAAGACGATACACGGATGATTGGCGCAAGTCTAAACAGGAGACCGAAGAAATCATCACGCACATCATCGCGTTTTCCGAAGCACGAACTTTCTTCCTCTGTTAAAAAAAAATAATAATATATATACGTGTCAAAACTTGATATATAAATAACACACATCGTGAAAAAAAATAATCTTCGGTGTATATATAAATAACACACATTGTGAAAAAAAAATTTCTCTAACACCCTGAAATTTTTCTCTTCGATATGAGTGGAAAAAAAATGTGTGACCTCCAAGCATTAAAACAAATGCTAAATTTGTCAGTCGAGTATGTAAAAATTCAGGAATTGGAAGTCGGCAAACCTTACACGATAACTTCCGGTTCAATCGTTTCTACCCAGTATGGTCCCAAGGTACGTCTGTTGCTCAACGGACAATACAGTCTATTTTTACCAGATCGATACGCTAACATGTTATCCGACGAGAAGCTAGCTATTTTAATCGAGAACAAAACTCAAATCGTGTACAAGGGGACAAAGGAACTTCTTGGTAAGAAAACAAAGCACGTAATAGAATTTGTGTAACGGGCTGCGCGGAGTATATATAAAATAACATGCCTTGAAAAAAAATTACACGAGAGAGGGAAACAAAAAAAAATCTCAGAACATATATATAAATAACATACTGTAAAAAAAACCATGAAGCCCAAAGGTGTCGTGTACCAGATACCATATTCGAATCTGAAAACGCTGGGTGCCCTCGATGGCTTACTCACCAAGAAACAACGCGAGAAGAAACGTTCTTGCTTGATGAAAGGACACGGAATGAAATTGCTTCTCAGCACTCCACAATTGAAAAGGTTGCAGCGTTCGCGGAAACAGCAAAAGATCGGAGGTTTCATATTCAGCATCCCGGCCATCCTGGCAGCATTGGGGGCCGTTGGAAGTTTGGCCGGCGGAAGCGCCGCCATCGCGAAAACCGTCATCGACTCGAAGAAGAACAAGGCGGAATTGGAAGAACAGAAACGTCACAACCTGGCCCTGGAGAAGAAAGGGGGGAAGGGCGTGATGAAAAAGTTTAAAAAAAAGAAACAGCACTCACCAACCGAGACATTGAATCTCTGATCAAACCGTTACAAATCAAACACTTCAGAGGCGTTTTCATGTCCGATTCGTTACCTTCAACCGTTAAAAGAAGAGAATGTGGAGTAGTCAACTTGGACAGTCAAGAAAATCCAGGCACGCATTGGATATGTTACAACAAAAATGATAAAGCATTCGTTTTCGATTCTTTCGGAGGTGTTCCACCTTCAAATTTAGTTCGTTATCTGAAAACGAACAATCCTATATACTACAACGACGAACGCATTCAAGATTTCGGAGACGTGAACTGTGGTCATCTCTGCCTCTCCATGCTCGTGTCTCTCTCTAAAATAAATAACCCTACGATCGAAGATTTCCAGAAAGCATTGTGGAACCTGAAACAGCATCACGATGGGCGTGTTCCATCTCACGAGCGAATCTTCGATCTTGAAACTCACGCTGCACGACGACATCGTCTATCCTAAATCCGTAGCTCTGCGTGCATTCTACAGCATGTACCTCATACCTAACGTCACGCAGCACAACAACAAAATTAGCGTCGGAAGCGAACATATCGTCGTCACGCCAGGTCAATACAATCTTTCCACTTTGCAAGCTCAATTACCCAAAGGCACGTACCTTTCTCAAAATTCGGTCACGCACAGAGTCGAAATCGTATCGGCGACGGAGACCGTGGACCTGGGCACCATAGGAGAACTTTTAGGTTTCGAGAACGACACAAAACTCGAAGCTGGCATCAAGCACGTAGCAACCAATATTCCTAAATTCTTGGCCATCGAAACTTTGAACGTTCACTGCAACGTGGCGGAAGGCATGATCACGAAATCCTCGGACGGGTTGTTGGGAAGTCACAAGCAGACGGGAATCATAGCCACGTTCAAACCCAGTTCCGAATTCATGAAACCGATCATCTGCACACCCTCTTCGCCGATCTATTTTCCAGTATGTCGCAATCGCATAGACAACATAGAGTTGGTGGTGACGAACGAGAAAGGAGACGTGGTGGATTTCGCAGGTGCCACGACCACGGCCGTCGTGGAGATCAACGTATAATAAATAACACATAGTGGAAAAAAATGGAACAAATCGAAAGTTACGAGTTGCAATCTTTCCCTCCCAACCGTCGCACGTTCGCCAATTTGAACGAAGAGAACAGGGAGATTGAATACGACGTGGACGTAGGGGACGGGTTCGTTCATCCTCACAGAGCGGATCTCTACCTTCAGTTCGACGTGGTGAAGAAAGAAAGCGGAGACGCGTTCCCCGCAGCAGCAAATTTGATACTCGTGGACAACTTCGTGCCTCACCTGTTCTCGCAGGTGGAGGTGAGGAAACACAACACCGTCATCGACAGAATCGATTATCCAGGCATCACGTTGACGGCGGTGGGAACATTGAAATTATCCAAAACGGACGCGGCATACTATCAAGCGGGAGGATTCGAAGCGGGAACGAAAATATCGACGAGAAGTCACACGGTGCTCTTTCCCATGCGTCTGCTTCCGGGATTCTTCTCGGACTACAAGGAGATCATGTGGAAGGGAGGAGTGAGAGTCACATTTCGAAGAGCGGCCAACGACAACGACGCACTGATGCGATACACCAACTTGAACGCAGACGGCACGCCGATAGCCAACACTTTACCCGAAGCAGCCAAATGCGTCATCCGGAGCATGGAGTTGAGAATGCCGGTGGTGGAATACGAAACGAACTACGCCCTCAAGTACAAAGCCGAGATATTGAAAAGTCCACAAGTGCCGATTCATTTTCACGGTTACCAGTGCGTGCAGAAGTTAGCGTCGGGAAGTCACATGGAATTCGACGTGACGACTCAGTTCAACAACATACAGTTCGACATGCCAGATTTCGTCGTAGTGCTCTTTCAGACCGGGAGGGACAAGAATCAGGAAAAAGATTCCACCAAGTTCGACGACTGCAAGATCAAGAACGTTTATCTCAAGAATGGTAGGAATGAAGTGTTCCCGCGCGAGAATTACAACCTCGACATGACCAAAGACGATTACCTCAAACTTTACGAAGCGTTTTCTGCTTACAAGCGCGTGACCGAGGGAAGCGTGGACATGTACTACACGCCCAGCGAATTCAAAACCCACAGACCCATGACCGTCATCAACACGACGAAGAGGAAGCAGGTCGTAGTCAACGATCGAACCAACATCAAGATCGTCTGCGAGTTCAACAGTCCGTTGCCCGAGGATACCGTGTGCAGCGTCATCCTGGTCGCAGAGAAGTCCTTCATCCACGACGTGAAGAACGAGAGGGTCACAGAGCAGTTTTAACAGGTTTAACATCTTCTCTTGCACAATCAGTTACAATAAGAATTTTGTACTAGCACAATCAGTTACAATGGCACAATACGAATTTCACTAGTTCAGATCAGTTACAATGTCAATTTCATCAGTTATCAGTTACAATGTCTTTTTTTCATCAGTTTTTGCACTATAGCACGAGACAATCAGAATTTGCACAAAATTTGTTGTTGTTTTTTTTTACATGAGAAAATTAACAATAAAATTATTTTTTTTATCGTTTAAGATGCTGTCGAACATCAAAAACACATACACACACTAGAAAAAAAAGCATGCAATTTTATTTGTAACACACACATATTCTCCAACTTCATCAAGAAAATATTATAATAAACAATTTTTTATCAATCTCACAATAAAACTCTATATCCAAAATTACAACATCAAATAACACTAGAGTCGTTAGTACACGTTGCATGCATTACGGAGGTCCTCTGTAGAGTTTCATGGAAGTTTGAGAGAAAAAAAAACACGTGAAACTCTATAGAGGTGTGGTTATCTATAACCGCAGCCGTTAGAACCTTTTTTTTGGTTGGGCACCACGCACCCTGGCGGGGTTATAGGGGCCAGGAATCCTAAAAAAAAATAATAATTATTATTTGCTTGTTTGTTTGCTTGCGTCACAATGCAGAAATAATGAGAGGCACGCGTGTGTGTGGCACATCGTTCCGAGAGGTTTACAAAGGTCACGATATATAAACATGGCCGGACTTGGAAAATTACGATAAGGTGCATTCATCCTTCAAGAATGAGAAAGTGCATTTACTCATCACGCTGTGTCAGCGCAATAAATGAGGCTCGGAACGTGGAGAGAAAGTGAGTTTTTGAGGTTTTGGTGAACCTCAAATGAGTAAAGTGAGTTTTTGATGTTTTGGTGCTGTTTTCTTCGCTGTGAAACATCGTCAGCGCAATAAATGAGGCGCGGAACGTGGAGAGAAAGTGAGTTTTTGAGGTTTTGGTGAACCTCACTTGATGGCTGTCAACCGGTCCATAACCACTACTTGCATATTATGTTTTTTAAAACTTTCAAATTTTTCCTTAAGAATCAACGATTTGTGGTTCTCACAGACAACAAAGCCTTATCCTATCTTCGTTCAACTAAACACCATAGTTCTATTTTGGGAAGAAGAGCTCTTTATTTTCAGAATTTTGATTTCGAAATAAGGCATGTCAGCGCCAGTAGAAATGAACTTGCGGATGCACTTTCCCGTGCAAGTTTACCGATTGACAAGACTAATCCTGACAAGAAAAATTATGATGATGATGATGACTTGTTCTTTCATCAAGTATTTCATGCACAAGCAGCAGATTTTGATATTAGCTCAGAACAACGTAAAGACCCTTATTTAAGAGACATTATTGACGTTTTAGAAAACAAAGACAAAGCTAGTAATCCTAAACTAGAAAAACTTTCGTATTCTTATGTACTCAAAAATGGAGTCTTATACAGGACTAATAAAATCAAAACTGGTTATCGGGATAGACTTTGTATCCCCCATGCATTAAGAAATCAAGTTTTCGATCTTATTCATGCACACAAAATGAATGGAAGTCACCAAGGTGCACAAAAGTCATATAATTTAATGCTTATGCGTTACTTTTTCCCTAATATGAAGAAATTTGTGTACGATAAGGTTCGACATTGCATCCCTTGCCAGATCTCAAAGAAACCACAAGGTTCTAAACCACATACCCTGCAAACATTTCAACCAGCCCAAATTCCTTTCCAACGAATTCATATTGACGTTTGTGGACCATTAGTATCTTCTAAAACGCACAAATACAAATATTTTCTATCAGTAGTTGATAGTTGTTCAAGATACGTCATTACAGCTCCTTTGGCTAATCATGATGCACAAAACATAGCAACAGCTTTAGTTGAGAAAGTCTTTTTAATCCATGGCCTCCCGGAAACGATCTATTTAGATCGCTCAACACCCAATTCAAGTTTACTCTTACGGGAGTTAGCTAATATTACAGGCGTACAACTAAAATATGTGGATACTTGTGCACATTTCACGAATGGGCTAGTTGAGAGTTCCTTTAGCTATTTATAGAAAGTTATGAGAGTCTTTGTGTTAGAGAAGAAGGCTTCGTGGTGTGACTATTTAGCTAGTGCGAATTCAGCCACAACATTACAATCCATTCTGGATCACTCCAGAACCCGTATTTTACTTTGTTTGGCTACAACCCAAGGATCTTAGCAGACGCAGTCCTTCCATCGAAACCTGACAATATCTCCCAGACGAACGTACAGAGACTTGAACTCCTGACATCCATACGTAAGACCGCTCACGACAACTTACATAAACGTTACGAACAGCAGAAAAAGTACACAGACCGCAGTTCTAGGCAAATACAGTACTCACCAGGCCAACATGTATGGATTCTAGATGCCACTCCGACTCCAGGCGTGTCAAAAGCCTTTGCGTCCTCTTATAAGTATAAAGGAACTATTCTTCGCAAAGTTAACGAGAATTCCTATGAAGTCACTTTCATCGACGGAAGGGGTAAACAAAAGACCGACACTATTACTGTTTCTAGACTCAAAGCCCGCTACGACTAGTGCCAAGAAAAAACCCCACTAACATATACGCTAACATTCATTAACACTCCACTCCGTTATCACTCTCTTTAGCCTCCTCGCTACGTACATTGCACATGCTAACATCCCATGATCCAGCATTTTCCCACGCTCATCCACCCCACCCCCTCCTCCCTTTCTTCACTTTCCGTGCTCGCACTGCACTTCTGCGTTACAACGAACTCATTTTTATTTTTAACAAGACCAGGATTAGAGAATGCTATCTCAATCGTCGGAACATTTATAATAAATCCCTTGCCTAATAATTAATTTCTCCTGATATTTTAATGTCATTTTATAATTTGCGATTATACGCATAGTAATAGTCAGAACATATCACTTAGCTGATTTGACTAATAAGTACTTAGCGCGTTTATGATTATAACTAGCAAACATTTTTTCCCCATTTGCTGGTACATATACGCTCAAATGAAAAAAAAGTACAAAGAAATAAAGAAAGAAAGAACTAAGATAGAACAAGATGAATGATTTAAAGAACAAATGAACTGCGTAGAACTTGCTGAACTCTTGGTTTTAGGCCATAGCAATTTTTTTTTGCGCTCAGGTGTAACGCGAACTGCTTCTTTGAAAGCTGCAATGCACTAAATATGTTAATAAAGCATATAATACAAATATAGGCAAATGTTCCCACTCTCTCCTTTAATTTTATAGTTCAATTATTGATAGCATACAACATGGTATAGCTCATATCCCATGAAATTAAAACCTACTCTCTTTTTCCATGAAGTTTCTATAAACATATTACTTATTCTTTTTCACTTATTTTTCAATTTTTTTTTTGGATAGCAGCTAATCGAAGGCGCTTAATCCTTTGCCCACAATACACGTAAAATTCTTGCAATTATTTTTATATACGACATTTACACATATTACAGACGGAAATGTCTCGTAATCACTTAGTTCGTTCTATTATCGCTGAACTCCCGTTTCTTTTCTCATTTCAGACTCATACCACAAGATGTCTCCCGCTCATTATGCTATTATCACATCCATCGTGATAGCTCTTCTCGGCATACTTATTTTATTGGTACTATTAATTATATCTTGCTGTTGTTCCCCAAATCAAGTGTCACAACACCCCAAAATCGATTAAAGAAACCTTCCATCAGTGCCCCGATTGCTTTACAATCAATTTCGCATTCCCCGGAGACAACAGTTATTCCCACACCACCCCCTCTTCCCCCGGCCCCTTTCTCCACTGGTACGAAACAAATAAGTACTCCAACTCAATGTACCATCACTCTTCCGAAAGGACGTCGACTTCCGGCACCTCAAGTGAAGCCACCGCCGCCCCCGGCCCCTATCCCGGCTAGTCCGGCTATTCCACCTATTCCCCTCGTTGCCCCCCGGCGAACTTTTCTTATGTAAACCTGTCAATCATAAACAGGCCCCCTTAAAAAACTCTACGTCATATAAGCAACAACGCTACTTCGCCGGCGCTACGATCAGATATTACCTCCCCTTCCCCCAAAAATAATTCCCAAATTTTATCTGAAAGTCCTTTTTCTATCGATTTTATCACCCGCCATCATTTATTATAACTCTGCTCCACTACCTTTTACATTTTTCCTAATTTTTCCCTTTTTGCGCTTGTTTCATTCTCATCGCCACGAATGCTGCCGGATGGATTCATCATGACGACCTCCTGCCTGTGCCTCCGTGAGAGAGATCTAGGCTCATTGCAGAGAACGGACGACGATCTTCTGGATTTCCAACACCGACGGACTCCATCCCATCTGGACCGATTGGCTGATTTTCCCATCTTCACGGCCGCGATCCAGCTGTGGAGCGCTTTACTCAGGACGTCTACCGACCCGAACCGACATCATACGCTTGAGTTCCAGACTACCATTCACATGACTTCACGGCGACCTACAACGGCAAAGCCCCTCCCACTCAGAGCGTGTTGTGTTGTCCTTGTTTATCCGCCATCACGTGATACGCAATGTCGTTTTTCATCGGCTCAAAGTGTTCCAGTGTTCAGCCTCCATCTAATACCGTCAGGCAAGCATATTTAGTACACAAATATGTCATTTACAGTGCCAGGGTTGTGACCATGGGTGCTGCCATACTTTTAGTGGATTTACATTTTCACGCCCTGTGTGAGATAAGTCTCTTTGTTTTGTGTTTCTTCGTCCGCTACAGAATACACTCTGCCAATAGCGACGTGGAGTCTACGGCGTTGCCATGGTAACATTACCTCAATGCCCCGCCCGACCGCGTGTGTGTTATTCGCTGTGTACTTTGAACTCCGCAAACAGTCAACAAAACCACGTGTGATATGCGGCGTTCCTTCACTGTGTGCTGACATGTGTTTTTTTTTCCAGCTGTTCTCGTGTTGTCATGTTTACTTCACAACTAGTTCAGTGTCAAACCTATACGATTTTTTTTATGTATGCCTCAAGACTTAGTTATTGGTGCTCGTACTTTTTGAGTATATAAGAGGCTTTGACTTGCAATTTAATTTTTTTTCTACGTGTTTTATATTTTTTTCTTTCAACGGTGTTTGGTGCTATGACTCTTATGAAGATCTCAATACTTTTTTTGGTGGTGATGTGAATCTTAGGTGAATGGATTGATGTATTGGTTTTCTACGGATTTTGATATGTTAATAAATGCTAATTTTAAATATAACCTCCTCCGGAGAAGGTGGTCGACCATCACAGATTGGTTCGATTAACTCAACAAGGGGAATGTAGAGATATGGAGATTATTAAACCGAGAAAACCTCGTCATGGTAATATTCACGCTTGTTTATTTCCTGAAATTGTCCGACCAGCGAGCGGTCCCAAGAATGCGCTAACTTTGTAACTTCCGTTAAACAAGGAACTGAAAGGCAAACGCGTGGATCTAAACAAGATCTAGCGCGTTCGAAAGGTTTAACAACCTTTCGAAGCCTAAGATTATAAAAGGGAGCTCACTCCCGGAGCTCGCTCTCATTTGAACTACACCTATCATCGATGCTCTTTTGAATTACTTTTATCATCGACGCTCACATGGATAATTAGTCTCTGATTACTCTACAACACATTAACACTACTGAACTACGACGACGGAAAACGGAGTTACGGCTGCCTAGCATGCTACGAGTCGCAAGGGATTGCTCGGTTTGGTGAGCCAAGGGTCGCAGGATAGAACCTTGGCACCTGTCACAATTCGGTCTGCAAGAAGCATCTGGACAAGAACATCACACACCTACCAGGTATGAACAAGCGTAAATAACCTTTACATTCACATTCCATATCTCTACCCTCTGAATCGGAGCAGGTTCAGCCAACAGATACAATTAAGCTCTACCTAAATGTATAATTGAAACTTCCCTGTGACCTCAGATCCCAGGTAAAACGGGATTACAACAATATACATGATTGATGTTAGAATTGATGTTATTGGTTCTTCTATTTACTGTTAATACGTTGATTGTAATAAACCCAAAGGATGAAAAGATAGCTTTGGTTACAATTTATGCTTTACTGATAAGGTCTCTTGCTCTCACTACTAAATACGTAGTTATATGGCTCAAGGATAATGGGAGTCCAGTATAACTTTCCATTGGTTTGTAACACGTTCGCACGTAAGTTGCTTCGTATATAGAGATAAAATACGTGGGGAGGTCATTAAGAGGGCAACGTGTATGAGATCTCTTTTGTTATTTTCAAGGTCTTCAATGTCAGCCCTGGCATGTTATTGCCTCTAATGCATTTCTTTAAACAGCTTACTTGTAAACAATGGCGGTTTCAGGATTCGTGAACAAGGGGTAAGATAAGCAAAACAGCGACCCCCCCTGTACTTATGCAGAATGAAAATCGATTACACAGTTTCACACCGTCTTTTATATATTACAATACCAATTGACGTGACAAGGGCTCCAGGGTTCGATACCCGGTGGAGGCACATAGTGGTTCGGATCCCACTTTAAACTGTAGGTCCAGTCCCGATTAGCCTTACTGTGCATAAAGTGGACTTAAAATACCAAATCAATCCAATCCAATAATAATAATAATAATAATAATGCAAACGTTTCAATTAAAATAATAATTTTATAATTATATTAAATTAAAATAATAATAATTAATAAATATTAAATTAATATTGTATTGTTATTATTTCATAAAAACGATGTAAGAATAGAGATATAAAAACATGTATCCATTATCTGGCATGTAGTTAAGATTGCTAAAATTCGTATTAAAGCAACTGCCCTGGCAAGAAATCAGTCCCAAGTGGATAAAGAATTGAATATTTATTAAATAACATGAAAGAATATTAGATCCTGTTCACGAAAATTAAAGTTTCAGATTAATATCTTTGGTACTGACATTCAAAGTTTGGGGGAAATAATTAACCCTCGATTATACAGCAAACGCTAAACAAGTATTTTTTCATTATTTGATGTTAGTACTTGGTAAGTCTTTCGAGAGGGGGTCGGAACCTTGGACTTCGTCCCTAAATACGTCCTTGACAGTGCGGTAGGATAGTTTAGTGTCAAACATCTCCCAATAAAATAATTATGTTATTGTTATGAAGTCATTGTACTACGTTAGCTTTTGTTTAGACACACACATACATCAAATTAATGTTATATTAAGGACTTATAAAAAATAAAAATTTACTGCCTTCAAATAAATTGAAACAAATAACCCTCCATTATACAACAAATGTTAAACAACGCATATTTCCATTATTTAATTTTTGTACTTGGTAAGTCTTTCAGGGGGTCCGGACCTAAACTATCCCCCCCTAAATACGTCCTTGATGGAGTGGTAGTGGAAAAAGAAGGTTTTGTGTCGAGTTCACTTTCTACAGGATCCGAAACATTCAAGTGTCGCTAATGGAAGTAGATCATCTTCGATAACAATACGACAACTTTAGCCACTGGGGCATTACACAAAATGTGGTCCTACTCCATGCTAATAACGAAAGATATCAATCTGGTTATTTTTATTGGTTTTAATTGCATAAGGCTAAAATGCTTGTAAATGCATATAATTTGCATTTATCACTAAGGAAAATTATTAGCATCTGTTGCTTCACAGACAAATAACATTAAACTTTGCTGCAGGTTTAAAGCATCACACGTAACACGTTTTCGTTAATGCTTTTCATTCCTTCAGGCTATGTCATCATACTCAAGTTTTTTTTTTTCGTTTGTTACCAGACACCAGAAAGTACTTCATACTTCTATGAAATCAGTTCATTGTTTACTTTACGTGAAATGTGAATGTTATCGGAAAGAACGAATATGAGTTATAACGTGAATTGGAATTATGTAAGAGAAGGATTATTTATATATTTTTATGGCCAGGATAGTACTTTTCATGTGTTTTATATTATGAAGTTCGGCCTGTAATGCAATACACAATTAATACCATATTTACAGTCATGAGAGTTCAGGCTAAATTTCTACATTCCATTTGAATAAAGTGCCCAGCGCAGCGGATTCGAACCCGGTACCCCTGGCTTCGTAGAGCGCTGAGTATCGGTGATGTTTGTGAGCGTCCCGTCATCAGATTCACCATATCATCACTCGTTCTAGTCGTCGGGATTAGGCAGAAATGGCAAAAAAGCTAAGTAAAATAAACCAAATCATTCAATCAGTCAACCAACGTCAAAAAATTATCCAAATGTTCATTGATGTAGTCTAAGCAGAGTTTTTAAAGTATCTCTGAACCCAAGCCATACTGAAACTTCACAAGTTCTGAACTAAACGTTAAAGAGTAGCACACATACCTTTAACTTCCTTCCTCATCATGTGGCTTCAACAATCTTCATTAGTTGGTTTAATTTTTCATTACAACATGTTAAGTAGCTACACAATTGCTATCTATGGTATCGCAACAATGAACACCTGGATTATATTGTTTGCATAAGCTTTCTTCGTGGAAGGCGTTCATTGTTTCTGCCAATAAATATGTAGCTTCATTTTCCGTGGAGTGAAAAGGCATTCCGGATATATTAAACAGTCTCTTAATCCTTTGATGAATAAATTAATCTGGATTAGTGTTGACTACTGGTTTTATTCGTATCATCTATTTTAATTAGTTTGATTTAATATATTTTACTTCGATTTTTGTCACTTTTGGCTAATTGCGAACATTTTATTTCTATACTTATATCTTGAATATTATTCGTACTGGTTTAAATCGAATCATCCATTGTGTTTGGACTCACTACGATTAATATTTTTTGTTCTCATATAGTTTTTGTTATAGATTTCAGAATTAGTGTTTGTTCTTGTATAATCAACAGCCAAAAGTTATTTAAAAAGAATCTCGAACAGTTTCTAAAGGCTAGGCAGCGAAATACTTAATCACGAGCAACTTTTCAATCATAAAAATACTCACTGTAATATTTAGCAACTGTGTGCATATAAATCTTATAATTTCATTATTTTATTTCACTTCATTATTATTATTATATTATTCATTGTTCCAGATTACTGAATATATATATATATATATATGTACTAAAGACAAAAGCAACAAACATTAGATACCTATGATGTTCAATAATTTTAGGTAAACCTTTTTTCATTATACAGGGTGTATCAGAAGTCTCTTACCACCCCTTGTAAAGTCCGCAGTGATGTATTTTTTTAAAATTTGATATGACCGGACGGGAAAATGGACTCTGAAATTAATCACAGAATTCAGAAAGCAAATAATCTGTACTATAATATTAGTAACACCATTATAGGTAAAAAGGAGATTAGTAAAGAAACAAAAATGAAAATATATAAAACAGTCTATCTGCCCACGCTAGTATATGGATCAGAAAGCTGGATAATGCAAACTAAATTGGAGAGCAGACTTACTGCTACTGAAATGAAATTCTTAAGAAAAACTGTAGGAAAGACAAGGAGAGATATGATACGAAACACAACAATAAGAAGAGAATGCCTGAATCAGGAACCACTGATTGAAATCATCGAGAAGAGGGAATTAGGCTGGCTGGGACATCTTATTAGGATGGAGGAAGAGCGTAAACCGAAACAAATATTTGAGGCCCGACCAGAAGGAAAGAGAGGAAGGAGACGACCCAGGGTGAACTGGAACCAGTACATTTATGGACTGGCACAAAAGAGAGGGAAGACACCGGACGAAGTGAAAAGACTGGCACAAGATAGAACTTCTTTTAAGAAGTGGCTGAAAGGACCCGACGCCTAAGTGGGCATAAGGGAAAAGAAGAAGAAGAAGATATGACCGATATATAATAGGCCTAGGGGGAGTATGTCACGCGGACGGCCACCATCTTGGTTCCGACATCTTGAATTCAATTTTCTTATTTTAAATTATAGGTGGGTCATGTGATACATGACCATGGCTAGAATTTCGTCAGGGTGTCAAATCTGAAATCAGATTTCATGTAACTTCATTTGGTGAACGGTTATTGGCAACCTGTTACAGAATGTGCTCCACATATTTTTCTTGTTGGACAATGCCCGTATGCAGACACTTCTCCCAATGTCTGTGGACACCGAGCAAGGTATCTGGTAAAATTTGCTCAAAGGCAGCCATGATACGTTGTTCCAGATGACGAAGATCACGAATTTTCACACAATACACCATAGCCTTAACGTGTCCCCAAAGGTAGAAGTCCATTGGCGTTAGGTCTGGTGATCGGGCAGGCCATTCAACGGGCCCACATCGACCAATCGATGCTCAAGGAAATTGTTCATCCAGGTACTGACGCACCTGGACGCCATAATGGGGAGGCGCACAATCTTGTTGAAAAAACTGGGAAATGTACCATTTTCCGACATCAGAGCTGGCAGTATCTCTGTTCCTGTAGCATCCCCAGGTATCGTTCTGCATTTAAATTTCCTTGAATGAAAAAAGGACAGATTATCTGTGTTCCACATATGTCTGCCCACACCATAATCTTCCCTGCACCGGTCATTTTGGAGGGATCTGTCCGTGCGGGGTTGCCAGGCGACTTATTTTGCCTATTCACCTCCCCATTTACGTAGAAGTTCGCTTCATCGGAATGGAGTATCTCCATAGCGACATTTGAATTTAGCCGTACTTGCTTGATAGCTGTGGTGAATCGGGACTTGTTTATCCCGTTTCGCCACATTCTTCGGGCCACCCTGTATAGAGGAACCAGTTCGCTGAGAAACTTCGTTTGTTTCCCACGAAACTCGCATGGTGGCGACGAGACTGCCACCTAGCGGGCTTCTTGGGGTTGACGTTTTTCCTTGTTGGGCGAACCCAAGGTAGATAGAGATTAGGTAAAGCCATCCGAAGATTGCCGATCTTGCACGAACGCGTGACGTCACCAGAGAGGGAGTGAGCTCGGCTGAAGCAGACGGCTCCTAGCATTTATATGGGAGATTCAGAGAGCGAAAGTATATTATTACTTTTAGGATGGGAAAAATATTAATTGTCATCCTCCAAGATGGTATTGAGGCATGCTTTTAATGATTAGTAACATAATTGAAAATGCGCTACTTTTAAAAGGGGGCAAAGTACATGTGAAAAAATGTATTTCGAAAATCCATATTCCTGAAACTTTCTGACCGATGCGCTACAAAGAAAGTTGCGTGTTCTCCTTTAGAATTTCGTAATTTTACAAATAGTAATATAATTTTAACAAAAACGTGGCATGCTATAGAAGAATTAAAGAGTTTTAAAAAATAATTGATTAATAGACTTAGTTTATTTTACTTCGCTTATCTGTTACATATGGCTAATCGCAAAGATGAGGATGCGTGATGATATGATGAAATTGGTGAAAGGAAAGTAGACCCGGGCCCGGGCGGGGATTCGAACCTGGGGGCCCTTGGCATCGTAAAGCGTTGTGCTAACCACTTCGCCACGGAGGTCAGCATTACCAGGAAATAAACAGAAAATGGCAATCATATGGCATCTATGTTTTAATATACGAGAAACATTTGCGAGGAGGTTATTGAAGTAACAAATAATTATTACTAGACGTTGTGATGAAAATTATTAATATACCTATCTGAAATATCGGGAGTTGACCTTGCAGTCTCTAAATGTACTTTTAGGGTTACGCAAAACCTTTACTAAAAATTGCTAGTGTAAATTTATAAGCTATTAAAATTTAAAACTTATTCCTGTTCGAAAAAGGAGACTGCCAAGTCAAATTAATATTTCGTATAAATACATATATTTTTCTTTCATGCGGCCAAGAGAGTATTTGGAGGTGACGGTGGCTTGGGAAGGCTATAGCTCCGGATCTAGATCTGCAAAGGGCTTCAAGTGGGAAAACATCGTCCAGAAGATGGGGCGAAATGATTTTAAATGGCTCAAGAATACAAAGATATAAGTGGACATTTGACAAGCTTAGTCTAAAACTTACAACTGAAATCGTACGTGTGTGTGTGGCGGGGGGAGGGGGGCTGGCTGCGTGAGGTAACACAGTGGAATATGATTCACAATACTAAAATAAAAATAAAAATGTGGGAACAAAATAAATCAAAATATGTTGCAGCTAGTGACGGCGCAATAGTAAAGATGGAGGGGTAAATCATATTTTCCCGGGGCAATCATGTTTATTATTCCGTTACATACGACACAAAAATGCATATTTTGGCTAAAAGAGCATTCATTCATTTATTTATTTTTGTCATTTTACTGGGGGCAGAGAGAGAGAGAGAGAGAGAGAGAGAGAGAGAGAGAGAGAAATTGTCGAACGAGAATAGGGGGCGTTTCTGCCCCCCCCCCTGTAGTGTGGTCACTGCCTATAGCTATGCTGGAGAAGAATGCACCAATTAATACGCTATTAAATAAAACAGATACTTTTAAAACTTTTAATCAAATTATTTGTGAACTATGATTTAAATTTAGAGAGAACACATACCTGTTTAATTTAATTTGGATGAGTTAACTTCTGAAGCCTGCCATTTCCGAGCCTTCTTCCGGTGTAACTGCACTGCCCTTTGAACCCTAGCTGCTGCGTTCAGCTGGCGGAACGAGCAGAATACTAATTAAAACAAATATGTGACAAATATATATATATATATATATATATATATATATATATATATAAAGAGAAAAATGGAGAGTGCAGTGATATTTTACGGGAAGCAGCAGTGCCCTTTGAACCCTAGCTGCTGCGTTCAGGTGGCGGAACGAGCAGAATACTAATTAAAACAAATATGTGACAAATATATATATATATATATATATATATATATATATATATATATATATATATATATATATATATATATATAAAACAACGTGTTGAAGATATTGACGGCGCCAAAGAAAAGACAGAAGAGAAAAATGGAGAGTGCAGTGATATTTTACGGGAAGCAGCAGGCACGTATCCATGAATTCCTTTCCTATCTAGTGTACACAAAACAATTTCCTAAAGGAGGGGGAGGGCTCAAACCCCTGATCCCCACCTTGGATACGTGCCATTAACAATAATAGGGTTATAGAACATTCTCCGTCTTGTCTCGATAATTATTCCTTTCCTTAAATTATCGTCACATTATTCAAAAACCTAATTTTATCAGTGTAAACTGAAAAATTTCCTTGGAGAGCGGGTAGGGCCTCGAGCCACCTGGATACGCGCTATTAACAATAACAGGCTTATAGAACATTCTCCGTCTTGCCTAGATAATTATCTCTCTCAAATTATCACCATGTTATCCAAGAAGCCAAAAACCTAATTTTATCTAGCGTAAACTGAACATTTTCTGAAGGGGGGCTTGAGCCCCCTGATTCCCACCTTGGATACGAGCTGTTACCAATAACAGGGTTATAGAATATTCTCCGTCTTGCCTTGATAATTATTTCTCTCCTTAAATTAACGTCTCATTATTTTATTTGACACCACAAGAAACAAAAAATCTCATTTTATCTAGTGTAAACTGAAAACTTTCGGGGGCTCGAGCCCCCTAAGCCCCCCCCTTGGATACGTGCCTAGGAAGCAGTCACGTTTATTACACCCTTACATTTACATACAATATTAAAAAGTTCTGCTTTTAGATCTCGCACAATGCCTTTTTCACAAAAAAGGGCAATCCCGCATTTTTATATCAATCAAGCTGTGATATTTTAGATTTCTTCCGTTAGTTTTCTGATAATAGTTTTTACAGCTTTCCATAGCATTTAGGCATGATTTCAGTTGACAAGAACAAAATAATCTTATTTCAAGACATACAGCAAAAAGAAATCCAAGGCGCTTAAGTTAAAACTCCCTTACATTGGAAGCCTGGAGAGAACAAAACAGGGGTTCTTTCGTAACACGATTTCTTGAAAACCATTTTACATATTTAAATCAACTTTGTGATAAATTGATTAGAAAGGATGAATCTGAACAGTAAAAATTGTAACTTTTCCCCTGCTACTATATTTTAGAAGATATTCGTTGTCAAATATCTCAATATTTGCATAAGGAACCAGCCTTTTCCGCGCCGAGCTTCTCGATGATGACGTCATGCATCCACGGACAACTGCGCATACGATCTGCGCCGCCGAACGAGCACCCCCTGGGGCGAACCAGTGTTCTCTCCCAGCCGACCCCGAGAAGTTCAACTCCAGCAACGGTGCTCCACGTCGTGTTACCTGCCTGAATCAATGTGGGCATGAGTCAGCTCTTATCTTCCCGTACACCTGGGACGTCGACTAGTACGTGGAATCTTGCGGTCATGGAGTTAAGTATTTTTTTGTAAAAGGGTTTAGTTTAATCGTGTTACTTTAATTCTTAAATTTTGAATCTTTCACTTCCCTTCCTCCCCTTTTTTTTTACATGAAGGTTTAGAAAACATTGTGAATACGGGTGCTAATAAATTCCTATCGCTGGGGTTAATTCCAAAATACGTAACTTAAATTAAGAGACGGAATGATTAGGGAACATAGTTTTTTTTTGTGAGCATAAGTGTAGTAAGAGATAGTGGAACAAAAAAGGGTAACTGAAATGAATGGTCGACGTTGATCGACATTGTAAATATTTTTGTGAAAATCTGTCAAGGGGGGTAATCACTAACCGATGTCTGTGTGAAGCAATTTATTTATAGAGAACAGGTTGTTATTATTGTTGTTGTAAAAAAAACAAAAAAAACTGCACTTGTTAAGGAAATAAAAACCTTTCGAGAAAATACCCAATTTTACTGTTCACGTAATTAAACGGAGCGCTGGGCGCAGTTTTTGGATAAGTTCACCTTTTCCCGTATAATTTCTTGACTAGTCGATATACATATATATATATTGTATTATTTTTTTTTTGAAGGGGTCAAAAAGGCAGTTGCATGTTTTCAGCCATATACACGTTAGTTCGTCGGGAGTGGGACTAGACGAGCCCGCTACAAAACTCCGGACCAGCTGGCGGTACATGCGAGGAGGGCTTTGGAGCGACGCACGATTTAATATCTATGAACTGGGATTTGGTAGCTTGAATTTTGCCCATTTTGTTTGACTGATTCTTGGTTTTTCTCCCTACAGCACGCGAACCACCTGTGATAGAGAAACTAAAAAATAAGTATACATACATGTATATTTTTTTGGGGGGGGGTGAAGTTTCTATTTTTTTTATTATAGGGATGTAACCAAGAAAACGCACGTACTTCCAAAAAAATAATTAAAAAATGGGTTGTGACGGACTGTCAAGCACAACATCGAATTTGAACAGGACGTCACATAGCCCACTCGCAAAACTGCACGCGGCGATCTGGATCGTCCTCGGAGAGGTGTTGCTCCATTTGCACCTTATACGGATGCCACTTATGTGTCTGTGGCACCCTGTACAGTGAACTGTGACTCATAGCACATTGCATTGCTATACGACATGTGCTTCGCTGCGGTGACGTCGAGAAGGAAGCCACCAGCACTGCCGTAGCTGTTGCTTCATCCGTGACTGTCCGCGGTCGTCACTACGCGGTCTGTCCAAGACAGTGCCCGTCACCTCGAATTTGGTTAATAACTGTGCCGCTGTAACATGAAACGCAGGGTGACGTTCTGGATGACGCAGGTTGAAATCGGCAACCACTGCACGGGCACTTCTGATACACCCTGTATATACATACATATACGTATATATAATTATTCTTGTTTGTATTGATTTGTAATCCTTTCATGTTTTTATTTTATATTTTCAATGTATACCCTTCATTCCATTTTATTGTATTAATCTCCCAGGCAAAGGCGTATCCAGGGGGTGGGTCCAGGGGTCTGGACCACCACCCAAATTCCCTTCTTCTTTTTGAAAATACTATGGTAGATTCAGCATACTTTCCGATGAGACACTTGATTGCAGGTATACAAAATTCTCTGGTTGGTTGATTTGGTGTTTTAAGTCCTCTTTATGCACAGTAAGGCTAATCGGGACTGGACCTACAGTTTAAAGTGGGATCCGAACCACTTGTGCCTCCACCGGGTATCGAACCCGGGACCCCTTAGAAAATTCTCTGTGTGTGCATGGTTTGTGTTTATTATTTTTAGTTTCACACTGAGTAGTGATATATCGGCTGAAAATCTGACTTCAGTGAGAAACTGTTTTCGTATAGTAAGTGAAGAACATGCAGAGGTGAAATACTAAAAACAAATATATTGCATTATGTACTAGACAGTAAAAATAAACTATTGTTAGTGTGTGAAGCTCGATTTTTAGAGAAACATGATTCACTTTATGTTTTTGTTAAATGTCTTTACTCTTGTGAGTTAAGTGGAGCTGTCTGAGTGAACCATCCCAACAAGTGATCTAGCCGCAGTTGAATAGCGGACTTTCATAAATAAAGTATTGCACAATTTCGACACTGAATTGCATGTAACACACTTTACATACAGTTATTACGACATGAAATTCCATTACAAACCATCATTACATTCGAAGAACGTAGAGCATCGATAAGGTAGGAGCGGCACGTTGAAAATAAAGGACAGGTGTGCTGGGCCACGTTTCTCACAGTAAATCGTAATGAAAATTCCTGTCGAAGAGATGCAACAAAAGTGTTCAGGAAGTTCAGATTAAAATGGCTCATTTTTATCTTTTTCAGTAGACTGCGACACATAACCGAAGCCGTCAATTCTGAGGCAAAGTTCCATTTTGTGGCAGCCCAATAGGTTTTCTCTTTCATTCTTACGGACAAACCACAGACGCGTGTTTCCAATTGAATGAACAGTTAGAGCATCTATTTTTGTTGATTTTGTAACCTTTCACGTGGAAGTTCCTATTGCAGTCAAAGACTAATGGTACAACCATTCGAAGAATCGCTTGAACCTTTTTAGCCCAGTTAATGGACAAAAAAGACCAATGTCGGGAATAATTCCGTAAAAACTGAATTTTGGTCAGTTGTTAGAACGCTACTAGTAGTGCAAAATACCAAAAGTCCCCGTGTTGCCAATCTCCATCTGTATGTTGATGGCCGCCATCTTGGAAAAAGTCTGCCATATTGGATATTTTTTATGTGATATATCTCGGGAACGGTTGCACCTGTCAACTTCAGATTTTTTCAGAAATGCTCCAAATAGTGTAAACTTTCATAATATATCAATAAATCTATTTTTGAAAAATGAAAACAGTGGTTTTGTAGATAAACTCACTATAATACTTTATGTGAATAACTCCGAGTTAGAAGTCTCAATAATTCTCGATCCATACAATAGTATTGTATATTTGGTAACGTTACGAAATGTTTGTTAGAAGACTTTAGACGAACTAAACCCTTAAAATACTATTTTTTTTTTTTGTAAAGGGTGTCCCAAAAGTAACGCAGGATTTAAATTGCGCGCCATTTTTTTTCCATTGGGTTGGCAACGCTGTGTGAAGCACATGTTGTAGTAAGCACATTCCGGTTAGTAGTGAGTTAGTCGTGATGGAGAAATACACGATGCAGGAGTGCATAACTATCGTAAAAACATATTGCAAATGCGAAGAGTGTTGTGCTGAGACGGTGCGCAAATTACGTGGTATGTTTGGGTGGGAAAACGCGCCAAACGGAACGACTGTGAAAAAAGTGGTTCAAAAGTTTGAAGAAACAGGTTCGGTGATGGAGGACAAAAGATGTGGCCATCCTCATACCGGACGCTCGGCTGATATCATTGCCGCTGTGGCAGGGACGTAGCTAGGTTGATCAGTTTGGAGGGAGCCCAAACGTAAGATTTTTTCTATCAAACTATTATAAATTAACAAACTATTTATACAGCATATAGGCCTATACTGTATACATACATTATACTATATGTATGTATGTGTGCGTGTGTGTGTATATATATATATATAGAGTCTTGGAAGGAAAAGGAGCAAGGGCCTCCTCGGTGGCGCATGGTAGCATCGTCGCCTTGTAATCAAGGGGTTCTGGGTTCGATACCCGGTGGATGCTCATAGTGGTTCGAATCCTACTTTACACTGTAGAACCAGTCCAGATTAGCCTTACTGTGTATAAAGTGGACTTAAAACACCAAATCAATCGATCAATAAATTGGAAAGGAACATCATTTTCTTCTGTAGCCCCCCAACAGTCTACGGATATATTGGATATACTCTCGCAAAATCCACAGCCATTATTCGGGAAACTAGATGCAGAATGAAGTCATTAGCTTAATATCTTATACACCAAGAACAATGTTATTAGTCTTTAGATTTGTAAATTTGCTGGAAGAAAATTGAGAAGTAGATAAAATCATTTTCCGTGGTTTTAGATACAAAGTGCTGGAACCAGGTTTACAAGTATTGACAACAGTGCAAATATGAAATGTGTGCGTAATGAGTTCAAGCTAGGCATCTCATGTTATACAGTTCATACCGGAATCGAATCCGGTATCTCTTAGTTCAAGACGACCGCGTTAAGCACTATTCTATAGGGCGGGCCCGAGTCTTCTATGACATCCGATTGTTCACTTGGAGAATGATGACGATAAGAAATTTAATGCACACATCTAATTTCTTAAAATTAATCTTATTTGTGTGTGGAGAACTGAATATATGATGGCACTGGATAAAACAAAGTTCCCACACGCTCAAATGATTATGCTCTCGTCTTTGGTTCGGTAGTCATCAACCTGCCCGGGTTCGATTCCCGATGGAGGCACATAGTTGTTTAGATCTCACATTAAACTGCAGGTTCAGTCCCGATTAGCCTTACAGTGCATAAAGTGGACTTAAAACACCAGTTCAATTAATGAATCAATCGAAAGGTTCGATCTCTGGTGGTCAGGGCGGTAGCCAGAATTTGATTTCGGTAGGGACTTATACATTTTCGGCAGCCGCCGTCTAAAGACGAAAAGGTTGGGGGGAGGAGTAAATGCGCTGAAGATGAATTTCTTGGAATATTGCAACTTACCATATACAAGATGTCTAATCCTGTTAATGAAGTAAATTTAGTTACTACTACACATTATTAAATTCAGATATTTGTAGGATTTCGGGAAAGGACTGCAGCCCCCGAGCCCCTTCCCTGGGTATGTGCCTGCTTGTATTAGCTCCAGAATTTCTGTGCTGTTCCAACATCGTGAGGACAATTTGGGAAGTACTTGAAAGCGATATAGAAGCAAATTCTGCTCTCGAAACAATGGGACTCGATGTGATAAACACGCGCAACCGAATGAAATAACTCTTCGCAGGCCTTGTCCCTCAATATTAATTTTACTGACTACTTGTAAGTTTTTCTCGGCCTCCTCGATGACGCAGTGGTAGTGTCGCCGCCTTGCAATCAAGGGGTCCCAGGTTCAATACCCGGTAGAGGCACATAGTGGTTCGGATCCCCGATTAGCCTTACTGTGCATACAGTGGACTTAAAACACGAACTCGATAATTGGAAGATTTTAGAAGAACTAAACATGGCTTTTTATGCATCGTACAACTTTGCTTCTTTTCACCCTACTTTTACAGTTTTTCTTCCTAAGAATTCAACTGAGTATAACACGCTACGAAACCAGAGGTCCAAGGTTCTGACATTGGACAGGTATGGTTGTATCATGTCTGTCCCATCAGTCCTTCGGCTCATCATTCATCCTCATCGTCGCATTTAACCCAAGAGGTAGAAAAGCGACGTAATATAGAAATATATAAATGATTTATTTGGTTTATTTTACTTCGCTTTTCTGACACTTTTTGGCTAATCGTGAAGATGAAGATGAAAATGAGTGATGTGAAATTGATGGTAGGACCATCATAAAGAACATACACGCTCAGCCCGGGATTCGAACCCAGGACCCCTGGCATCGTAATGCACCTTATTAACCACTGCACAACAAATAGAAACAGAAAATGCTTGATAAGTTATTTGCTTCTCCATAACTCATGATTATATTATAAGTATTATTCGCTGTATGACTAGGGATTAATTATATTTCAATGTCTAGCCAACCTTATAGCCACCTAAGCAGCAACAGCTTCCGCATTTGCAGGTGGAAGCTAAATGAAGAAAATCACAGAAAGTCAGAAAGATATCCAAATTTTGTAACATAATACTTATAGAGCATGCAGACGGCTGTAAAAACAATTGCTACATGCCTAGTTTCCTTCCTTAATTGAAAGGTGGTTTATTCTTTAATATACATGAGATCAACCATCCTGGGAGTCAAACCCAGGATCTTGTGTGGTAGTCAGACTCTGTTTTAGAATGCCAATATGTTGGATATTTGGTCGATCAGTCGATCCTGATCCATTGTTTCCAGAGGAAGACAATCTGGCAGCTTCTCATTCGACATTTTACTCGCGATGTAGGAAAACGAGATCACAAACACTTCGTAATGTTATCTTCTCGCGTTTACAGAAGTTTACCACCGCTCACACCACAAATCCTACTTCAAACTATCTGACAGATATTAATTGTCCACCAACAACTTATTTATTTACTCAGAGTTTCAGATACAGTCTATTTGGCCATTTTACACTGAAACAACATAAAGTAGTAACAAAAAATAACAAAAGATAAAAACAATAACAAGATGGGGTAGATTTACATGTTGTTGGTCAGTAATATACAAAAAATTACGTTCCGGAAGGAAAATATCTACATTACGGGGAAGTTTGTTGTAGATTTCTGGGAGCCTGTAAAACAAGGAGCGTTGTAGAAGGGATAGCCTAGTGGTTGAGTTGTGGAAGAGTTGCAGGTTGCACGTTTGCTTTTGGGGTACCCTAAGTGTGAATTCACTGATTAGGAGATCTGTTCTGATTTTGCCATTTATTATCTTGTATAAAAATTTCATGTCAGCTAGATCACGACGAAAGGATGGAGTGTGAATATTCAGAGCAGCCATGGTGTCTGATTTGGATACATGTCGAAATGAAAGTATTCGATGGTGAACAATTGCAAGAAAGAAACTGAGAACAGAAACTATTCTGGTGAGCTTGGTTTTTGAGGTCATTGCCAAAATTGGGGAACAGTATTCAAGGATGGGCGAGATGAAAGATTTAAAGAATAAAGCAAGAGATGATGGGTTTTGAATTTCGCTAAATCTGTATAGAAGACCGAGAAGGCGCATGGCTTTTTTAGTGGTAGCTATAATATGATTATTAAAAGTGAGTTTTTCATCCATGATAATACCTAGGTCCTTTTGGGTGGAAACGTTTTGGATTGGATTGTTTTCAATAGAATACGTAGACAGCACTTTGTTCTTTTTTAGGGAATAAGTAAGGAAAGAGCGTTTCTGAGGGTTTAGTTCTAAATTCTACTGACGACACCACTGAACAAGTTCAGTGAGAGCATTTTGAAGAATCATCATGTCATGATGCGATGAGATCTCCTTAAAGAGTTTACAGTCATCCGCAAACAAAAGTATATTGATAGGGAGGGAGGACAGTTTTTCAGGGAGGTCATCCATGTACAGAAGAAATAGGAACGGCCCTAAGACACTCCCCTGGGGAACTCCAGACAAAACGGGAAGAAAGTTAGAAAAGGTACCTGAAAGAACAACACGTTGTTCACGCTCATGGAGGTAGTCCTGGAGTAAAGAGAGAAATTTGCCATGGATGTTAAATCTGGATGATAATTTATGAAGAAGAAATTTGTGATTAATTTTGTCAAAGGCTTTCGAAATGTCCAAATATATAGTGTCAAGTTGGGAGTTATTATCAATAGCTCTGGCGGCATGCGAAAGTAAGACAGAAATATTTGTTAGGCAAGAGCTGCCTGGAACAAAAACCATGTTGTGCTGTGTTGATATATGGTGACGTAAACTGAAGTAACCTGTTTTTGATGATTTTTTCACAAATAATTGATAGTGGCGATAGAAGTGAGATTGGTCTATAGGATTTTACTTTTTTTTATCTCCAGTTTTGTGAATGGGCACAATGTTGGCCCGTTTGAAGTATTTCGGAAATACCCCCTTAGAGAAGCATTTGTTGAGTAAGGCAGACAGAGGAAGAGCCAAGGAGTCGACAGTTTTACGAAGGAATATTGTGGGGATTTCATCTGGACCTAGGGACCGGTGGAGGGGCAATGAAGCGAGAAGGTATTTTACTTCCTCGGGGGATGTTTTGATTGAAGATAGTGTGTGAGGAGACAGCATTTAAGTGGGGGAGAGGGTCGGAAACTGAGGGAGGTGAGAAGTTCTGATGGAAAAAAACATTGAAAAGTTCGGCTCTTTCTCCTCCACTAGCAATATCAGTATTATGAACAATTTCTTTAGGTATAACTGGGCTTTGTTTTCTTGAATTCAGTAATGTGAAGAATCTCTTAGGGTTTGTAGTACATTCGGTGTTATATTATTTATGTGTTCACTATATTTTTTTCTGAGTAGGTATTTTGAATGACGTCTGATGTCACAATATGTACCGTGAGTGTGAACATTAGGGTGCTGCTTCCATAGGTACCAAGCCTGTTTTTTATTTTTTAACACAAAGAGAACTTCTCTGTCGAACCAGACGGGGTATTTGGTAGATCTCGGTCTCGCAGTGGGCACGAAGTCTTTAATCGTGGCATGCAGAATTTCAACAAAGTTCTCAACGGCTTCATTCACTTCCTCTTCCATCAACAGAAGAACCGACCGCTTCGATGTTTCTCCGAATTTTCAGAAAGTGGCTTTTCCCCTCCTTTGCAGGGCAGGTCATTAGCAGGAGGGTTGAGTGCATGTGAGAAGAACCACTATGTCATTCATTCCCGCGCCGAAAAAGGGACAAGCAATAGAATTCTGTTCTTGGAATTTGAAACGCATGGAGATAACTTTTCTGAACCATAAAATAATTAACCCAGAAAGTTCTAGCCACCCGTAGCTAAATCTACCTGTTTGTATCGTCCTTTCGGTACCCATGGTGCCAGTGCATAGCCAGATGAAGAGAAAATGCGGATTTTGGGGGTATCCTGGATCAGGTGTGCGCAGGGAGAAAAAGTGCATTTGCAATAGGTCTGACTTCCCTGACCAGGGCGGACCACAAAACCATTAACTGCATCCCCTTCCAATACAGCTGTTTGTGTTCAACAAGCAAGAAACAGGGAAATAAGAAAGAAATGCCTTGCTTGGGTTCGTGCTACTGAACATTGAGGAAGTGTTTCAAACTGCAAGCAAAATTTACTGAAGAATTATTTTGCAATATTTGTCATCAAAGTAAAATTTCCAGCAAATACGGAACAGTTTCCTGGGGCCACGTGGACGTTTGCCGGGGCCAGTGCCCCCGCGTCCCCCCTAACGACGTCCCTGCGCTGTGGTCGCTAGTGTCGCTGAGTGTTCGAGAACGTCAATTCGCCGCAGGTCTCTTGAGTTAGACATTTCGAGGAGCACCATGCAGCGGATTATAGCGAAAGATCTGCGTATGCACACATACAAGATTCAGATGACTCAACAGCTTAAGCCGCAAGACCACGTGCAGCGACCGGCATTCGTCGATTGGGTCCTGGACAATCTGCAAGTAGATGGTGATTTTGCTAAGAAAATCATCTTCAGTGACGAGGTGCATTTTCATCTGGATGGGTATGTAAACAAGCAGAACTGTCGCATTTGGGGCACGGAAAACCTTCGTGTTATTGAAGTAAAGCCGATTTATTCCCAACGAGTGTCTGTGTGGTGTGCACTTTGGTGCGGTGGAATTATTGGGCGCACTTCTTCGAAAACGAGTCCGGAAGTGCAGTAACTGTCAATGGTGTAAGTACAGTGGTGGATAAAAGTTCTTTCTCATAAGACTTTAATGGTAGTAAATAATGCCGGAAGGGTAGGCAACACACATTGCACGTTTAGGTGATCGGGTGATTCTGTCTGTCTCAAGAGCAAATCATCTTTCATGCAAAAGCCAACAGGCACAGGAAATGTAGGAAAGTCACGTTACTTGTCAGGTGGAATGTTGTTCGTCAGAATATCGCCTTTTCTCAAGCCAGGTCGCAGAACCGAAAAGAGCTACACGTTATATCTCCGAAAATGATTCGCCTAAAAACGTTGAACGAAACGTTAAAACAATTCTTGCCTTAATTACATAGGCTACTATACTATATGTTCCGCAGTAGCTCAGTCGTTAGGACGTTTTATTACCATGCGAGAGATCTGGGTTCGATCACCGACGGGGGAGAATCGGAATTTGTTCACCTGTTCAAGCTGCTCTGTTGCCCACCAAGCGTCGTATAAAGTGGGTATCTGGAGGAAACTCTTGGGGTGGGGGGAGTAAGTCGGCCAGGGGCATGGTGCTGATCACATCATCCCCACCTTCGACCTGATGAAGAAAGCTTTGGGCCCTAAATCCACACACCCTATACGCCTTCAAAACTTGGTGCAAAGCACAAGATAGCACTTTGCTTTTTAATTTACTATACATACATCCCGATTTGTAGGAACCGAACTTCCCAATCTCTACGTGGGCTTTCTTCCAAGTTCCGTAGGGATGTGAATAGGCTCCAATTTTTCTTGACACAATTCATACATGTTATATTTCCTTATAAGAACAACAGCCGATATCCTTTGTGTGCGTGTGTGTGTGCGGGGGGTATAATTCAAACATGTGAGGTGATTCTTTTCCCACTACTCCATTCTCAATTCCACACACTGAAAATGTAGCACTTTCTACATCTTAGCATGCAAATATCTAGTAGCAAAGTAATGTGTAGAAAGAGAAAAATTAACGATTTTGTAACGGCGCTCTGGAAATTTCGTAGTTTTTTTTACCCAATTTCAACTGACATTCATAATATTCATTAACAACCCCAATATTGACTAAAGAATAGCTTAGTCGTTCTGCTACTTTCAATTCTTCATTACCGTAGTCACCGTAACTCTCTCACTCTCTCTCTCCCTCTCTCTCTCTCTCTCTCTCTCTCTCTCTCTCTCTCTCTCTCTTAGCCATCCCCAATGGCGCAGTAGTAGCGGAGTCGTCTTTTAATCAAGGAGTCCCCGGTTCGATAGCCAGTGGAGACACACAGTGGTTCGGATCCCACTTTAAACTGTAGTTGCAGTCTCGATTAGCCTTACTGTACATAAAGTGGACTTAAAACACCAAATGAAAATAAAAATCAAAACCACCGTAGCTCTCTACAAAGCCAGAGGATCGAGGTTCGAAACCTGTTGAGGCTTAGATGTAGCATTGAATTCGTATCATTACCCATTATTTTCATCGTCGCGATTATCGCAAGAGGTAAACATGCGACACAAAATAAGCCAAACAGAAGCTTGGAATCAATCTGAATATTGGTTATGTTGGATACGTGGTAGAATTGTCTTAAAAATCACTTCCTGTGATGTAATAGGGTTTTTGATTAGAGACAATTTGTATAATACATATCGTTGTTGCGAACAATAAGTAGTTTCACGTTCACCACACTCTTCGGTTGTTTAGAAATCGTAAGGAAGACTAAATTTCCGTGTTCGCACGTCAATAAAACTTTAACATAAGTTCAGTGTAGGTCACATATTGATATGATATCATTTAAACGTCACGAAATGTAATTCCAAAAGAATATGATACGTTCCTGTAAATGTTCACCATTAGTCTGCTGAAAAAAAAAGCAACGAAGACTTCCGTGTTTCCTTCAACAATGATAAAGCGCCTGCTTGTAGCAAGCAAGCACCAACTGCATCGATCAGTGACCTTCACTGCCAGAGTGACTCACAGCAGGCCTGCGCTCGTTCCAGTGTGCGCATAAAACAGGTATTTTATTTCGTTCGTTATAATCCACAGTTATATCAAGCTAACATTATAATATTTTCGTAAAATATGTAGTAAACAAGTTGTATACATTGTGGTCTTCCAGAGTGTTGTTGCCTGCTATTTACACGAGGAATAAATTATATCAGAAATTTAGTAAAAACAGTTTTCATCACACATATTGCTATCAGATCACTCTTCAGCGGAAAGTAGGACAAATTGTCCCAAAATGTTGGACACGAACGCATTTCCAGTAAATATAATAGGTTACTACGACATCTTAGCATATAACGAGAATATGACACATCTTCAGCTCAAAAATTAATGTGTAAGTGAACGGTTGAGTTAAAAATTTCTCAACTTCTAATTAATAGCACGGCCGTATGTGATTTCAACTTGTGTATGCAAGACAGAACGGTTTTCGTCGAGACGGGGCCAGGAAGGGAAAACAATCTATGAATTCGGGAAGGAAAAAGTTCACAATTTCGTAAACAAATCTGGAAGTTCTTGTTTATTGAGATGTAAAAAACTACTATACACTGGGAACAAACAGAATTGTGTGCCTTATATCTCCAATAAGGACTGTTTATAATTTCTGGAATGAAACTTGTTACTTCGAACAAATTACCGATACTTATAGTATCGATAAATCTTAACAAAGTAAGCATTTTTATACATATATCTGGACATTTCCGGATCTAGAAAATCGGGAAGTAATTTCTGAGCTGGTATTGTAATTGTTTTTCCATACATCCATTAGGCACCATGCACACTCTTTGATTTAAGCATACTTCTCCAAGGAACCACGTTATCTCAGACTACCCTCAGATTTTCTGTTTCTCCATCTAATTTGAAGTTATGTGATGCCTAAAATACATATAAGACATTTGTGATTTCTTTCAAATTCCTTCCGGAGGCCAGATACAACTCTAAAATCTAGGACACGTCCGGAAATAAGAATGATTCTTATAACCTCTTTTTATTTTCTTATTTAGCATCGTTTTTCTTTTACCTGTTGCTAATCGCGACGACGAGGATGAGTGATATGATGAAATTGATAAAGGGGCACTCACAAAGAACATCTTTAACTACACATGAAACATAAAGAAAAATCTAAACAAACAGGTGCCAGTTCACGCTCTAACAGTAAAAAAACATATGCATGTGAAAATGCAAAATAATATTTATTTTTAGGTAGTTCACTGAAATATCTCTGTTCGTTACAAAGTAATAGTGAATTTAAATGTGGGAAGGGCTCTTGGAAAACCCTGTACATGTATGATATCTTGACTATCAATCACTATTAGAGGTTGCTAGTCAAGTCCTTCATATCGTGTAGAGGACAAAGCGAACAACCTTCCTGAATGCTCGTTGAGCACTAGTTTATCCTGCATGTATGGAACCACGCAGTACATTATCAGGGTTGTCACGGACACGCTTCCCTGTGAAGGTCAAAGTTTGTTTGAGCTCCACTTTGTGTTCAGATGGGCTAATCGCAAGTGGACCTACAGTTTAAATTGGGATCTAAGGCTACACCGGGAATCGAACCAGAATTTCCACTACGACATACAGAAGGCTCTATCTCAGTCGGATAACATTTAAACACCATGAACCACTATAATACTAACACATACGGCAGGTTATCTTCCCCTAAAAATGTGCGTCTCCCATCACACATATAGCTACGTGTCCCTTACCGTATTTATGCTTTTGCATTAGAGATAGGTTCGAAAGTGTTGTCCAAAGATGATCACATTCCAGAGTAGACATTCACCCCCTCAGTTGCCTCGACAGGAATCTCTCTTTGGGTGGGGTCCAACTTCTGGTAAAAGAGAAAACAGTGTTGGTGGAAAATAATACTCAAATAACAATTTACAATGTATCTGTCATTATGTATATTAATTGTAACTGATATATACACAGGGTCGGTGGCCCTCGTAGCCTTGAGAGCTCTCGTCCTTGGTGCGAGCTGTTCCGTGTTCAATTCCTTGTGGGAGCCAACGCCAGAAAAGGCCAGTCTCTGATAACTTTTACGCCAAAGACGGTCTAATCTACTTGGGACGACAGCCAGGAGAGCCAGTTCAAAAGAACCTCTTGCCCGACCCTGTGGCCGAGTGGTTAGCACATCGCGCTGCGACGCCAAGGGTTCCGGGTTCGAATCCCGGTCGGGCTTGGTTGTTTGTGAATGTCCATTCATCAATTTCATCATTTCATCACTCATCCCCATCTTTGCAAATTAGCCAAGAGGCACAAAACGCGAAGTAAAATAAACTAAATCAATCAATCAATCAAAAGAACCTCGTCAGCAACGTCGTGTAGAAACTGTGCTACTCACTGCGGAACTCTGGAAGAAATATCACAACTGACGAATCCTTCACAAGTCATGACTTGGTTACAAAATGTAACAGACGTGAAATCCCACCTGCACTTACCAATATCAAGACAAGACAGCCTTGCACATCACAATTCGCCTTCCTTGAAAATGAGACCCTGGTAAGCTACGTGCCGAAGAAAAACAAGAATGTTATTCTACTCAGCACCATGCATCATGACATACACATTGATGATGATGATTCTAAGAAGAAACCAGAAATCATAAAGTTTTACAACCAAACAAAGAGTGGAGTGGACGCCATGGACAAACTGGTTCAAATATACACCTGCAGAAGATAGACACGTCGATGGCCAATGGCTCTCTTCTATAATGTAATCAATGTAGGCGTTCTCAATGCATACACATGCTACTTGTCACAGCATTCTGACTACCATTCAGGCGTCAGTCACAGACGCCGTATGTTCCTTATCGAGTTGGCGAATGAGTTGATTCATCCTCACATGCGGAGGAAGTGCCAAAGCTTGAACCTGAAGAAACCAGTAACAGAGGCAATGAAACTTTGCGGCGTAGTAAAGTAAGGCAGGCACAGAGACTGTAGGATATATCTTCAAAGAAAAGAGTAAGATGCCAGGTCTGCACAAGACAAGAGGGCAGGAAGACGACGGAATGTTGCAGAAGATGTGGGAAACCTGTGTGCAAGGTCCACAGCATTGTGGTGTGCTCAGAATGCGAGTGAGGGGTTTAATTGCCATGAGAGGCCGGCACATTCGTCTTTTTATTTCTTTTCTATTATTTTTTTATTTTAATTTTTTAAAATTTATTTGTTCTAGATATAATAATATTTAGTGCTGTATTGTGTTATCTTTAAAATACTGTTTCTCAGGTCAACTGAAGTTCTGATAATTGCGAGCGAAGTGTAACTACCATTAATATGTAGAACAGTGAATTGTCAATACATTGTTATTTTCTTGGGGGGGGCTTAAATAATAATAATGAAATGGTAATTGTTTCCTATGTTATATTCAGAGAAATTATTGCTCAATAAACCATACTAGCTGAACTATTTACTCTGTCGTACTTATTTCAGAGCATAATTGCATTGGGGTCAGTAGTATAAAAGTATATACTATAAACTCGAGAAAGTATGAACCCCCCTCAGGCAGATTTGGCTACACTTAAAACAAGCTCAACATGCCCATATGAGCTTTTTGCTCAAGTGTGGAACCCCGTCTAATCCAAGATTTTTGTAAAAATGCCCTCTGGAATTTCCTGAGAAAGTATGACCCCCCTCAGATTGATTTGCCTACACTTATAAAAGGCACTCCTGTGAGATTGTTGTCCATAATCCTGTCAAAAATATGCCCCTCTTCATATTTTTTTTGACCACACCTAAAACTACGCCAAACGTATTAACACACACACACACACACACACACACACACACACACACACACACACACACACACACACACACACTGACCTTGACATTGAGATGACCTTGACCTTGACCATTTTTTCGATTATTTTTTCGATTATTTTTTCGATTATTTTCACCTTGACCTTGACCTTGAGATGACCTTGACCTTGACCACACCCACCCACATACACACCCACACCCTTCCCACACCCACCCACATACACACTCACACCCACCCACACCCACCCACACACACCCACACACACCCACACCCACCCACACATATTTACTTCCGGTCCACTTGTGGCCTATTTCTGGTTTATTTATATTGCATCATGTTTTGCAACAAATTATTACTTAATATTATGCATTAGACATGTGTTGTTTTCTGATTGGTTGGTTATGACATAATGTGATGATGTGTTATATTCTGATTGGCTTATTGTTTCAGATGTTTTCAATGCGGTCTGTGCTTAGGGTATATAAAGAGATTTTGCATTGCATATCAGCCAGTATTGTGAGAGCTGTTGAAGAGTAAGGGTGTGTTGTTGCAGTGCTGCTCATATTTTTTAAACACAAAAATATTGCAGATTTGTATAAATTGAATTACAAATCTATTTGATTTAATATATAGAATTTTTAACAACCTGTCATAGGTTTATTAAGTATAAAGTTTTGATTTGGACCCCAAGAAATTTTATATAAATAGCAAAGCCAAAAATATTCACACACACACACACACACACACACACACACACACACAAATCAAACTACTGAACCCAACTGATATTTTTTATTAAGCATAGAATTTTGATTTGGACCCCAGGAAATCTTATATAATAAACAACAACAAAAATGCCAATTCAAAAACATTGTAATCAATGCAAAAAGAATATATCTAGCCCCAATTGGGCTAAGCATCAAAGGAATTGTAATCCAGACAAATGCAGAACTCCCACAAAAATTTGCCCTAAATGCCATAGAAAATATAATCTGGAATATTTCACATATAAACATAAAGGTACTTGTTCTGCACAGTCATCAACATTGCCCCCACAACCATCTACATCTGGTCTGAAAAGGAAGCATGAAACACCTGTTAATGCTGGACCGGCAAAGCAGCCACGCTATGCCCCACCTATCCATAGCAGTTTTAATGGCCAATTAAGGGATTACCGGTTTGTATCAGAGCCAAGATGTGGCATTAAGAATTTTTTGAACAGTATAAATTCTGATGTGCAGGCAATTCTAAATGCAGAAAATGGCTCTTATAAGCTGTCCCTCAAATTGTTTACACAATATAAGAAGCCAAATGGCACAAAATTTACACAGCCCCACATAACAGAAACTGTACCGGTATATTCAAATGCAAATTTAGACAAAATAATAAGCAGTTTGATAGATCAATTGAATATTAAACACTCTGAATTTGCAGCAAAAGAGTCAGGATGGAGCCTATGCGGTTCTCCACACAAGTTATATGTTAATATTTCTGAATTCAGCCCATTACAAGGTTCTACATATCTGCCATTACCTGCCAATATTAAAAACAAAAGAGCCGTGGTTAATATAGAAAATACCGACCAGAAATGCTTTTTGTGGTGTATTTTAGCTGCTTTGTTTCCAGTTTCAAGGAATCCTGAGAGAATAACTTATTATAAACAATATGAACACAATTTTGATCATGCAATGAAGGGCTAAGAATATCCAATGCCTGTTCAGAATATTGATAAATTTGAAAAAAAGGCCCGGGATATTAATGGTAAACAATTATCTATTAATGTATTTACTTGTTCTACTGGCCGTGGCAATTGCTTGATAGAACCTCTCAGAATCAGTACATTTGATGATGATTCTGCTGTTCCGATTGATCTGCTCTTAATTGAAGAGGATGATACACGCCATTACACTCTGATACATAATCTTGAAGCTTTAGTCAGAACACAACTAGACAAAACTCATAAAATATTTAAGTTGTGTAGAAGACGTTTGTCTGTATTTGATGGTAAAAAAATAATAAATGGGGTTCGGGAAGTGAATGCAGAAATTGCTAAAAACAAGTTAATTGAGCATCTGAAATATTGTGGCAATCATAAACCTGTTCATATGGTGATGCCAATGCCAAGTGAAAATGCCAAATTCAAAAAATTTGAAGCCTTGTTGGAACACCCAGCATATATAGTCTGTGATTTTGAATCAAATCTCAAACCTCTTGCATTCTGTAGCCCAGATCCTGATGATTCTTCAATTACATCATACCAGCTACATGAACCTTCCAGTTTTTATTAGGTGGTTGTACAGGATGGGGTTGTTAGTAAAGAATATTTATACATGGGAGCAGATGCCATCAAAGAATTTGCAGATAGAATAGAAAATGAGTGCCATGACATAGCATCTAATGTTTTATTAAAATCAAAACCTATGTTGCCCTTAACAGAGGATCAGATTGAAGATTTCAACAATGCAGAAAAATGCCCGGTATGTGATTCTGAATTTTCAGATACAAATATCAAGGTGAAACACCATTCTCATACAGATGGTAAATTCTTAATGGCCCTGTGTAATAGCTGTAATATTAAGATCCAGAGACCAAAATTTATCCCTATATTTTGCCATGGTGCATCCAATTATGATTTTCATCATTTGATCAGGTACGAGGGGTTTGACAAGCAGAATTTAAATATGTTAGCTGAAAATAATGAAAAATATATTGCCATTAGCAAAATAATTAAAGTTAATGGTGTTCCTATTCACTTAAGATTTCTTGATTCATACAGAATTATATCGGCTAGCCTGGCTACATTGGCCACTCAATTATCTGATGTTCAATTCAAAATCACATGTGCTTTGTTTCCAAATCAGGACCTGAAATTAATTAGGCGGAAGGGTGTATATCCATATGATTATGTTACAGATTTTTCTAAATTTGATGAGTGTTCTCTGCCACCACAACAAGAGTTTTACAGCAAAATCAGAGGATCTGGAATCACTGATGAAGATTATCACCATGCCCAGTTGATGTGGAACAATTTAAAATGCCAGACATTTGGTGATTATCACAAGGCATATTTAAAACTTGATGTGACCCTCTTAGCTGATATACTGCAGGCATTCAGAAAATCTTCCATGGAAAATTATAAGCTGGATCCAATGTATTTTTACAGTGCTCCGGGCCTAGCATGGTCTGCAATGTTTTTAAACACTAAAATGCAATTGGATCTGATCCAAGATCAAGATATGTATCTGTTTATGGAGCAATGTATAAGAGAAGGCATGGTGCAATGTTCTCAGAGATATGCCAGAGCAAATAACAAATATATTCCCGATTATGATCCAGCACTGCCATCAAATTATATACTGTATGTAGATGCCAACAGCCTCTATGGTTATGCTATGATGGATAAATTGCCATATGCAGGGCTTGAGTGGGTTGAAGATTTCAATATTGAAGATCTTAAGGATTTTGATGACAGTAACTATGGCCTGTTCTTAGAGGTTGATCTGACAATTCCAGATAATTTACACAACACATTTTCTGATCTGCCCCCAATTCCCGAGGTTAAGTGTTCACCTGGCTCTAAATAGAAGAAATTGATGATGACTCTGGAGCCAAAACAGGATTATGTCATATATTACAAAAACCTCCAGTTCCTGATGAATCATGGTGTTCAAGTGACCAAAATTGGCAAAGTTTTGAGGTTCAGGCACTCAAGATGGTTGAAACCATATATTGATACAAACACAGAGCTTCGAACATCTGCAATGAGCCAATTTGATAAGACCTTGTTTAAATTGATGGTCAATTCAGTGTATGGCAAAACAATTGAAAATGTCAGAAAACATATTGATGTTAAAATAATTACTGACCCCAGCCGGAGCAAAAAATTGATTGCAAAGCCCAACTTCAATTACAGAAGAATTTATGATGAAAATATGGCACTTTTCAACATGAAAAAAACAAAGATTAAGTTTGATAACCCTATTTATGTAGGGGCTGTGATATTGGAATTGGCCAAATTACACATGTTAAAATTGTATTATGATGTGTTGAAGCCTTTTTATAAGGATCGTGTAAAACTGATGTACATGGACACAGATAGTTTTGTTCTTGATATTCAAACAGAAGATGTTTATCAAGATATAACACAGCCTGAATTGTTTAAATATTTTGATACCAGTGAACATTCAAAAATTAAACACCACAACAAAAAGGTGCCTGGCAAGTTAAAAGATGAGACACTTGGTGATGTTATTGTGGCATTTGCTGGGTTAAGGGCCAAGATGTACAGTTTTGAAACATGTAGTGGCGCTGTTGCAAAAAAAGGCAAGAGCATTGGCAGAGTGACTGTAGACAAAGAGCTTGAATTTGAAGATTACAAAAATTGCCTCAAATCATGTAGCACAATCAGAACATCAGAATCCAGAATTCAGAGTGTGGATCACTTGTTGACTACAAATATTGTAAGAAAAGTGGCTCTGGACCCACATGATGATGAGAGATGCATTTTATCATGTGGCATACATACTCTACCATGGGGTCATTGTGATTTGAAAACTGGTAATCAATGCCCAATTACAGAGCATGATTTGAAATAAATAAACATGCCTATGAACTTATTTGGGTTCAAAAAACAGGCTATTATGGACCTGCCAACACCACAACCCTCTTCTGATATAATATCTAAACTAAGTGCTTTGTTAATTATTCATCTGAACAGCATACTTACAGATGTTGATGATGAAACAGGTAAAACATTGTACATATTTAACAATAATTTAAATCATTACCAATTACCTGTAGGTGGTCAATTGCAATTTATTACAACCCCTGAGGGTAATGTCAAGATTTCAGTAGGGAGAAATATTTATAGAATTAAGCACTCAAACATGATTTCTGGCACTGTATATACTGTTTCTGCTGGTGACTGCTTATATATTGAGGTCCCTGGATCATATGACAAGCTTATACCTTTTTTTATAGAATTAAGAATCAGATATGCAATAATAAATAACCACTAAAACAAAAATGCCTAATGATATATTTGGCCATACAAGGCATGAAGATCACAGTGATGAGATTCTGATGCTTGATGTCAGAGTCAAGAAATTAAGAAGTGATTTACAAGCTTTACAAACCACACTCAATGCCAGTCTTCAACTAGAAATTACAAATTTGCAATCACAATGCATGGACCCTCTTCTTAAAATTGATTCTGAACTCAAATTATTGCTTCAGAAATATACTGACCTGGCAACATTGGATAATTTTCAAAGTTTAGAAGAGGCTGTAACAGCTCTTCAAGCCAAATTTAAGACCCAGGCCACCAACTCTGAGCAATTGAAACAGCAATTGGAACAGCAGATAAATAATGTCCAGGCACAGCTCCAAACAATTGTCAAAAGCATAAAATCACAAGAAGATTTTGATCTAGTGATTTCCACTCTAAAAGAACAGATTCAATCACTCCAGATACCTAATCTGGACCCCTTGAACAATGCCATAGCCGAGGTTAAAGAAAAAGTTGAGACACTTGAAAATTTTATGAACAACTTGCCATCTTCTGATGTTTTGAGTGCAATAACTCGGAGTGTTGCCAACATTAAGCTGCAACTTGAAACATATGAAGATTTTGGAAAAATTCAAAGTACCATAACCCATCTTGAGGGTACAATAGCAGCAGTGCAAAGTGATTTGACAAATATACAAGAATCTCTAGAATCCCGCCTGCCTGGTATTGTAGACACACTTGTCAGTGTCCAGCAACAGATCACAAAGCTTGAAAACCTCAACACTGAATCTGAGCTATCTCATTTTCATCACTTGATCGATGATATCCAAACAAAACTTGAAATTTTACAACAATCAACACCCACTCAGGCTGATATAGCCCTGCTCCAAAATGCTATGCAAAATGTGGCTGATGCATCTGAATTAAATAATGTAAAATTGGCACTTGAATCTTTGCAAAATACTGTAACAAATCTGCCTACATCACAGGAACTTGAAAATATTAAGAGAGCAGTGAATCGCATATTGAAATCAGAAGATATCAAGAATATCCAGACAGAGATCAAACAACTTACTCAGACAGTGGCCACTCTACCAACCAATCAACATATTAATGAACTGCATGCCCTGTTTGAGGATATCAGAAGACAGGTCCATGATCTTACTGCTCAAAATTCAAAATTGGCAGTTATTGAAAATTTGCAACAAATTGTAGCTAATATCAAGCAACAGCTAGGGACCATGGAATCCAATCAAGCAAATGCTCTGTCTGTTTTTGCCACCCAGCTTCAAGAGATTGTGCAACAATACAAGAAACTTGTTGTGGACATAAAGATCAAGCCAGGCCATGATGATGTTGTTAGGATCATCAATGAGCACCTTGAATCTGTAACAAGCAGATTGCTTACAGCAGAAAAAGAAATAACCGGCATAATTGAGAATCCAAAACATACAATAATTCTTGAATTGTACAGCATCCCCAACAAAGAATATGATTCACCATTTACACCAGGTGGCAAAATATATATGCTGTCCCCTGCACAATTTTATTACCAGTTTTTTTGTTGGGGGCACACTGAGACCAATCAAGATCAAATATTGGCTACAACCACAGGCACACCACTACCCCACCTTATCAATAACAAATGCTGACAACAAACCAAAAATCACCAGTGTAGAGTTAGAGGATTTTACAGATCCCAATACATTAGAAACATCTTATGCTGAAGATGATGGCTCTCTGGAATTTAATATACAAATAGGAGACAAATTATATTTAGAAAATCCTGTAGTATCAGCTGCGGAACACCCCATAGTTGCAATATTCCTGTTTACATATTATGTCTAGACAAATTATTGTTGATGAATTACACAGACAAGCCAGACATAATTATAAGAGACTGCCAGTAGTCACAAAAGGCATAGATGATTTATGGCAAGGGGACTTGATTGAGATGGCAAGTGGACAGCTGAAAAATTTAGACAAAATCAACAAGGGCTACAAGTATCTACTCACTGTAATAGACACATTTTCAAAATTTGCCTGGGCTGTGCCACTCAAATCTAAGACTGGAAAATGTGTTACAGAAGCCTTCAGGACAATCATCAATCAGAGTGGAAGATCACCTCGCTATTTGCAAACAGATAATGGCAAAGAATTTTATAATTCTGTGTTCCAACAATTTATTAAAAGCTAGTCAATAAAACATTACTCGAGTTACAGTGATCTCAAAGCCTCAATTGTAGAGAGATTCAACAAAACCCTAAAAAATCTTATGTATAAACAATTTACACTTCAAGGTAATTATAAATGGCTTAATATTCTTCCAGAACTTCTACATAAATATAACAACTCGGTCCATTCCACAATCAACATGAAACCCTCTGAAGTAACTTCATCTGATGAGCAAAAATTGATCAGTACTGTTTATTATCCTAGATACCAGTCAACAACAAGAAAAGCCAAATACAAGGTGGGTGATCAAGTAAGAATCAGCAAATATAAGCACTTATTCAAAAGAGGCTTTACAAGAAACTGGAGCACTGAATTATTTACAGTGGTTCAAGTTAAACCTGGGACCCTTAACACATATATAATAAAAGACCACCGAGGAGAAATTCTCAAAGGCAGATTCTATAAAGAAGAACTCAGCAAAACTAAACAGCCTGACACATATCTCATAGAAAAAATCATCCGCAGAAAAGGCAACAAGTTATTTGTCAAATGGCTAGGACTTCCAGAACACAGCTGGATCGATGCAGACAAAGTGATAATATGAGCACCTGGGATGTTATAAAAAGGCTGCCAGAACCTGAACAGCAGATTAAGAGAAATGGCAAGTTGCTGCCTGAAAATATTAGATGTTTTATTGTTGGGCCATCAGCTTGTGGTAAAACTACACTAATGATTGATAATTTTTTATTGGCACCCAACTGGTTAGACTGGAAAAACAGGCACTTGTATGTTTTCTCTAAGAGCTTGGAACAATTAAAATATCAGCAGCTGATGAAGCTATATGATGGATTGGATATAGCCACTTTTGAACCAGATGTTAAGCCACTCCATGAATGTCTCGATAATTCTGTTGTTGTGTTTGATGACATTATACTGGATAATCAAAACAAGGTTAGAAATTTCTTTACACAGGGCCGACACAAAAACATTGATTGCTTCTACCTGGCACAGACTTTTTCAAAAATACCGAAGCAGCTGATCCGAGACAACAGCAATTTTATATGTGTGTTTCATCAAGATCATACCAACCTCAAACACATACATGATGAATATGTAGGTGGGGACTTGAGCTACAATGATTTTTCCAAGTTTTGCAGTAGGTGCTGGAATCAAAACAGTTATGGGTTTGTCACAATTGATATGACAAGAAAACCCAATAGTGGCAAATACAGAAATAAAATCAACAATTTTCTAGACATTGAAACATATATAAATAACCATGAAAAGGCCAATCATTGATGATCTTAAATTAAGAGATTATCTTGTAAAAAGATTTAAGGGATGGAAATCACAGAACCGAGGAATTTATGAACAACACAAACAAACAGAACAGCCTATTATTGATGCTATTAGTGAATTAGGTAAAAATATCAAAACTGTTACAGAGCAAAATCAAAATTTGATCACAGAGCTTGTACCTGTAGCTGCTAGGAACATATTAGATTATCCAATCACCCCACTTTCCAGTATTCATACACCTAGTCCTGTTGCTCCTCGAAGAATTGAAGCTACTCTGGATCCTATTGAATTGGGTCTTCTTGCTCAAAAATATTTAAGCACACCTAAAGACAACAAAGATGAGGTCTTTGGCTTATATGCTGACACAGAGCGTGATGGTAGCATCATACATAGAATTGGCAATTTCAGAGTAACATTTATGGGAGATGATCTCATTGTATATTCAGAATCTCATCTTGGAGAAAAAGGTGGTTTTGTTAAATATCCCGGCACACCTGGATTGTGGGAACTGATGACTAGGAAAAGGCCTGGCAGCTATACAGATCAAGATTATGAGCATTACAAAGAAATATTAATAAAATCAGATGCTCTATACCAGAACAATGATCCCACACAAAAAAGAGTCAAGTCTAGCAGTGGAGCAAAATACAACAATTTAATCAAGCCCATATGGTCACAAATTAAGACAGGCAGTGGAATCAAACAATACAACACCCTGCCTAAAGAATTTGTCTGGGTTGATGATGTCAGGAAACTTGTAGATAGGTTATTGGTGATAGCTGGGGAGGAAAATGCTGGCAACCACAATTTTTACAATGAAAAGGTTGGAATTATGGACATGATAAGCACCAAATTGTCTAATTTTATAGTAAATGACACTAAGGGGATTGGATATCTTATAAAAATTATTAATACTCTACCACCTAAATTTTGGAATATTTCTGAGGGTCGGGGGTTGGTTAATGACATTATAAACAAGCTGCCATTTGAACTACATATTCCAGGCTATCAGTATTTTGGTCCCGGTACAAAATTGGACCATAGATTAAACAGAGGTGATCCTGGTGTTAATCCCCTAGATGCTGCTTGTAGAGACCATGACATAGAATACAACACACATTCTGATCTTGACAAGAGACATGTTGCAGACAAAAAATTAGAAGAGGCTGCATTTGGTAGATTTGTAAGCAAAGATGCTTCTTTAAGTGAGAGAATAGCAGCATTGGGGACCACCATAGCTATGAACACCAAACAAAAACTGGGGTGGGGGCTGTGAATATGTATATAATAAACCTACAATGAAGGCCAAGGGTGTTATGTATCAAATACCTTATGCAGGTCTTAAATCTCTTAAAACTATTGATAGCCTTTTAACCAAAAAGCAGCGGAAGAAGAAAAGCTCTTGTATTGCCAAGGGCCATGGTATGAAATTGTTGCTTAGTACCCCCCCAATTAAAAAAATTACAACAATCTAGAAAAAAATCACATGTGGGGGGTTTCATATTTACTATCCCGGCCATCTTAGCAGCACTTGGGGCTGTTGGGATCTTGGCTGGGGGATCAGCTGCCATAGCAAAAACAGTAATAGATGCCAAGAAGAATAGGGCAGAATTAGATGAATTGAAGCGCCATAACCTGGCCATGGAGAAACAAGGCAAAGGTGTTAAGAGAGCCATGAATAAGTTTAAAAAAAACAAGAGCCGCTTACAAACCAAGATATTGAAGCTTTAATCAAGCCACTAGGCATCAAAAATTTTAGAGGTGTGTATATGTCTGATTCTTTACCAGAACAACCACTCAACAAAGAGTGTGGCATTGTTAATTTGGATAAGTACAAAAATCAGGGAACTCACTGGATCTGTTATCTTAAATATTTAAACAATGAGGCATTTGTGTTTGATTCATTTGGAGGTGTTCCACCTGAAAATTTAGTAAAATATCTAAAATCAGCTAATCTTTATTACAATAATGCCCGTGTTCAAAACTTCAAAGATGTTAATTGTGGACATTTGTGTTTATCTGTTCTCAGATATATGTCTCAAATAAATAAACCATCAATTGAAAATTTTCAAAAAGCCTTGTGGTATCTGAAACATCATGGGGGTATTCCATCTCACCAGCCAAAATTCAATATTGAAACTCAAATTACATGATGATATAGTGTATCCCAAAACAATAGCTCTCAGAGCATTTTATGGCATGTACTTGATCCCTAATATTACACACCTCAACAACAAAATTGCAGTAGGGGATCAAAAAATTGTCATCACTCCAGGGCAGTATAATCTGTCCACTCTAAATGCTCAATTACCCAGAGGTATAGTATTAACTCAAAATTCTGTCACTCACAGAGTAGAGATTGTATCTGCTACAGAGACAGTGGATCTGGGTGCTATAGGAGAGCTGTTAGGCTTTGAGAACAACACAAAACTTGACCCAGCCATCAAACACACTGCTATTAATATACCCAAATTCTTAGCCATAGAGACTCTGAATATTCACTGTAATGTGGCCGAGGGTATGATCACCAAATCAAATGGCATAGGCACTCACAACCAAACTGGCATCATTGCAACATTTAAACCTAATTCTGAATTTATGGAGCCCATCATCTACACTCCATCCCCAACATTATATCGTATTTTCCTGTGTGCCATAATAGAATAGATAACATTGAATTGATGGTCACTAATGAAAAAGAAGAATTAGTTGATTTTGCTGGAGCCACAACAACTGCAATCATAGAGATTAATATTGAAATAAAAATACATACAAAAAAAATGGAAAATATTGAGAGTTATGAGCTACAATCATTCCCCCCAAACAGGAGGACATTTTCAAATTTAAATCAACCCAACACAGAAATTGAGGTTGATCTTGATGTAGGGGATGGCTTTATACACCCCCACAGAGCAGATCTATACATCAAATTTGATGTTGTAAAGCTCGATGGAACAGATTATCCGGCAAATTCAAACATAAGATTGGTGGACAATTTTGTGCCGCATCTGTTCTCTGAAATTGAGATCAGAAAGCATGGTGTTGTCATAAACAGAGTGGATTATCCCGGCATTACCTCCACAGCTTTGGCCACACTAAAATTATCCACAACCGAGGCTTCTTACTACAAAATAGGTGGATTTGAGGCTGGTGATAAAATATTATCCAAGAGCCACACAGTGCTGTTCCCTATGCGCCTGTTGCCAGGATTCTTCTCAGATTACAAAGATATTATGTGGAAGGGTGGTTTAAGAATCACATTTAGAAGAGCTGCCAATGATAATAATGCTTTGATGAGGTACAGCACATTAAACTCTACAGGGGAAGCTTTGCCCAATACCCTACCTGATGAAGGCAAGTGCATTATTCAGACTATGGAGCTAAGAATCTCAGTTGTTGAATATGAAGCCAGTTATGCTCTTAAATACAAAGCAGATATAATAAAAAATCCACAAGTACCTTTACAATTTTATACATATCAATGTGTACAGAAGCCTGATGCTGGTGCTTATTATGAGTTTGATGCTACAAATTCATTCTCCAGTATACAATATGACATGCCGGATTTTGTGGTGGTACTGTTTCAAACTGGAAAACACAATAATCAGGAAAAAAATTCAAGTAGATTTGATAACTGCAACATCAAGAACATATATCTTAAAAATGGCAGAAATGAGGTATTCCTTAGAGAAAATTATAATTTAGACATGTCCAAGGATGATTTCCTTAAATTATATGAAGCATTTACAGCATACAAAAGGGTCACTTCTGGCAATACTGACATGTATTACACACCAGATGAATTCAAAGCACAGAGACCCATGTTTGTCATCAACACTTCAAAAAGGAAACAAGTTGTGGTTAATGACAGGACAAACATTAAAATTATCTGTGAATTCCACGATACACTCCCTGATGACACTATATGTAGTGTTATTCTTATAGGTGAAAAATCATATGTTTATGATGTAAGAAATGAGAGAGTCACAGAGCAATTCTAGAAAGTCTCTGCATATTGCATTGTTTTAGCACTAGATATGCAAGTTGGGCCTGGTGTCCAATTGAACTTAAACTGGAAGTAAATATGTGTGTGTGTAGGTGTGTGTGTGGGTTGGTGTGTGTGTGTTAATACGTTTGGCGTAGTTTTAGGTGTGGCCAAAAAAAATATCAAGAGGGGCATATTTTTGACAGGTTTATGGACAACAATCTCACAGAAGTGCCTTTTGTAAGTGTAGACAAATCAATCTGGGGGGGGTCATACTTTCTCAGGAAATTCCAGAGGGCATTTTTACAAAAATCTTGGATTAGACGGGGTTCCACACTTGAGCAAAATGCTCATATGGGCATGTTGAGCAAGTTTTAAGTGTAGGCAAATCTGCCTGAGGGGGGTTCATACTTTCTCGAGTTTATAGTATATACTTTTATACTACTGGGGTCAAATTGACCCCACATATGTAAAGTTGTAAAGAAAAAGTGACATGCATCCGAGGGTTAATATTGGGTAGCCCTACAAATACAATATTGGTCTTGTTTTCAAGATCCTTGCATCTGTTTTGAAAATCATTTAATGTTGTCAATTCACATTGAGAAACCGATTCTATATATTATTTTTTTTAGCGGAGTAAAGATGTACGTGAAACGTGGCAACACCGCACGCACAGACTCGCAGTGCCAGCCCGCAGTTTCCACGGTTCAACAGACATCGCTGTGTGTATAGATTGAGAGATACAATTACAATTGTGTGTATTCCCAGAATTAGTATCTTATAAGAGGCCAAATGGCGTGAAATCATATTAGATTGCTTTCGATAGGACCTGAAAATGGTTTAATGGTTTCTCTTGAACGGTCAAAACGTTGTCTTGTGGGAAAATGCAATGGACTGTGCTTTTCGCACCTACCTTCAAAATTGCTAGAGTCTCTCCGGTAGTGTTGCCCACGAGACGAGACTTTGGCCTGTCTCGTCTCGTGGAAATGCTGTGAAATTCTGTCTCGTCTCGAAAATATTCGTTTGTCAAAGGGACACATGATCAATCTCGTCTCGTGTCGAATTTTTAAAAGCCTGTCCCGTGGGCAACACTACTCTCCGGCCCTCTTCGTGTTAAGTCCTTCTGTTGCGGTTGTTCTCCGGTTCGACTACATTGCAATAATTTTGATCCGTGTGAAGAAATTATATCTCCACAATAACATATAACATCATTCTTCAAACTCACTCGTAAATTAAATGTCAATAAAACACAAAAGAGACCATAGTAATAAAGAAACAATGGTACATGCAATTGTTGATGTCATCATTATATACTCAACACAAACACACACACACACACACACACACACACACACAGATACAGGCTGCTTCAAAATGATGTGAACGATTTCAACTTCTTATATTTTTTTTATTTTTCTTCCAAATTGCTTTAAATTTTACATGTAATTCCTAAAACTGCCCAAGTTTTTTTGATAAAATTTTGAACACAGTATCTCACAATTGTTTTATGTGAGCCCCCTTTGTTACCCTGCATACATCAATTCGGTAATCCAATTCTGCCCAGACCCGTTTCAACATGTCTGCATCAACAGTTTGCACTGCAGCAGTAATGCGCTCTTTCAGTTCATTGACATCTGCGGGTAGAGGAGGTTTGTACACAATGTCTTTTAGATGTCCCCACAGAAAAAAATCACAGGGGGTTAAATCCGGGGATCTTGGTGGCCAACGTAGTAACAGTTGATCATTTTGAGTAGATCGCCCAATCCAGCGGTCTGTCAGTCTGTTATTAAGGTAATTTCGAACATAGCGATGAAAGTGGCATGGGGCTCCATCCAGTTGATAGATGAAGTTTGCACTGTCACGTTCAAGCTGCGGCATAAGCCATGTAGTAAGCATGTGTAGGAATGTTTGTCCAGTCACAGTTTCTTCTTGAAAGAAGTACGGATCGTACACTTTCGTTGATGAAATGGTGCAAAACACTTCGGTGAATCACGCACAACTTCAACGATTTGATGCTGATTCTCAGTCCCCCAGATGAGAATATTTTTCTTGTTCACTCTTCCTGTCACATGGAACGTAGCCTCATCACTGAAACAAAGTTTGTCAATAAAATCATCGTCAACACTGCATATAACTAGAAATGACTCACAATTTTTTTTTTGCGGGACGTGTGATCATTAGGTGTTAAATGTTGTAACAACTGCACTCGATAGGGATACATCTTTAAACGCCTACGCACTACGCGCCAAACAGTTGCTCGAGGCATTGTTAGCTCTTGACTCACTTTCCTTGTAGACTTTTGGGGGCTACGTTGAAAACTAGCTCGAACTCTCTCGACATCTGCCTCAGACGTGGACGGTCTACCGGACGATTTTCCTTTGCAAATGCATCCCGTTGTCTTGAATTTATCATACCACTTACGTATGGAGTTCTTGGATGGTGGTTCTTTACGAAATTTTGTATGAAACTCACGCTGAACACTAACAACAGACTGACAAACGTGAAACTGTAGGACGCAAAAAGCTTTCTCTGCACCACAGGCAGTCATTTTGGAACTTATCACCCTGCCACCTAGCGGAGAAATTTGGAACTACTACGACCGTTGCAAACAAAACTCGAGGATATAGTTGAAAGTATTTTCATAGAACTTTAATTGTTGATAAAGTTTTATCACTCCTGGAACGGTTTCTTATCGTTCAAACCATTTTGAAGCACGCTGTGTGTGTATATATATATATATATTCACTGATTCATTTGGTGTGCTTTACTTCGCTTTCCTGCCACTCTTTGCTAATCGCGAAGATGGGGATGAGTGATGATAAGATGAAATTGAGGAATGGACATTCACAAACACCCATGCCCAGGACGGGATTCGAACCCTCGACCATTGCCTTCGTAGCTCGATGTGCTAACCACCCCGCCACGGAAGCCAACACACACACACGTATATATATACCGGGTGTTTCATAAATAATTGAGGGGTTACAAAAATTTATTGAAAGTAAACTATTGAACAAACGTTAATGAAACCAGTCCGGAACGTTCGAGGAACGCAAGCAGCTTGTGCTGTATGTTGTGTTAAGCTGAGAGTTTATATCCCTGCCACACCCACAGTGTGCACAGTGTTTTGTACAATGTTTTGGTCCCCAAGATCGTATGACATTACACCGTGTGACTTATTTTTGTGGGATTTCATCAAAGACAGGGTATTCGTCTCACCGATGCCGCATGATACCGCATCTCCTAAGGGAACGTATCATCGCGGCGATGGACACTATCGACAGGCCCATGTTGATGCGAGTGTGGCAAGAAGTAGACTATCGTGTTGATGGGTGCACACATTGAACATTTGTAGGTGTAATAATAACTGTTTCAGTTCCTAATTTGTTCTGGACTGGTTTCATTAACATAAGTTCAATACTTTACTTCCAATAAATTTTTCCAATCCCTTAATTTTTTTTATTAAACACCCGATATATATATATATACAAGTTCGTAGAAAACGTTTCTTCCTGTTGGGTTGAACAATTATTTTTGTGTGAAGTGATACATTGTTTACACCGTACTCGGCCGCCATGACATCTGCACTGGTGACGTAAGCTCACTTCTGATTGGTTATGCTACGTGAGATACTAAGTAAATTACAACCGATTCTATCTGTGAATAATTCAATGAAACATGCTATGGTATCAGATTGCTATAAGATTTCTTCATTTTACACGGTAGAATTTCGATCACAGCAGAAATTTTAAGAAAGATGCCATGGAAAATGCTTTCGTCTAATGAGGGCCTAACACACACGCACGCATTGTACACGCCATGACCAAAGAGAGAAACTCCATTAAATTAAATTGCTAAGAAAACTAAGAAAGTATAAATGAAAAGGGACATAAGAAAATGTGTGGTCCAGTGGCTCGTGATGTGTCACATTCAGTAGGCAGTTGCTTTTGGATTTCTAAGTTCTAGGTTCGAATCCTGTGTAAGGCAAGGACGTTGAGTTTGTTCCCCGTCTATTTCATCAATTTACCATTCATCATCATCGTCACGATTAATGTAGAGAGATTAAAACAACGTACAATAACCAAAATACACGAAACCCGGTAGAGCTTCCCCGATGGCGCAGTGGTTGCGTCATCGTCTTGTAATCAAGTGGTCCCGAGTTAGATACCCGGTGGAGGCACATAGTGGTTCGGATCCCACTTTAAACTGTAGGTCCAGTCCTGATTAGCCTTACTGTGCATAAAGTGGACTTAAAACACCAAATCAACCAACCAACCAACGAAACCCGGTAGCCAGGCGAGTTGAGTGGGGAACGCAGAATATTCCCACCAAACATCGACGTATTTTATATGAACCTAAAAGAATATATGGAGTATTAAAAAAAAATATCCTTGTTCATTATAACTCAAATATCTTTATTGTTGAATGTATTCTATGATTCTATCTTGTCAAGTTTATTATAATTATTATTCATGGTCCCGGGTTCGATCCCCGGCCGGTTCAAATCCGGGAACTTTTCTAACGATGGAAGCGGCCCCGGCGCCCACCCAGCGTCGAATAACATGGGTACCTGGGGGAAACCCTGGGGGGTAAAGGCGGTCAGGGGCGTGATGCTGATCACCACCCCCACTCATGACCGGATCAAGAAAGTGTGGGGCGTTACCCCCACACCCCCTATACGCCTTCATGGCGTTGTGCTAAGCACAGGGGAGCACTTTACCTTTTTTTTATGAATGAGTACAGTTCGAGATTTAATAAGAATATTTATGGAAGTGTAAACCAAGTTGTGATTCCAGAAAGCATATTAAATTTCGTTATGATCCCGTGCATGAGATTACAACTGTACTCAGCCTGTGTTAATTGCATTGCCACACTTTCTTTACAGAGCGCTGTAACTGTGTATCTTCTTGTTGTGTTCCTAAATAAATAAATAAATCGTGTTCTAGTGCAGACACGGACATGGGTGTTACTTTGTGCTCATTAGTTTCCATGGGTGTTACTTTGTGTTCATTTGTTTCATCTTCATCGTCGCAATTAAGATAGAAAGGTGAAGAACTAAACAAATTCGCTCCTTGCCCTGTCAAAAGTATTCCTAGCATAGAATTGAAGACTAAAATTGGTAAACGCTGTAAGTGCCACAAGAATTCAAACACCGTTTAACTGTGAAATGTGCCATGCTTGATAATGTGGTAAACGTGAAAAGTGGCTGGTAGCCCTCTAAGTAGTTCAAAGGGCGTGTAAAAAGGCACTAGTGTGAACGTTCGTACGGGCTGATGTGCAGAATGATGCGATTTCCCAACACTTTCGCTTTTGGCACTTACAACGGTTCCCAACTTTTAGTCCTCAATTCACAACTCTCTCTAGGTGGTTCTGTAAATGATACCAGTGTAAACTGACCTTAAACATATGTGTCTGTGTTATTGAAAAAGTTCTTGAGAAGAAACATTCAACGCAGTGAATGATATCTTATGTACGTGGATGGAGATTAATAATAGCTTGAGTATTATGCAAGAGCATTGTAAAAATAGTGTTGTATGAGAAAGCCTTTAGAATGTTAACTGCGCCTTATTTGGAAAGTTATGACAATGAATAATTTAGAGACAAAGCTCAGAAGTATTGTCGTGAAATAGTTTCAGTGAAATAATTTTATGCAAGATTAAAGGCTGGGAATACAATCCACTTAACTAGGAGAGCAAATTGGATTGTCTGAAGAGTTTGAGCTCTAAGAGAGGAATATTTTTCATGGAAAGAATATTAATAGACTTTGAGCTATCTAAAATACATTGATTACTCAATTGTGTTTAGAAGACTAGAAACGTGTGAATGGAGGTTTATGTGTTCGTATGTAGACTGTTGTTCCGAAGTGTAGACAGGCTTGTTGTGTCGTTGATTGAAGCAACAACTCCGTGGCGCAACAGACCTTATGAGAGCCAATGCCTGCCAGGCTGATAAATAGTGTTGCCCACGAGACGAGACATGTCCCGTCTCGTCTCGTGTCTCGTCTCGTTTTCGAGACGAGACACGAGACGGGACAGGCATTTTTAAAATTCGAGACGGGACGAGACTGACCACCTGTCTCGTCTCGTTTTCGAGACGAGACACGAGACGGGACGAGACGGCTCCTGAAAAGTCTCGTCTCGTCTCGAAAAAATATAAACAAAATAACTAATCAATTGCAAGTATTTAGTTATTTGGAATAAAGCATTTTCTTTGGAAACCCAAAACAGCTTCTATTACAGGAATAGAGATCTGTAAGATTCCCCCTCGAAAAATCCTAATTCGTCATACGTTGTCCGTAACGAATTTGCCCAGACTTAAGCCTCGTGTTCCTGTATCTCCCTACTGAAATTTCCTCAGAATACTTTAAATCTGGCAACTATCTGCTACCCCAAGAGCTCTCTTCCATTATCCTTGCGCAAAACGATCCGGAGGTAGTCACTGCCATTGTTAACTACGGCTCTGTTCCAGCCATACTGGCGACAATCGTCATAAAATTTCTCGCCCAAACAGACCCTTCTTTCATGTGTGACCCTCTTCTCAAAATCCACAGCAGTCTCCAGTGCTGGTTGCAAACTCCAAAGATTTCACTAAAAACGTAGGTAAAGGTAAAGTTCCAAGTGCATATAACACAGTGCCATGAAGGAAAATTTACGGAATGTGGGGGAAAGGTCATTTTGGAGGCGAAGTGATCAGCATCACACTCCGCCCGCTTTTGCCCTCCAGGATTGCCCCCATGCACCCATTGATATGAGGCTGTTGAGCCCCGGAGCTACTTTATACGGAGACAATGCGGAATAATTCCGACCTTTATTCACCCACTCCGGGATTCGAACCCGGGTCTCCGGCCTGGCAGTCAGACGCCCTAACAACTACACCACCGCGGCTCTAAAAAGCTAGTGCAATTAGATACTCTGCTTTGACGTAACGAACATAAAATTGCCTGAAGTCATAGAAGTAATAAGCGACATGCGACAGCAACAAGTGTCGCTTGGAAATAAACCCACATTAATAAATGCAACCTTCCCAACGGAAGCGACTAGACCGGCAAGAGGCACGTGTTGCTTTGTCGCTTGCGTGTCGTTCGGACTGAGCCGTTTTTTAATAGCGTGCATTGTGTCGCCTCTGCCTGTTGGTAGTGAATTCACAGTGAAAGCTTGCTTATAGACTAAGAGAGATTTCACATCGAAGCGACACGCGACCCGTAACACGTGTCGCTTCAGGATTTCACCAATCGAACGCAGGTTTGTGCTGCCTGCCATGCTCCTACGCTGTGAAACGTTGCTGTTGATTGGCTCGTTCCAAAGCAACATGTAACCGACCCTGTGGCCGAGTGGTTAGCACATCGCGCTGCGACGCCAAGGGTCCCGGGTTCGAATCCCGGTCGGGCTTGGTTGTTTGTGAATGTCCATTCATCAATTTCATCATTTCATCACTCATCCCCATCTTCGCAAATTAGCCAAGAGGCACAAAACGCGAAGTAAAATAAACTAACTCAATCAATCAATCAACCAAAGCAACATGTGTCGCATGTCGCTTGTCGCTCCGGTCTCAAATCTCCCTAAAGGAGCGTGTCGCTCGTTGCTTAGGTGTGAAAACGCTGTGTTGCTTGTCGCCTGTCGTTTCAACCTGAAAGCTATCTTGTGGAAATTGTGCGACAAGCGACACTTATAATTCACACCCAAGCGACAAGCGACACAATCCTCTTCAGTCTGAAGGAAAACATTCACCCCGCATCCGTGAACAACGGACCGAGGCTACAAGAGACACGTGCAGCTTTTCGTGTGTCTTCTGTTCGAAAGGTTCCATTGACTACTGAAAGTTCGCTTCCAAGTGACTCGTGTCGCTTCTCGCCTGTAACTTTGGTGTGAAGAAATCTTGCTCACAGCAAACTCTTCGAACGGAAGCTGAACGTCTCGCTTGTCGCTTGCTTGTTGTTCTGCTTACGCCATTTTCTGGATACTATATAGACAGTATAGTCGCGAGGGTTGTTATCCGCGCATGCGCGATGAATGCTTGCTTATAAACTGAAGTGTCCCTGTCGTTCGTTGCTTCCGTGTTGCTTGTCACATTGAACAAGTCACAGGAGAGAAGCGACAAGCAACATGTTTCGCTTGGATACGAATCCTCAGTAAACGTAACCTTCCGAAACGAAGCACCACCTGTCTCTTGTCGCTTGCGTGTCGCTCAAATTGGGTCGCTTTCTTAATATCGAGAGTAGAATCGCCTCGATCTGTTGGTACTGACCGTGCGGTGAATACTGTTATCATAGACGGGACGGAAGGGGATCCTGTCGCTTGTAACTTCAGTGTAAACCCCCGTGTGGCTTGTCGCCTGTCGCGTGTTCCTTCCGTCTGAAAGCTCCCTGCGTGTACGATGGATAAAGAGTGGATAGGAGCTAGAAAAACAAGGCAGATTCTATACATTATCTTAGCTATTCATAATCAACAAACTTTATTTGATATTCTCATGTTCTTATGATTAAGGAATCATATTTATTCTCACTATAGCTACAGTGAGCAAAGTGATTACAGTTTTAACTAATTTTCGAGAATAATATTTGTGATGTCTCCCAGTTATAACTTTTGTTGGCATAATATCCTGGATTACTTTCACGAGACGAGACGAGACAAAACGAGACGAGACGAGACGAGACAGAACCCTTCGAGACGAGACACAAGACGGGACAAACGAATATTTTCGAGACGAGACAGCATTTTCACGAGACGAGACGAGACAGACCAAAGTCTTGTCTTGTCTCGTCTCGTGGGCAACACTACTGCCAAATGGTCAGCGCATCGAGTCCCATCGCAGCTGCTTTCTGGCTTCCGAGACCGGAGTCCGCTACGTCCGCTCCCCAATTGTCCTCACGATGGGAGGTCAAGGCCGAATTGTTTTGAGTTTAAAACGGAAATCGAATCAGGACCGCTGGCACCTTCCCCATATCCCGTCCAAATAAATGAGAAAAAAAAGGTGTTAATCTTACCCCGATAACCTTGCTCCAGCGTATGTTAGAAAATGCTGAGTGAATTAATTTATTGTATGCTCTGTGTGCACTGGTGGAATGGCAAGAATAACAAAGCCAGGTGTCTTAGGTTCGAGTCGTGGGTAAGGGCAAGAATGTGGTTGTCTCATAGTTTGCTTTATCATTCGACCTTGTTGTTGCTTTAACCTAGACTAGTGCTTCTCAACCGCCGGACCGCGAGAGGTTCTCCTGAAATTTAACATTTTGTTAAAACAGCGCAAGAATAGTACAATTTAATAGCTATAATTTAATTGTTATTATTACATATTTATAGTTATTAATAATCACTTTTAAACTACAAACATTTAATATTTTCTGCTAACAATTTGGATGTAAATATTGACTTGATTTTAGTTAATTACATTCACCTTAAGAATATTATTTTTAGTACATTTAAGCTAGGATTTCATTTTTAGAACATCATTTCAATCCATATAATGTGTTGATTAATTTATCAATGTTGTTTATTTGACTGTACAATTAGTGTAAAATGTTTACTGAACTAATGGGAACGTTAAACTTCCCCTTGTATTCAGTCACGTCAACAACCCTAGTAGTAATCGTAGTTCAACTTTCCCCTTCTCTTTATGATTATGCCATATTTTTTTATTAATATTTTATTTCAAGAGTACACAGTAATTAATGTATATTGGTTTAAAAGAATAAAAAGTATTTACAATTATTGTTTTGGAATTGGGACATAGACTTTTAAAGAAAGAATTTACCGGGCCGCGGTCTCTCAAAGGTAGAATAGAGACATAAAATAGCGTAACCAAAATAGAATGTGGACAGTGTTTCCTACTCTCAACTGGCTCTTCCGACTGTGGCACCACGAGTCACTGGAGGAATCGTTGGAACTGCTGGAGAAATGGAAAGGAGATCGAACTGCTTCCAGGCGACAGAGGACTGAGCAGTGTGAAGTGTAGACGAGAGAGTCGAGCGAGTTTCCATTCAACCACTACATCACCTGCAACCCTTCCCCTAACGCAAATAACAGGGTACAGGGGTCAGCCTCCCCCGCCTCTCACGAACGCCGACAGAGGAGACCCGGATAGCACCTGGATGGCGTCCAGGACCCTCAAAAGGTTCATGCAAACGGGGTTCGTCAATGGGTGGAAGTATGGAGTTTTCACCAACGAGTGCTTTCTCAGCAGCCGCTGGTGCCTACGTCCCTCTTGCAGCGGCGTATACTCTGGGTCACCTAGGTAATCGGAGATGACCCGGCTATAATTTTTAAAAAAGTTGTTCTTTATTTCTTCGCAATATTCTTCCGAACCTATCTTTGCTTCCAGCGCGCTAATGTTTTCAACCGTTTGCCGCGGAATGTCCGTGAGGCTTTCAGCCACTTTCTCCAGCTGGTGGAATCTGGTGACGTCAGGGTGAGATTCCACCAGCTATTTTTAAATCTCTTGACGGGAGGGAGGGGAAGGAAGGAAACACTCCTTCTCAGGCACGGTGATTCCGTGGCAAGGGTACAGTGCAAGGGTAACCTTTGGGTAACCTCCTTCTGGAGAGAGTACACCAGTCGCACTCTCCACCCCAGAGCCTTTGCCGTTCCCTCGGCTGGCACCCTCTTCTGCCCTTCTTTCCCGATGGCCTGTGTATCGTAGGAGCTGTGTTGTTTACGACAGCGAAATTTCTCGGGAAACAGAATTCTGGGTTCACAAATTACGTACTGAAAAGGGAAGTAGAGAAAATACATCTGAAAGTGCGCGAGGAACAGGGAAATCTGAACTTACTTTAAGAAGTAACTTTCCGAACAGTGATTTTCTGCACATACAGGGTGCACATAAGGTCCCATTACCATTTCAATAAATTATTTCGTTGCAACTAAATCAGATAGAGAAATGTTGTCCTTGGCAAAATATCCTGCCACCGTGGAAGTTTCTTCTTATGCGATGTCTGCATGGTTGATGCTTGCTTGAAATAGTAGTATAATTGATGCTATTATTAGCACAAAATCATACAAATGAAGAGCTCATATGCCCGATTTGCCTACACTTAAAATTATGGCAAGATGCTCTTATTCCCCAATTCTTCAAGTGTGATATGCTCTTAATCCCCAAGAATTTTGAATCCTAGTGTAGAAAAGAAGAGTTCATATGCCCCGATTTGCCCACACTTAAAACTATGACAAGAGGGGGCATATAGCCCAATCGGCCATGTGTGTACATATTTAAATCTAAAGAATTTTAAGGCCCTAGTGTAGAAATGAAGAATTCCCCTCAGACAGATTTGCCCATGTGTGCAAAGGCTGAATTTCTCAGTTTGTTGTCCATAAACTTGTCAAAAATATGCCCCCCTTGATATTGTTTTGACTACACTTAAAACTAGGGCAAAAATGTTTATAAGAGCTTTTGCTTACACAATAATATAATGTAATATATGCTTAAATACTTGTTGCTGTTATGTTAATATGTTACCTGGAATATGCTCAATATTTTAATTGAACACCAGCCTCAACTTGCATATCTAATACTAAGACAATACATTTTGCAGAAATCTTCTAGAATTGCTCTGTGACTCTCTCATTTCTTACATCATAAACATATGATTTTTCCCCTATGAGAATAACACAACATATGGTGTCATCAGGGAGTGTATTGTGGATTTCACAGATAATTTTAATGTTTGTCCTGTCATTAACCACAACTTGTTTCCTTTTTGAAGTGTTGATGACAAACATGGGTCTCTGTGCTTTGAATTCATCTGGTGTGTAATACATGTCAGTATTGCCCGTAGTGACCCTTTTGTATGCTGTAAATGCTTCATATAATTTAAGGAAATCATCCTTGGACATGTCTAAATTATAATTTTCTCTAGGAAATACCTCATTTCTGCCATTTTTAAGATATATGTTCTTGATGTTGCAGTTATCAAATCTACTTGATTTTTTTTCCTGATTATTGTGTCTCACAGTCTGAAACAGTACCACCACAAAATCTGGCATGTCATATTGTATACTGGAGAATGAATTTGTAGCATCAAACTCATAATCAGTACCAGCGGCAGGCTTCTGTACACATTGATATGTATAAAATTGTAAAGGTACTTGTGGATTTTTTATTATATCTGCTTTGTATTTAAGAGCATAACTGGCTTCATATTCAACAACCGGGATTCTTAGCTCCATAGTCTGAATAATGCACTTGCACTCATCAGGTAGGGTATTGGGCAGAGCTTCCCCTGTGGAGTTTAATGTGCTGTACCTCATCAAAGCATTATTATCATTGGCAGCTCTTCTAAATGTGATTCTTAAACCACCCTTCCACATAATGTCTTTGTAATCTGAGAAGAATCCAGGCAACAGGCGCATAGGGAACAGCACTGTGTGGCTCTTAGATATAATTTTATCACCAGCCTCAAATCCACCTATTTTGTAGTAAGAAGCCTCGGTTTTGGATAATTTTAGTGTGGCCAAAGCTGTGGAGGTAATGCCGGGATAATCCACTCTGTTTATAACAACACCATGCTTTCTGATCTCAATTTCAGAGAACACATGCGGCACAAAATTGTCCACCAATCTTATATTTGAATTTGCCGGATAATCTGTTCCATCGAGCTTTACAACATCAAATTTGATGTATAGATCTGCTCTGTGAGGGTGTATAAAGCCATCCCCTACATCAAGATCAACCTCAATCTCTGTGTTGGGTTGATTTAAATTTGCAAATGTCCTCCTGTTTGGGGGGAATGATTGTAGCTCATAACTCTCAATATTTTCCATTTCTTTTTGTATGTATTTTTATTTAAATATTAATCTCTATGATTGCAGTTGTTGTGGCTCCAGCAAAATCAACTAATTCTTCTTTTTCATTAGTGACCATCAATTCAATGTTATCTATTCTATTATGGCACACAGGAAAATATAAAGTTGGGGATGGAGTGTAGATGATGGGCTCCATAAATTCAGAGTTAGGTTTAAATGTTGCAATGATGCCAGTTTGTTTGTGAGTGCCTATGCCATTTGATTTGGTGATCATACCCTCGGCCACATTACAGTGAATATTCAGAGTCTCTATGGCTAAGAATTTAGGTATATTAATAGCAGTGTGTTTGATGGCCGGTTCGAGTTTTGTGTTGTTCTCAAAGCCTAACAGCTCTCCTATAGTACCCAGATCCACTATTTCTGTAGCAGATACAATCTCTACTCTGTGAGTGACAGAATTTTGAGTTAATACTATACCTCTGGGTAATTGAGCATTTAGAGTGGACAGATTATACTGCCCTGGAGTGATGACAATTTTTTGATCCCCTACTGCAATTTTGTTGTTGTGGTGTGTAATATTAGGGATCAAGTACATGCCATAAAATGCTCTGAGAGCTATTGTTTTGGGATACACTATATCATCATGTAATTTGAGTTTCAATATTGAATTTTGGCTGGTGAGATGGAATACCCCCAATATGTTTCAGATACCACAAGGCTTTTTCAAAATCTTCAATTGATGGTTTATTTATTTGAGACATATATCTAAGAACAGATAAACACAAATGTCCACAATTAACATCTTTGAAGTTTTGAACACGGGCATTATTGTAATAAAGATTAGCTGATTTTAGATATTTTACTAAATTTTCAGGTGGAATACCTCCAAATGAATCAAACACAAATGCCTCATTGTTTAAATATTTAAGATAACAAATCCAGTGAGTGCCCTGATTTTTGTACTTATCCAAATTAACAATGCCACACTCTTTGTTGAGTGGTTGTTCTGGTAAAGAATCAGACATGTACACACCTCTAAAATTTTTGATGCCCAGTGGCTTGATTAAAGCTTCAATATCTTGGTTTGTAAGCGGCTCTTGTTTTTTTAAACTTATTCATGGCTCTCTTAACACCTTTGCTTTGTTTCTCCATGGCCAGGTTATGGCGCTTCAATTCATCTAATTCTGCCCTATTTTTCTTGGCATCTATTACTGTTTTTGCTATGGCAGCTGATCCCCCAGCCAAGCTCCCAACAGCACCAAGTGCTGCTAAGATGGCCGGGATAGTAAATATGAAACCCCCCACATGTGATTTTTTCCTGGATTGCTGTATTTTTTTTAATTGGGGGGTACTAAGCAACAATTTCATACCATGGCCCTTGGCAATACAAGAATTTTTTTTCTTGCGCTGCTTTTTGGTTAAAAGACTATCAATAGTTTTAAGAGATTTAAGACCTGCATAAGGTATTTGATACATAACACCCTTGGCCTTCATTGTAGGTTTATTATATATATATTCACAGCCCCCACCCCAGTTTTTGTTTGGTGTTCATAGCTATGGTGGTCCCCAATGCTGCTATTCTCTCTCTCGTTTAATTTATTGTCTGCAACATGTCTCTTGTCAAGATCATAATGTGTGTTGTATTCTATGTCATGGTCTCTGCAAGCAGCATCTAGGGGATTAACACCAGGATCACCTCTGTTTAATCTATGGTCCAATTTTGTGCCTGGATCGCAATACTGATAGCCTGGAATATGTAGTTCAAATGGCAGCTTGTTTATAATGTCATTAACCAGCCCCCGACCCTCAGAGACATTCCAAAATTTAGGTGGTAGAGTATTAATAATTTTTATAAGATATCCAATGCCCTTAGTGTCATTCACTATAAAATTAGACAATTTGGTGCTTATCATGTCCATAATTCCAACCTTTTCATTGTAAAAATTGTGGTTGCCAGCATTTTCCTCCCCAGCTATCACCAATAACCTATCTAAAAGTTTCCTGACATCATCAACCCAGACAAATTCTTTAGGCAGGGTGTTGTATTGTTTGATTCCACTGCCTGTCATAATTTGTGACCATATGGGCTTGATTAAATTGTTGTATTTTGTTCCACTGCTAGACTTAACTCTTTTTTGTGTGGGATCATTGTTCTAGTATAGAGCATCTGATTTTATTAATATTTCTTTGTAGTGCTCATAATCTTGATCTGTATAGTTGCCAGGCCTTTTCCTAGTCATCAGTTCCCACAACCCAGGTGTGCCGGGATATTTAACAAAACCACCCTTTGTCTCCAAGATGAGATTCTGAATATACAATTATATCATCTCCCATAAATGTTACTCTGAAATTGCCAATTCTATGTATGATGCTACCATCACGCTCTGTGTCAGCATATAAGCCAAAGACCTCATCTTTGTTGTCTTTAGGTGTGCTTAAATATTTTTGAGCAAGAAGACCCAATTCAATAGGATCCTGAGTAGCTTCAATTCTTCGAGGAGCAACAGGACTAGGTGTATGAATACTAGAAAGTGGGGTGATTGGATAATCTAATATGTTCCTAGCAGCTACAGGTACAAGCTCTGTGGTCAAATTTTGATTTTGCTCTGTAACAGTTTTGATATTTTTACCTAATTCACTAATAGCATCAATAATAGGCTGTTCTGTTTGTTTGTGTTGTTCATAAATTCCTCGGTTCTCTGATTTCCATCCCTTAAATCTTTTTACAAGATAATCTCTTAATTTAAGATCATCAATGATTGGCCTTTTCATGGTTATTTATATATGTTTCAATGTCTAGAAAATTGTTGATTTTATTTCTGTATTTGCCACTATTGGGTTTTCTTGTCATATCAATTGTGACAAACCCATAACTGTCTTGATTCCAGCACCTACTGCAAAACTTGGAAAAATCATTGTAGCTCAAGTCCCCACCTACATATTCATCATGTATGTGTTTGAGGTTGGTATGATCTTGATGAAATACACATATAAAATTGCTGTTGTCTCGGATCAGCTGCTTCGGAATTTTAGAAAAAGTCTGTGCCAGGTAGAAACAATCAATGTTTTTGTGTCGCCCTTGTGTAAAAAAATTTCTAACCTTGTTTTGATTATCCAGTATAATGTCATCAAACACAACAACAGAATTATCGAGACATTCATGAAGTGGCTTAACATCTGATTCAAAAGTGGCAATATCCAATCCATCATATAGCTTCATCAGCTGCTGATATTTTAATTGTTCCAAGCTCTTAGAGAAAACATACAAGTGCCTGTTTTTCCAGTCTAACCAGTTGGGTGCCAATAAAAAATTATCAATCATTAGTGTAGTTTTACCACAAGCTGATGGCCCAACAATAAGACATCTAATATTTTCAGGCAGCAACTTGCCATTTCTCTTAATCTGCTGTTCAGGTTCTGGCAGCCTCTTTATAACATCCCAGGTGCTTATGTTATCACTTTGTCTGCATCGATCCAGCTGTGTTCTGGAAGTCCTAGCCATTTGACAAATAACTTGTTGCCTTTTCTGCGGATGATTTTCTCTATAAGATATGTGTCAGTCTGTTTAGTTTTGCTGAGTTCTTCTTCATAGAATCGGCCTTTGAGAATTTCTCCTCGGTGGTCTTTTATTATATATGTGTTAAGGGTCCCAGGTTTAACTTGAACCACTGTAAATAATTCAGTGCTCCAGTTTCTTGTAAAGCCTCTTTTGAATAAGTGCTTATATTTGCTGATTCTTACTTGATCACCCACCTTGTATTTGGTCTTTCTTGTTGTTGGCTGGTATCTAGGATAATAAACAATCCTGATCAATTTTTGCTCATCAGATGAAGTTACTTCAGAGGGTTTCATGTTGATTGTGGAATGGACCGAGTTGTTATATTTATGTAGAAGTTCTGGAAGAATATTAAGCCATTTATAATTACCTTGAAGTGTAAATTGTTTATACATAAAATTTTTTAGGGATTTGTTGAATCTCTCTACAATTGAGGCCTTGAGATCACTGTAACTCGAATAATGTTGTATTGACTGGCTTTTAATAAATTGTTGGAACACAGAATTATAAAATTCTTTGCCATTATCTGTTTGCAAATAGCGCGGTGATCTTCCACTCTGATTGATGATTGTCCTGATGGCTTCTGTAACACATTTTCCAGTCTTGGATTTGAGTGGCACAGCCCAGGCAAATTTTGAAAATATATCTATGACAGTGAGTAGATACTTGTAGCCCTTGTTGATTTTGTCTAAATTTTTCAGCTGTCCACTTGCCATCTCAATCAAGTCGCACTGCCATAAATCATCTATGCATTTTGTGACCACTGGCAGTCTCTTATAATTATGTCTGGCTTGTCTGTGTAATTCATCAACAATAATTTGTCTAGACATAATATGAAAACAAGAATATTGCAACTATGGGGTGTTCAGCAGCTGATACTACAGGATTCTCTAAATATAATTTGTCTCCTATTTGCATATGAAATTCCAGAGAGCCATCATCTTCAGCATAAGATGTTTCTAATGTATTGGGATCTGTAAAATCCTCTAACTCTACACTGGTGATTTTTTGTTTGTTGTCAGCATTTGTTATTGATAAGGTGGGGTAGTGGTGTGCCTGTGGTTGAAGCCAATATTTGATCTTGATTGGTCTAAGTGTGCCCCCAACAAAAAATTGGTAATAAAATTGTGCAGGGGACAGCATATATATTTTGCCACCTGGTGTAAATGGTGAATCATATTCTTTGTTGGGGATGCTGTACAATTCAAGAATTATTGTATGTTTAGGATTCTCGATTACGCCAGTTATTTCTTTTTCTGCTGTAAGCAATCTGCTTGTTACAGATTCAAGGTGCTCATTGATGGTCCTAACAACATCATCATGGCCTGTCTTGATTTTTATGTCCACAACAAGTTTCTTGTATTGTTGCACAATCTCTTGAAGCTGGGTGGCAAAAACAGACAGAGCATTTGCTTGATTGGATTCCATGGTCCCTAGCTGTTGCTTGATATTAGCTACAATTTGTTGCAAATTTTCAATTACTGCAAATTTTGAATTTTGAGCAGTAAGATCATGGACCTGTCTTCTGATATCCTCAAACAGGGCATGCAGTTCATTAATATGTTGATTGGTTGGTAGAGTGGCCACTGTCTGAGTAAGTTGTTTGATCTCTGTCTGGATATTCTTGATATCTTCTGATTTCAATATGCGATTCACTGCCCTCTTTATATTTTTAAGTTCCTGTGATGTAGGCAGATTTGTTACAGTATTTTGCAAAGATTCAAGTGCCAATTTCACATTATTTAATTCAGAAGCATCAGCCACATTTTGCATAGCATTTTGGAGCAGGGCTATATCTGCCTGAGTGGGTGTTGATTGTTGTAAAATTTCAAGCTTTGTTTGGATATCATCGATCAAGTGATGAAAATGAGATAGCTCAGATTCAGTGTTGAGGTTTTCAAGCTTTGTGATCTGTTGCTGGACACTGACAAGTGTGTCTACAATACCAGGCAGGCGAGATTCTAGAGATTCTTGTACATTTGTCAAATCACTTTGCACTGCTGCTATTGTACCCTCAAGATGGGTTATGGTACTTTGAATTTTTCCAAAATCTTCATATGTTTCAAGTTGCAGCTTAATATTGGCAACACTCCGAGTTATTGCACTCAAAGCATCAGAAGATGGCAAGTTGTTCATAAAATTTTCAAGTGTCTCAATATTTTCTTTAACCTCGGCTATGGCATTGTTCAAGGGGTCCAGATTAGGTATCTGGAGTGATTGAATCTGTTCCTTTAGAGTGGAAATCACTAGATCAAAATCTTCTTGTGATTTTATGCTTTTGACAATTGTTTGGAGCTGTGTCTGGACATTATTTATCTGCTCTTCCAATTGCTGTTTCAATTGCTCAGAGTTGGTGGCCTGGCTCTTAAATTTGGCTTGAAGAGCTGCTACAGCCTCTTCTAAACTTTGAAAATTATCTAATGTGGCCAAATCAGTATATTTCTGAAGCAATAATTTGTGTTCTGAGTCAATTTTAAGAAGAGGATCCATGCATTGTGATTGTAAATTTGTAATTTCTAGTTGAAGACTGGCATTGAGTGTGGTTTGTAAAGCTTGTAAATCACTTCTTAATTTCTTGACTCTGACATCAAGCATCAGAATTTCATCACTGTGATCTTCATGTCTTGTATGGCCAAATATATCATTATGCATTTTGATTTAGTGGTTATTTATTATTGAATATCTAATTCTTAATTCTATAAAAAAAGGTATAAGCTTGTCATATGATCCCGGGACCTCAATATATAAGCAGTCACCAGCAGAAACAGTATATACAGTGCCAGAAACCATGTTTGAGTGCTTAATTCTATAAATATTTCTCCCTACTGAAATCTTGACATTACCCTCAGGGGTTGTAATAAATTGCAATTGACCACCTACAGGTAATTGGTAATAATTTAAATTATTGTTAAATATGTACAATATTTTACCTGTTTCATCATCAACATCTGTAAGTATGCTGTTCAGATGAATAATTAACAAAGCACTTAGTTTAGATATTATATCAGAAGAGGGTTGTGGTGTTGGCAGGTCCATAATAGCCTGTTTTTTGAACCCAAATAAGTTCATAGGCATGTTTATTTATTTCAAATCATGCTCTGTAATTGGGCATTGATTACCACTTTTCAAATCACAATGACCCCATGGTAGAGTATGTATGCCACATGATAAAATGCATCTCTTATCATCATGTGGGTCCAGAGCCACTTTTCTTACAATATTTGTAGTCAACAAGTGATCCACACTCTGAATTCTGGATTCTGATGTTCTGATTGTGCTACATGATTTGAGGCAATTTTTGTAATCTTCAAATTCAAGCTCTTTGTCTACAGTCACTCTGCCAATGCTCTTGCCTTTTTTTGCAACAGCGCCACTACATGTTTCAAAACTGTACATCTTGGCCCTTAACCCAGCAAATGCCACAATAACATCACCAAGTGTCTCATCTTTTAACTTGCCAGGCACCTTTTTGTTGTGGGGTTTAATTTTTGAATGTTCAGTGGTATCAAAATATTTAAACAATTCAGGCTGTGCTATATCTTGATAAACATCTTCTGTTTGAATATCAAGAACAAAACTATCTGTGTCCATGTACATCAGTTTTACACGATCCTTATAAAAAGGCTTCAACACATCATAATACAATTTTAACATGTGTAATTTGGCCAATTCCAATATCACAGCCCCTACATAAATAGGCTTATCAAACTTAATCTTTGTTTTTTTCATGTTGAAAAGTGCCATATTCTCATCATAAATTCTTCTGTAATTGAAGTTGGGCTTTGCAATCAATTTTTTGCTCCGGCTGGGGTCAGTAATTATTTTAACATCAATATGTTTTCTGACATTTTCTATTGTTTTGCCATACACAGAATTGACCATCAATTTAAACAAGGTCTTATCAAATTGGCTCATTGCAGATGTTCGAAGCTCTGTGTTTGTATCAATATATGGTTTCAACCAACTTGAGTGCCTGAACCTCAAAACGTTTCCAACTTTGGTCACTTGGACACCATGATTTATTAGGAACTGGAGGTTTTTGTAATATATGACATAATTCTGTTTTGGCTCCAGAGTCATCATCAATTTCTTCTGTTTAGAGCCAGGTGAACACTTAACCTCAGGAATTGGGGGCAGATCAGAAAATGTGTTGTGTAAATCATCAGGAATTGTCAGATCAACCTCTAAGAACAGGCCATAGTGACTGTCATCAAAGTCCTGAAGATCCTCAATGTTGAAATATTCAACCCACTCAAGCCCTGCATATGGCAGTTTTTTCATCATAGCATAACCATAGAGGCTATTGGCATCTACATACAGTATATAATGTGATGGCAGTGCTGGATCATAATCAGGAATATATTTGTTATTTGCTCTGGCATATCTCTGAGAACATTGCACCATGCCTCCTCTTATACATTGTTCCATAAACAGATATATATCTTGATCCTGGATCAGATCCAATTGCATTTTAGTGTTTAAAAACATTGCAGACCATGCTAGGCCCGGAGCACTGTAAAAATATATTGGATCCAGCTTATAATTTTGCATGGAAGATTTTCTAAATGCCTGAAGTATATCAGCTAAGAGAGTGACATCAAGTTTAAATATGCCTTGTGATAATCACCAAATGTCTGGCATTTTAAATTGTTCCAAATCAACTGGGCATGGTGATAATCTTCATCATTGATTCCAGATCCTCTGATTTTGCTGTAAAACTCTTGTTGTGGTGGCAGAGAACACTCATCAAATTTAGAAAAATCTGTAACATAATCATATGGATATACACCCTTCCGCCTAATTAATTTCAGGTCCTGATTTGGAAACAAAGCACATGTGATTTTGAATTGATCATCAGATAATTGAGTGGACAGTGTAGCCAGGCTAGCAGACAGAATTCTGTATGAATCAAGAAATCTTAAGTGAATAGGAACACCATTAACTTTAATTATTTTGCTAATGGCAATATATTTCTCATTATTTTCAGCTAAAATATTTAAATTCTGCTTGTCAAACCCCTCATACCTGATCAAATGATGAAAATCATAATTGGATGCACCATGGCAAAATATGGGGACAAATTTTGGTCTCTGGATCTTAATATTACAGCTATTACACAGGGCCATTAAGAATTTACCATCTGTATGAGAATGGTGTTTCACCTTGATATTTGTATCTGAAAATTCACAATCACATACCGGGCATTTTTCTGCATTGTTGAAATCTTCAATCTGATCCTCTGTTACAGGCAACATAGGTTTTGATTTTAATAAGACATTAGATGCTATGTCATGGCACTCATTTTCTATTCCATCTGCAAATTCTTTGATGGCATCTGCTCCCATGTATAAATTTTCTTTACTAACAACACCATCCTGTACAACAACATAATAAAAACTAGAAGGTTCATGTAACTGGTATGATGTACTTGAAGATTCATCAGGATCTGGGCTACAGAATGCAAGAGGTTTGAGATTTGATTCAAAATCACAGACTATATATGCTGGGTGTTCCAACAAGGCTTCAAATTTTTTGAATTTGGCATTTTCACTTGGATTAGGCATCACCATATGAACAGGTTTATGGTTGCCACAGTATTTCAGATGCTCAATTAACTTGTTTTTAGCAATTTCTGCATTCCCTTCACAAACCCCTTTTATTATTTTTTTACCATCAAATACAGTTAAACATCTTCTGCACAACTTGAATATTGTATTGGATTTGTCTAGTTGTTTTCTTACTAAAGCTTCAAGATTATGTATCAGAGTGTAATGATATGTGTCATCCCCTTCAATTAAGAGCAGATCAATCAGAACAGCAGAATCATCATCAAATGTACTGATTCTGAGAGGTGCTATCAAGCAATTGCCACGGCCAGTGGAACAAATAAATACATTAATAGATAATTGTTTACCATTGATATTCCTGGCCTTTTTTTCAAATTGATCAATATTCTGAACAGACATTGGATATTCTAAGCCCTCCATTGCATCATCAAAATTGTGTTCATATTGTTTATAATAAGTCAGTTAAGCCTAACGGATGTCAGTGGTATAAATAACAACCAGACACAGACAACCCGAACTCAGTTAGCTTGGTTAATAAACATAGTAGTTTTATGAGAAGCCTGATTGACATTCTGAGACCCCCAGAACCGAATTCAATACAGTAGTTCCAGTTTTATTTGACAAATACAACTGCCACGACACGGCGTAATTCTCGGCTAGAGGGGTCTGTGCATTGCCGGGGCGCGACGTCATTCTCACTCACTCAGCTGTTACAAAGGACATTCACATAGCGTGACGTCACTCGAGAGTATGAAGTCCATTCCAATACTATACAATACGCGTGAGTTCTCGTAGCACCGGGCAACCTGTGTTTGCGACCGTGCGATTGCAGTTAACGGCCGCTCTCCGTTTATTGGCTTCTTTAATCCAGATTTCATCAGTGCGCACAACTTGGACTACTGTTGGTGTTCCTCATGGCTCCTACCGGTGGCGCCACACCCAAAAACAAAAATTCTACCCCCAAGCAAAACACTCACTTTGGTTTCGAACAGGGTGGCCCTGTCCGTCATTCCCCCCCCACCTTCACCTCTGACAAAAAGGAAGCCTGATTCGCCCCTACAACAGCCCCAGGACCACTGGAAAAAGTCATTCAACCCGTCACCTGCAAACCCCTTCAGCCCCTCAGCCACCCCTTCCTCCCAGACACCAGGCACCAACGTTCAAACATCAAACTCCAATGCGACTGGCGTATCTTCAATAGACAGTGTTCCCGTTTCTCAGACTATCAAGCTAGAGATGCACAGAAAACTGGTATTAGAAATTACTACCCTCGTCGCTAACGATAAAAACATATCAGAAGAAAGAAAATCCATCCTCTTAGAACTGATGAGCAAATTAGAACAAGTACATGAAGAAACAGTGTCGGAGAACAAATCACTCAACGCCGTAAATAAAATCCTTCAAGATAGAAATCACCATGTCCAATCTGCAACCCCTAGAGAAGACGTATTATACTCCCAGGTTGTATCAACAAAAAAAACCGACAAACAACAACAAATACAGAAAGCCACATCTACCGTAAAGCACACTGTCTTTATGTCCGACAAAGATAGGAAAATGAGTGCTAAGAAGATACAGGAAATCTTGACCACCACAGTAAATCCAGTGAGGGAAAATATCAAAATCAAAAGCATAAGAACCACAAATCAAATGGTGATAGTGGAAACAGCTTCCAGAGAAGGAGCCGAGAAATTAATTAATAATAAAGATCTTCCTAAACACAACATCAAAGTAGATTACCCTCGAAAAAAGGATCCACTTCTGATCATATATGACGTTCCGGCCAATAAAGACCCAGAGGAATTTTACACAGAATTTTACAGCCTTAATCTCCAAGAATCAATTCCATATGAAGAATACACAAATGATTTCAATGTGAGATTTAAAACAGGACCCCGTAACAGCAACACAGTACATCTAGTTGTACAAACCACAAGTAAAATTAGAAAAATCCTTCTTCGCACAGAAAACGTATATTTACCGTTCCTATCTCTTTTCATCAAAGATTATATCGTGGTTGCACGTTGCCTGAAATGTGGAGATCTGTGCCACGTAGTAAAATACTGCAAAAACAAACCCTTGTGCACCCATTGTGGAAATGAGAATCATGAACGCCAACACTGTGATAAAAAAAAACAACCGAAAACATGCATTCCATGTAAAAACAGGAACAAAACATGCAATAGTAAAGACAACAAAGACTGCCCAAAATACACCCTCATGTGGCAAAGACTAGTGGACAAGACAGACTATGGAGAACACCCCTAAAACAAAACGGAAAATAAATCCACCAAGTAGAAGAAAAAGAAACGCTAAAAGAGCGGCAGCATACCGACTAAAAAAAGCAATCGATTTAGTAAACTCTTCCACGCTAAACCCAGAAGCTCCCCCCTTCATGTACCCATATAGCACATACTTCAATCCCCCAACCCTTCTCGACCTCTCTACTGAACCGTCCAACCTATCGGAGAATATAAAATTCACTACAAACACCCATTCCATCCTCAACGACCCTTTTCCAACACCTTCTGCCCCAATTGAGGTAATAAAACCCGCTCTGACACGAACACCTACATCTGACACATCATCTCACACCCCTCTCACATTCAAGAAAATTGAACTCACTGCAGAAGACACACTTGACTTATATGACACCGATCTCGATACTGACTCGGAACCTCCATCACCCTCGCCAGAACACTCATCCCATCCCTCGGATCCGTACCTAATATATAGAAACTTCGAACACAACTTGAAACTTTCACGCCTAGAAGAGAGAGATATTCTCATTACTGCACTGAGACTACTAGTCAGGAAGAAGCATAGCAAGGGCAACACTATTACCTTCCCCATACCAGAAGCAGTGGACAGGATAACGTTAAAAACTTACAACCTTCCTACCGACACAGAGGAGCTGCTCCGGCTAACCGAGACAGCTTTCGGACGTCGCGGAGAGTCCCTGGTACTTGACGATGTTTACGCGGACTTTGTAAGGGCACACGGGAGAATGGAGTTCATAGCTACAAACGAATGGCCCCGATGCCACCAATTAGTACGGCACTCATAGATAACGACAAGATACGCGTTGCACAGATCAACACCAGAAGAAGCAAGCTTGCAACACTTGAAACAATCAATTACTGCAAAGAGCAATACATTGACATAATTCTCATGCAAGAACCATACACATCCAAAAACAAAATTCCCTACATTCCACTCAACGTTCACACAATTCAGGACCGCAATCAAACCATGGCAGCAATAATTAACCTAAACAGAAATCTAACAATCACCAAAATAGCACAATTTTGTGACACACACATAAATTGCGCTCAAATATCTTCCGAGCATGGTTCTTGGATCCTAATAAATAGTTATTTTCAATTCAGCCATGACATAGACCCATATTTGGAAAAAATCGATCTGATCTGCAATGCGTACAAAAACTACAAGATCATAATCACAGCTGACACGAACTCCTCCTCTCCGTGGTGGTACAGCCAAGAAACCGACACCAAGGGGGTAGCCATGGAGGAATTCATTTCTGAGCACAACCTACAAGTCGAAAATCAGCCAGATAATCCCCCCACCTACAGGGGAAGGGCGGGCGCCTCAAGCAACATTGATCTAACACTCACGAATGCAAGGGCCTTGGGCGATGTCCAAAACTGGAAAGTTATAAATCTCGCCACAACAAGCGACCACAACTTAATACTATTCGACTTAATCTACAGGCAACATCAGCTTGAACAGACAAACCAGGAGAACATATTGAACTGGAGAAAAATCGATCATCAAAAATTCCTAGAAAAGCTCATTATCCCTGAACAATTGGACCAACAAAAATCACTCAACACGCTCGCAGAGGAACTCTCTGCAAACATCAGACAAGCAATTGAAAATTCATCACCCAGAAATAACCAAAGGAAAATGAAGAGGAAGCCATGGCCAAATAAATTAACCAACCTTAAGAAACAAATGCAAAAAGCCAGGAAACTATATCAAAAATCCATCATCGCACAATACAGAAATGCCAACCTCCAGATTTACCGTGCCAAAAAAAAGCAATACGAAACCGAGCTACTAAATTATAAGACACAACAATGGAATATCTTCATCGAAAAACGTCTGGAATTAAATAAATGGGGCACCCCGTATAAAATCGCTACCGGCAAAATAAAAAAACCGCAAACCATTTCCACCTTAATTAATGACGAGAACAACACGAATATGACAAAGGACTTGGAAGAAACCAACAACTTCTTAATGAAGAATCTCATACCAGACGACAAACCTGAAAACGACAGCGAGGAAAATAAGGATACAAGAAAAATCTATCACCAGCCATATCCAGAATCACCAATATTACCTTTCACTACCCAGGAAGTAGATAACGAAATAAGCAGCATGAAAATGAAGAAGTCCCCGGGACCAGACGGAATTCCTGTGGAAATAATACAAGAAATCACCCCAGTACTTACGCCTTACATTACTCAACTATTTAATGAGTGCCTTGTTCAGAAGATATTCCCAGAAACCTGGAAGGAAGCAAACTTAATAATCATCAAGAAACATCCAAATAAAGATGAAACCAGGGTCAATTCATACAGACCAATATGCCTTCTCAACGTTTTGGGAAAACTCTTCGAGAAACTTATCCTAAAAAGACTCAAAGAATTTCGCCTGCTCAAACCCATATCAGGGATACAATTTGGGTTCACGAAAGGTAAATGCACTGACGATGCATTACGCCTGCTATCGTCTACAACACAAAACACTCCAAACAAGTACATGGTTGGAATCATGGTGGACATCGCCGGGGCATTTGACAACTTGTGGTGGCCCAGCCTTTTTCAAACACTTAAAAATATGAACTGCCCAGGTACACTCTTCCTACTTCTGAAAAGTTATTTCTCTAACAGAAAAATTAGCATCAAATATCCGGATCTACAAATGAGTAAGATCACGTCAAAAGGTTGTCCTCAGGGTTCCATTCTGGGACCCGAGCTTTGGAATACTAACTTGGAGCCTGCGCTTATGAAACTACAAGACCATCCAGACATAGACCAGATCATAGCTTATGCGGATGACATTATCATGCTCACTTCCGGTAACTCAAGAAGGGAAATCGAAGATAAAGCATCCACTGCAATCAATATGTTATCCAATTGGTGTGATCATGCTAAACTCAAAATAGCTTCGGAAAAGACTCATTATATTATCGTTAAGGGGAAGTTACAAAGAAACCCTCAAATCAAACTCAGAGAAAGAAATTTAAAAAGAGTAAGAGAAGCTAAATACCTTGGCATTACTCTTCAAGAGAAGATGTTTTTAACAGACACATAGCCCTGGCAACAACCCAGGCCGAAACAACTATAAACAGTCTAGCCACATTGAGTTCAGCAAACTACAACCTTCCACTATCACACATAAAAACATATCTCATTACCATATATAATTCTATTATTTCCTATGGCTCGCCCCTGTGGGCCATGGAAACCAGTAAACAGTACATTAAAAACAGATTGAGATCTTCACAACGCAAAGTGATACTTCGCCTAACGGGTGCATTCAGAACAACCTCAACCCTGGCTCTTCTCATGATTGCGGGCCTACAGCCTATTGAAATCGTTATTAAAACTAGAGCATCAAAGTATTACTTTAGAAATGGACAAGAGGACGAAATCTATAAACTAATTGGAATACGCCCTGCCACGGTACCAGAAATTTACAACCACTTGTTTAGCGTCTGGCAACAGGAATGGACACAAGCCACGCAAGGAAGGAGACTTCACAGCTTCCTTCCAAACATAAAAGAACGACTTTCGATGGACCATTTCCATCCCACGAGAGGTCTCATACATTTCCTAACGGGACACGGTCCCTACGGTCAACACCTAAATAAGCACAACCTCAGACAGACTGATAAATGCCTGAAATGTAAAACCGAGACGGACACACCGGAACATAAAGCCTTCTTTTGCCAGACATCAAACAAACAAATCGAAGATTTAAGACAAAAGCTACCAAACTTCAACACGTACCAGTTAATAAGAAATCCCGAGCACTTTACGTCACTAAACGACTTAACAAACCTGGTGTCGAAAGAGGAACATTCCCTCTTCAAATCCGGCATCACTCACCTCCCCATTCAACCCCTACCTCCGGAATGTAATATACCCCCCAGAAGATCACAAAGAATCCACCTTCGACAAACTCAACAACAGGACATCCCTCCTTAGGACTAAGATCATCAAGAGGATAATGAAGCAGAACCTCCCACAGGAACATCAAGAAGGAGACACTAATACAGAAGACAGTGATACGCCAAAACGAAAAAAGGTTACGTCTCCCCGGAGAAAGGCAAAGGATAACACTGCAAGGACTCGACCTAGGAACCAACCGAATTTAACCAAGATTCTTCTTTTTCGTTTCTTTCTTAAATTGTAATCTTACACCCCCTTCTTTATTCTCGTTACTAAACACACTGCAAACTTCTCTCACTGATTCTTGACAATTCTCTATATTTCCACTACCGAACGTACTAATGTACCCGATACTTCCCAGGAAATCCCTCCCTACTTCTTCCCTTCCTGATGATGTCCCGGGTACCAACCGTCGTACCGATGTTCATCCCAGTCCGACCAACTCTTGCTGGTCTCCCGCAAGTCTCCTTGCATCAGGTACCACTCGTTCTTTCATATCTCTTCCTACTATTAATACGTACATCTCAAAGCCAATAATACTCTCACTATCTCAAACATAACATACTAGAACATAGACCCTGCTTAACATTCATAGAATCGTGTTAATGTCCATTCCTCATCTCATCCATCAACACTAATGCACACGACACACAATAAAACTTATCCTAAGAAAACATTACCCACCCAATTACACACTTATGTAATTTCGTATCTGTGATCATAAATAATATTAATGTTAAACACTAACACTTATTTACTTCCTACTATTTCTAACCTTTATCTTAATCTTCTTACCTTGTAGAATGATGTGAAACCAACTTTGTTCAGGAAAACCGAACAAATTTGGTTCTTCACACTGGGACGTTCTTGCCAATGTCACAGTGAATTATTGTAATTAAAAAAATAATGGAAATCAAGGATGAATCAAAGAAAAGCGGGGGAATCCGTAAAAAATTCACGGAACTGACGCCCTGGGTTAATTTTCAGGTACCAGGGCATAAGCACATACCTCCGAAAGTAGCTTGACTACTTTTATCCGTATACATAAAAAAAAAAATAATAATCGTTCTATGTAACCATATCTTGTATACTGTTTAGGAAATAAAAAAAAAATATTCTTATAATAAGTTATTCTCTGAGGATTCCTTAAAACTGGATACAAAGCAGCTAAAATACACCACAGAAAACATTTCTCATCATTATTTTTTATGTTAACCACGGCTTTTTTGTTTTTAATATTGGCAGGTAATGGCAGATATGTAGATCCTTGCAATGGGCTGAATTCAGAAATATTAACATAAAGCTTGTGTGAATATCCGCATAGGCTCCATCCAGACTCTTTTCCAGCAAATTTAGAGTGTTTAATATTCAATTGATCTATCAAACTGCTTATTATTTTGTCTGAATTTGCATTTGAATATATAGCTACAGTTTCTGTTATGTGGGGCTGTGTAAATTTTGTGCCATTTGGCTTCTTATATTGTGTAAACAATTTGAGGGACAGCTTATAAGAGCCATTTTGTGCATTTAGAATTGCCTGCACATCAGGATTTATACTGTTCAAAAAATTCTTAATGTCACATTTTGGCTCTGATACAAACCGGTGATCCCTAAGTTGGCCATTAAAACTGCTATGGATAGGTGGTGCATAGCGTGGCTGCTTTGCCGGTCCAGCATTAACAGGTGCTTCATGCTTCCTTTTCAGACCAGATGTAGATGGTTGTGGGGGCAATGTTGATGACTGTTCATAACAAATACACTTATGCCATTTGTAATAAGCCTTGCTTAATATTTTATGGCATCTTGGACACATTTTTGTGGCCCTTCTGCATTTCTTACGGCCACAAATAAACCGGTGCCTAGCCCAATTAGAACTAGATATATTTTTATTGCATTGATTGCAATATTTCAAGTTTGGAATTTTTGTTGTTTGTTTATATAAAATTTATTGGTCCAAAAAAAACAGAACTATGGACAATATGCCAAAACAATTATAACAGCAGCTAGTGGCTGAGCTGGTGCTTTTATACCCAAACAACAGCAATAACTAGGCTCTGGTGATCCCCAATATAAAATAGTTTTGCTCTTTTATGCTGTTGTACAACACACTTTACCAGGTTTCAAACCTCAGCTGTATATCAACTAGCAGTGAATATTCTCAAAATCTCACGTGTGGGGATATTATTCTCCCACATGTATTTCAATCTTACACATTTTACCAGGGTTCAAACCCAGAGCCTCTTGATTACAAGGCAATAATACCAACACTTTGCCATCAGGGGAGGCCCACACACTCTACCAGGTTTCAGACCTGGGGGCCTCTTGATTACAAGGCAACAAGACTAGCACTTCTCCATAGAGAGGTCTTAAACCCAGAAGCCTTTGATTATAAAGCATATAGGCCATGGGACTATGTCCACATGCAATACATATTGAATATCAGAACCCAGGAGTTATGAGCTGTATATCAGCTAAATACAATTCAAAGTTGGACTTTGAACTGTGCAATGAATATCTGTAAGTCTCACTCGGGTATATATTATCAGAACAAGGCAAAACCTGAATTGGATTCAGGCATACATGCAAGAGGCCAATGTTCTTTTTACTAAGAAATTCCTCTTGGAGTCAATAACATGATGGCATGTATGGGGAATTTTCCCTGAAAGGGCACAGTGTAGATTTTATCTCATGCATGCAAGCATATTAAATCTCCCAGGCGTGCATAATTTATTGCTGGCCGGGACATGAAACTGATCAAAGATTAGAAAGAACATGAAACAATTTGCAGCCTGACCTTGTCCTATTGTATTGATCTGTAATTTGAAGAGCATGAGAATATAAACATTTTTGGCTTAGTTTTAAGTGTAGTCAAAACAATATCAAGGGGGGCATATTTTTGACAAGTTTATGGACAACAAACTGAGAAATTCAGCCTTTGCACACTAGGGCCTCAAAATTCTTTAGATTTAAATATGTACACACATGGCCGATTGGGCTATATGCCCCCTCTTGTCATAGTTTTAAGTGTGGGCAAATCGGGGCATATGAACTCTTCTTTTCTACACTAGGATTCAAAATTCTTAGGATTAAGAGTATATCACACTTGAAGAAATGGGGAATAAGAGCATCTTGACATAATTTTAAGTGTAGGCAAATCGGGCTGTTTAATCAAATGACCTCTTCTTTTCTACGCTATAAGTGTGCTCATCCTATATACTTTTATACTACTTGAAATGTTGTTGCTTGTGACTTTGACTACGACTTTAGCGAAATAATTTCTAAGACAGACAGGAAGTCTATCCTCGTCCAAGCAAATCGAGAACTCCCCCATCTTTGGGAGTTCTTCTGGTGGTGATTGGGTGCCAAAACTGTGTTTTGGGGACAAGGACAGTTTACCTTTTCTTGGTAGGCAAGGTTTTCATTAAGAGGCCATAGTGCCGGGGGGGAGTGGGAGAACTACCCGCACGCACCCACTAATCGCTGCCGATGTATATTAGTTAAATGTTTTTAACTTCAAGGAAACTGTTAAATCTACGTTGTTCTTTAAATCTTCTCTCTTTCAGGTTCCAGTAAAAAAAACATAATAAAGGTGTTCATAGATCACTTCCCTGCATCCAAACAAATCAACCCTCGGAAAAAGGCCTTTTTAGGGGCACAAGAAAACTGGAGTCCATTTTCTAAGGGTAGCTTGAGCCTTAGGGGAAATGGCAGGGCAGGGGAGGGTTACAGAGGGGGGAGAACTAGCGCTGCGGAGGGGTGAATGGTCAGGAGGGGTGTGTAACCAAACAAGAGGGCAGTGGCGTATGCTGGTTTTAACTAGTGGGTAATCTCCGACACTTGATTCATCCACCCACTCCTGAAGTCTCCCTGCAAATTTACGTCAACATTCATACAGGATTTATGAATATATGTGTGAAAAATTTTACCTTATTGTTGCGACCACTGTCGAATAATTGTTGTGATTGCACTTGCAGTTAGTAATCTACGTCTAGAATTTCAAATAATAAAACAAGACAATAAAATAAATCTATAAGAAAAAACCTGTAACAAAGAATATGAAAGGAATGCGGTAGTAAAATAAAAACCCTCAATATTAATTGAAGTGTAATATTCAAGTTACCCCAGTACCCAGTTACTCGTGCATTCCAGATTTTTTTTATATACAAGGAAGTTTAAGTTCAACACCTGTGGTACAAGAGATGCTACTGGCCTACCTACATTAACTATTTGCAATTTCTCCTGAAAATATCCCGTTCCAAATATTTTCACACGCAAATATTGTATTATATCCAACATAGCACTAGCACGAATACTAAACCAGTAACAGCTAAACAAATATTAAATTATCGAATCGCTAATAGGACCAACAGCACAAAGCCATCTACAATACGCATTCAATTCCCTGCGCCAATCTTCTATTGTGGTTCCTTCCTGTTTGACTCAGAATTAAATTCCCTATGGATGCTGAAAAAATCCTTTTCCCAGCTTTATATTCCCTGCGATGCGCGAGGTTCTATAAGTTGGAATCATTGCGTTTCTTGTTTATATATTTCACAGTCATACATCTTTTATCTTTATGATCATTATTAATATAAAGAGGGGGAAAAGCAACTTAAATTAACTAATATATGTGTACGTATATATATAATTTATTTCTGATAGCTTTCCCTTTCAAAAATTATTCATTTCTGTCAAAGAAGTAAGTACTCTCACTGGTTTTGAAGTCTACAAAGAGAAAGTAATCACTCATTTTAAAATACAGAATTGAAAAAGTAAGCATATAAATAGTTGAACTACTTCATTAATCGATTGATTAAATTGTTATTTGACGTCGCTTTTCTGCCACTTTGGCTAATCACTACGAGTGATGATATAAAATTGATCAAGGGACATTTACCAAGAACACCCATGCCCAAACCGGTATTCGAATCCTGGAGCTCTGGCGTCGTAGGGAGCTGTGCTAATACTCCACAACGGAGGTCGGTGTTTTTTATTGAATTTCTAGTTCAAATTTTAATTTATTTAATTACCTTCATCTTCAATATTAGAGTTGCTTTTTCCTTTGACCATATCTGTTGAAATAGCAGAGATCAGGAAGACAGAATGAGAATTAACATAGAATTGGTTCGCAAGTGTTGTTCAGATTTCCCTGTTCCTCGCGCACTTTCAGATGTATTTTCTCTACTTCCCTTTTCAGTACGTAATTTGTGAACCCAGAATTCTGTTTCCCGAGAAATTTCGCTGTCGTAAACAACACAGCTCCTACGATACACAGGCCATCGGGAAAGAAGGGCAGAAGAGGGTGCCAGCCGAGGGAACGGCAAAGGCTCTGGGGTGGAGAGTGCGACTGGTGTACTCTCTCCAGAAGGAGGTTACCCAAAGGTTACCCTTGCACTGTACCCTTGCCACGGAATCACCGTGCCTGAGAAGGAGTGTTTCCTTCCTTCCCCTCCCTCCCGTCAAGAGATTTAAAAATAGCTGGTGGAATCTCACCCTGACGTCACCAGATTCCACCAGCTGGAGAAAGTGGCTGAAAGCCTCACGGACATTCCGCGGCAAACGGTTGAAAACATTAGCGCGCTGGAAGCAAAGATAGGTTCGGAAGAATATTGCGAAGAAATAAAGAACAACTTTTTTAAAAATTATAGCCGGGTCATCTCCGATTACCTAGGTGACCCAGAGTATACGCCGCTGCAAGAGGGACGTAGGCACCAGCGGCTGCTGAGAAAGCACTCGTTGGTGAAAACTCCATACTTCCACCCATTGACGAACCCCGTTTGCATGAACCTTTTGAGGGTCCTGGACGCCATCCAGGTGCTATCCGGGTCTCCTCTGTCGGCGTTCGTGAGAGGCGGGGGAGGCTGACCCCTGTACCCTGTTATTTGCGTTAGGGGAAGGGTTGCAGGTGATGTAGTGGTTGAATGGAAACTCGCTCGACTCTCTCGTCTACACTTCACACTGCTCAGTCCTCTGTCGCCTGGAAGCAGTTCGATCTCCTTTCCATTTCTCCAGCAGTTCCAACGATTCCTCCAGTGACTCGTGGTGCCACAGTCGGAAGAGCCAGTTGAGAGTAGGAAACACTGTCCACATTCTATTTTGGTTACGCTATTTTATGTCTCTATTCTACCTTTGAGAGACCGCGGCCCGGTAAATTCTTTCTTTAAAAGTCTATGTCCCAATTCCAAAACAATAATTGTAAATACTTTTTATTCTTTTAAACCAATATACATTAATTACTGTGTACTCTTGAAATAAAATATTAATAAAAAAATATGGCATAATCATAAAGAGAAGGGGAAAGTTGAACTACGATTACTACTAGGGTTGTTGACGTGACTGAATACAAGGGGAAGTTTAACGTTCCCATTAGTTCAGTAAACATTTTACACTAATTGTACAGTCAAATAAACAACATTGATAAATTAATCAACACATTATATGGATTGAAATGATGTTCTAAAAATGAAATCCTAGCTTAAATGTACTAAAAATAATATTCTTAAGGTGAATGTAATTAACTAAAATCAAGTCAATATTTACATCCAAATTGTTAGCAGAAAATATTAAATGTTTGTAGTTTAAAAGTGATTATTAATAACTATAAATATGTAATAATAACAATTAAATTATAGCTATTAAATTGTACTATTCTTGCGCTGTTTTAACAAAATGTTAAATTTCAGGAGAACCTCTCGCGGTCCGGCGGTTGAGAAGCACTAATTTATTACTTTTCAGCGATATTTTGTCACAATATCGGTCTTTCATTCGAGTAAAACATTATGCAGAAGAAACATAAGACTTTGTATGATATGGTCAGCCGACATGACATGACACCAGTAGAAGAGGAAAGCACTAACGGCTGTCGGTATTTAATACTCATAAATTGTTTGCATGTAGTTAGAATTTATTTGCATGTATTTAGAATAAATTTACATTCATTAGAAAAATTTACATTTATGTATTTGCATATTTATAACTTTTATGAATATATAATTATTTATTTTATGAAAAATATGTATATAGAAGGTAATTAGTGGTACTAAATGTTATGCATATGATGTTATATTCATTACTGCAAAGTATGTAATGTATGAAACGATAATATTAATGTTTATAATATTTAAAATAAGAGATTGTGGTTTATGAATCGCTATGAATGTTGGTAATGGTACGAAAGAAGACGGTCCAGGTACTCGAACGCACGACATGTAACGGTAATAATTATAGTGTACTAAGGAATAATGTTATATGGTTATAGTGTACTATGTAATAATAATGAATAGTATATGTTATGAAAGACGGCGGTCCGACACGCTAGACAGAAGACGGTGAACTCCGCGCAGGTAGACGGGAAAGGAATTTGGGGGATGTGCGGTCAAGGTCAAATGACGTCAGAACGCCAGAACAGAGAAAGAACCCGATTGACCAATCAGAACCGGTTTCTCCAAGGTCAACTAGAACGCAAGAATAGGAGAAAGGTATGCAACGCCGTAGGGCAGGGGAGGGATTGAACCAGACACGAAAGGATGTCTGGGACTGCGCGGTCAAGGTCAAATCCCTGAAGCTATGCGTCGCTTGTAGAACCGGTTTCCGCCCCAATTAATATTCCGCTCAGGGTTGCCCCAAAGCACAGGATGCTGTAGCGCGGGTTTTAGGGTAGAACATTTGCATGTCAGAACAGGACAGAGAACACAAGAAAAAAGGATTTTGAGATACCCAATTAGATTAGAGCGAGAAATTTACTTTGAACAAGGAGAATGAAGCGTAAGGGTTTTTTATATGTACTAGGAAGAAGGGAGAGAGTAGTGTATATTAGCCGTTTCAAAATAGTACTTAGTATGTATGCATTTGTAGCCTCTTTTTTTTACCAATCGAATATCAGTTTTTAACATATTTTGACAATTTTTTGTCGATGTTTTTGCGTTTAGCGATGTTTTAGTAAAATTTCCCTTTTTTTCCCCACTCACACTTGGTAGGTTATCACGATCTTACGTGATATAACTTAACCTATCTTTTCTTTCTTACGATTTTTTAATTTTTTTTTACGATCCTAAGTGATATAACTTAACCTATATTTTTTTTTTATTTACGCACCGAACTAACCTACAAGGGATTCTGTTTGTTTTAATATTTCAGTATTTTAAGGTTTTCACAAATTTTATATAACCTAAAATGTGTTGGATGTTGATTTTTTTTTAGTATGTGGCAATTTTTGTTACGAATATTTTAAAACTGTTCCGTCACCCTCTCGTTCTTCACGTCGTACGCGAAGGACTTCTCTGCAATCAGGATGACGCTGCACAGAGTATCGGCAGGCAGCGCGTCGTGGAACTCGCAGACGACCTTGATGTTGGTGCGATCGTTGACCACCACCTGCTTCCTCTTTGTTGTATTGATGACGAACATCGGCCTGCGGATTTTGAATTCGCTGGGAGTGTAGTACATGTCCACGCTTCCCTCCGTTACCCTCTTGTAAGCAGAGTAAGCTTCGTAAAGTTTTAGGTAATCATCTTTGGTCATGTCGACCTCTGTTTGTCAAAAATTCGAGATATTTGCAATTTAACGCTGTGGACTTGGAAAATTTTCGATTGATGAAAAAAATTGGTTCCATGACGACCTATGTTTATTTTGGTATGGGTGGACAGAGGACACCGAGACTCGACCGACGCACTAAACCCGACCTCTCTACGACTATTTGTTCAAAAGTTACGAGTGATCAAAGTTTTTGGGAGGGGGTGGGCTAACTTCTTAACCCTTGACCCCAGGACCACCAAAACTTGGTATACGTATTCTACACCTCCAAAATCGACAGGGGGCATTTAACGATGCCGTATGGGGTTGTTTTTCGATATATGTTTTCGATAACTCTTACCATTTTCGAGATATTTGCAATTTAAGATTTTTTTAACGCTGGACTTAGAAAATTTTCGATCGGTGAAAAATATTGGTTCCATGACGACCTATGTTTATTTGGTATGGGAGGACAGAGGACACCTAGACGATGCTAACGCAAGAAATCCCAGCTCTCTATGATCACCCTTTCGAAAGTTACGAGCGATGAAAAAAAAATATTTTGGCAATTGGCCCACCCTTGACGCAGGACCTCTAAAAACTTTGTACACGTACTCTGCATCACCAATATCGACAAAAGGGTCAACGGGGAGGATTTTTGCGCTATCTCTCTCTCTCACTGTTTTTCGAGATATTTGCAATTTAACGCTGGACTTGGAAAATTTTTCGACAGAGGGGTCAAATTTGGTTCCATGACGACCTATGTTTATTTTGTTAGAAGATAAAAAAGAACACCGAGACTCGACCGACACACTAAACCCCGACCTCTCTACGCGTACTCTACGTCACCAAAAAAAAATCGACAAGGGGGAGATTTTTCGATAACTCTCTCACTGTTTCCAATGTACTTAGGTTTTTTGATAGACGACAACGACGGAGTCATCAATGAGTAAACATCTGTGAACTCGGTGAACAAGTCAACTTTTTTTTTTCAGTACGTCAATATTTTTTTTTCTTATTTCTTAGTGAATGGGTTATGGATGACTTGCAATGACGAAGGCCTTCTAGCAACACGTACTTAGCTTATGCCTCTTCCACCGAACATTCAACACAAGAGGGCTGTGTTAAATATACAGAACAGCGATAACAAGTGTTTCCTTGGGTGTATATTGGCTGCACTGCATCCTGTTTATTGCAAAAATAATCCACAGTGGGTTGGACATTACAAACAATACGAGTCCGAGTTTTGAAAGTGTAATGTCTGGCATCGAATACCCGATGACCATTTCTGATACATCAAAATTCGAAACACGAGCACGAGATGCAGAAGGAAAACGCTTAATCATCAACGTGTATTCCTATACGTTGGATAAACATGTCGTGCATCCCGTCAGGATAAGCGATGTCGACGATGATAATGCTCGTGTGATTAATCTTCTTCTAATTTCAAACGACAGTGTTCACCATTACTGTCTCAGGAATGTTATGCTCTTCCCCTTTTCTCTATAAAAAAGAGAGATTTGTGTTGATTGTTTGGTTAAAAAGAATTTCCTAATTATTTGTTTTTGTCACAAGAATTGTTTGCATTTCAAACATTCCTAAGTGTTTGCGTAAAGATTGATGCATTAACCTGTTAAGAATGTCACATTAATAATACCGGCTCGGAAATGTCATGTCCTCTTCCTCTATAGAAGGTCATATAAATGTGCTAATTGGTTGGTTAAGGGGGATTTTTTGATTAGTAAATTGAGGTTATAAATACGTACGTATGAAGGTTTTGCTAATATGGAATGCTAAAGCTTAGTACTTGGCTCTCTCAGAGATTCGAATTCTATTAGGTTAAACAGCATAGAAATTTCACAGCAAGAATTCTCATATTTACTGACGATATTCTTAACAACCTGTGTTTTGATTCCACTACAAAAACTGTATACAAAATATGCAGTCCCTAGAATGAGATGGATGAGGCTTATGAACCTCGACCTATACAGTTGTACAATCTGGCAATGAATAGATGTTGTTTTTTATTAAGCATAGCAGAGTGTTTTCGCTTATTTTAATATCAGGCAACAATGTTAGAAAGTGGCCCCAAGAATAAAATTTAAAATCACTAATGTGATATGAACTTTTTTTTTTTTACTTGTTTGTATTTGAATATGAAAGTGAGGTACTTTGAATAAATGAGGGGGACAATCACAAGTAAGCTTGCAATGGTATTGGGAGGTGTCACGAGTTCAAACTTCAGACGATTCCTGCTAATCTGCTAAGGCGATATCAGTACGAAAATTTGTAAAAAAGAAGAGGCTAATGGCAACGATGAGGATGAATAATGATAATTATGACGAAATTGATGTGTGGCACTTAGAAAACAAAACTTCAAAGTGTATTGCACCAACAGCTACAATTGTCCGCCTCTCCCCAAAATACAAGGCAGTCAATAGAGGTGTATATTTGTTGGTTTACGAGTCTGAGGGCTTAAGTTAGTATGTTTATTATAGCTATACATATTAAAAAAAAGAAATGACCTGAGCAATAAAATATAACAATACTGATCCTGACCTTTGTCGGATGACGTAGTGGTAATGTTGTTGCAATCCCACTTCTGATGGTGTATAGACTTAAATATTTCCATAACATGAAATACTGTTAATGGGAATATGTTGTTTCTAATATTCTATATAGAAAGCAGATAACAAGAAAAAGAAGAAAAGAAATGTTGCAGGTAGATACGGAGCCTCAACCCAAACACATATATGATCGGACAGGATGTCAATAATGCATTTATAACTAACATGTGATTATTCAAAAATTGAAATAGTACAGTGGGAAACAACTAACTAACTAACTCTCTATGTTTTTTTTTTAAACCGGCACGAATGAGAAAGGAATAAAGGAGATTTTTACAGGAATCTTGTTGGGAAACCTGATGCTAAAGGACCAAAACGAACATGGAGATGAATCTAAAAGAAATCTGTAAAGATTGGAATAGAATATATATAAATTTTGCTCAGGATAAGTACAAATTGAACTGTAACCATGAATTTTCAGAATCAAGAGTGCTAGAGAATTAATTAATTAATTAATATTTAATATAATGAAGGTAGTAATATAGTATTCTTATTGAGAAGAGAATTTCTACAAAACTTATTTTTCCTCGTATGTTTACTAATAGCAGTTACATTTGACATGTTTGACTAATCGCGAATCAACGTACGGAAGCTGTTGGAAGCAGTTTGAAGACTGAAATGGCTATGGAAGGACACTTATTATAATGTTAATATTTTAGTATAATGTTTTGAGAATTGCTTCTCGATAATGTTTGGTATATAATTTAATCTGTTGTTAGATAAAATACATAATTATCAGAATTTAAGGATGGAAAATATGAAGAGCGAATGAATGATACGTTTGACTAATCGTGAAGATAAGTATCACAGTACGTTTTATCGTTCTTATATAAACGTTGAAACGTTTCAGTAAACGTTCTTATACGTTCTTAAACATTTCAACGTAAAAAAGGTAAAAAAAGGTAAAGTGTTCCCCTGTGCATAGCACCACGCCATGAAGGCGTATAGGGGGTGTGGGGGTAACGCCCCACACTTTCTTGATCCGGTCGTGAGTGGGGGTGATGTGATCAGCATCACGCCCCTGACCGCCTTTACCCCCCAGGGTTTCCCCCAGGTACCCATGTTATTCGACGCTGGGTGGGCGCCGGGGCCGCTTCCAACGTTAGAAAAGTTCCCGGATTTGAACCGGCCGGGGATCGAACCCGGGACCTTGAGCATGGTAGTCAGACGCGTTCAAACTTTCAACATTTCAACGTTGATATAAGAACGATATAACGTACTGTGATACTTATCTTCACGATTAGTCAAACGTATCATTCATTCGCTCTTCATATTTTCCATCCTTAAATTCTGATAATTATGTATTTTATCTAACAACAGATTAAATTATATACCAAACATTATCGAGAAGCAATTCTCAAAACATTATACTAAAATATTAACATTATAATAAGTGTCCTACCATAGCCATTTCAGTCTTCAAACTGCTTCCAACAGCTTCCGTACGTTGATTCGCGATTAGTCAAACATGTCAAATGTAACTGCTATTAGTAAACATACGAGGAAAAATAAGTTTTGTAGAAATTCTCTTCTCAATAAGAATACTATATTACTACCTTCATTATATTAAATATTAATTAATTAATTAATTCTCTAGCACTCTTGATTCTGAAAATTCATGGTTACAGTTCAATTTGTACTTATCCTGAGCAAAATTTATATATATTCTATTCCAATCTTTACAGATTTCTTTTAGATTCATCTCCATGTTCGTTTTGGTCCTTTAGCATCAGGTTTCCCAACAAGATTCCTGTAAAAATCTCCTTTATTCCTTTCTCATTCGTGCCGGTTTAAAAAAAAAACATAGAGAGTTAGTTAGTTAGTTGTTTCCCACTGTACTATTTCAATTTTTGAATAATCACATGTTAGTTATAAATGCATTATTGACATCCTGTCCGATCATATATGTGTTTGGGTTGAGGCTCCGTATCTACCTGCAACATTTCTTTTCTTCTTTTTCTTGTTATCTGCTTTCTATATAGAATATTAGAAACAACATATTCCCATTAACAGTATTTCATGTTATGGAAATATTTAAGTCTATACACCATCAGAAGTGGGATTGCAACAACATTACCACTACGTCATCCGACAAAGGTCAGGATCAGTATTGTTATATTTTATTGCTCAGGTCATTTCTTTTTTTTAATATGTATAGCTATAATAAACATACTAACTTAAGCCCTCAGACTCGTAAACCAACAAATATACACCTCTATTGACTGCCTTGTATTTTGGGGAGAGGCGGACAATTGTAGCTGTTGGTGCAATACACTTTGAAGTTTTGTTTTCTAAGTGCCACACATCAATTTCGTCATAATTATCATTATTCATCCTCATCGTTGCCATTAGCCTCTTCTTTTTTACAAATTTTCGTACTGATATCGCCTTAGCAGATTAGCAGGAATCGTCTGAAGTTTGAACTCGTGACACCTCCCAATACCATTGCAAGCTTACTTGTGATTGTCCCCCTCATTTATTCAAAGTACCTCACTTTCATATTCAAATACAAACAAGTAAAAAAAAAAAGTTCATATCACATTAGTGATTTTAAATTTTATTCTTGGGGCCACTTTCTAACATTGTTGCCTGATATTAAAATAAGCGAAAACACTCTGCTATGCTTAATAAAAAACAACATCTATTCATTGCCAGATTGTACAACTGTATAGGTCGAGGTTCATAAGCCTCATCCATCTCATTCTAGGGACTGCATATTTTGTATACAGTTTTTGTAGTGGAATCAAAACACAGGTTGTTAAGAATATCGTCAGTAAATATGAGAATTCTTGCTGTGAAATTTCTATGCTGTTTAACCTAATAGAATTCGAATCTCTGAGAGAGCCAAGTACTAAGCTTTAGCATTCCATATTAGCAAAACCTTCATACGTACGTATTTATAACCTCAATTTACTAATCAAAAAATCCCCCTTAACCAACCAATTAGCACATTTATATGACCTTCTATAGAGGAAGAGGACATGACATTTCCGAGCCGGTATTATTAATGTGACATTCTTAACAGGTTAATGCATCAATCTTTACGCAAACACTTAGGAATGTTTGAAATGCAAACAATTCTTGTGACAAAAACAAATAATTAGGAAATTCTTTTTAACCAAACAATCAACACAAATCTCTCTTTTTTATAGAGAAAAGGGGAAGAGCATAACATTCCTGAGACAGTAATGGTGAACACTGTCGTTTGAAATTAGAAGAAGATTAATCACACGAGCATTATCATCGTCGACATCGCTTATCCTGACGGGATGCACGACATGTTTATCCAACGTATAGGAATACACGTTGATGATTAAGCGATTTTCTTCTGCATCTCGTGCTCGTGTTTCGAATTTTGATGTATCAGAAATGGTCATCGGGTATTCGATGCCAGACATTACACTTTCAAAACTCGGACTCGTATTGTTTGTAATGTCCAACCCACTGTGGATTATTTTTGCAATAAACAGGATGCAGTGCAGCCAATATACACCCAAGGAAACACTTGTTATCGCTGTTCTGTATATTTAACACAGCCCTCTTGTGTTGAATGTTCGGTGGAAGAGGCATAAGCTAAGTACGTGTTGCTAGAAGGCCTTCGTCGTTGCAAGTCATCCATAACCCATTCACTAAGAAATAAGAAAAAAAAATATTGACGTACTGAAAAAAAAAAGTTGACTTGTTCACCGAGTTCACAGATGTTTACTCATTGATGACTCCGTCGTTGTCGTCTATCAAAAAACCTAAGTACATTGGAAACAGTGAGAGAGTTATCGAAAAATCTCCCCCTTGTCGATTTTTTTTTGGTGACGTAGAGTACGCGTAGAGAGGTCGGGGTTTAGTGTGTCGGTCGAGTCTCGGTGTTCTTTTTTATCTTCTAACAAAATAAACATAGGTCGTCATGGAACCAAATTTGACCCCTCTGTCGAAAAATTTTCCAAGTCCAGCGTTAAATTGCAAATATCTCGAAAAAACAGTGAGAGAGAGAGAGATAGCGCAAAAATCATCCCCGTTGACCCTTTTGTCTATATTGGTGATGCAGAGTACGTGTACAAAGTTTTTTTTAGAGGTCCTGGGTCAAGGGTGGGCCAATTGCCAAAATATTTTTTTTTCATTGCTCGTAACTTTTTCGAAAGGATGATCATAGAGAGAGCTGGGATTTCTTGCGTTAGAATCGTCTAGGTGTCCTCTGTCCTCTCATAACAAAATTGGCGTAGGTTGTCATGGAACCAAAAAAAAATGTTCCGAAAATTTTCCAAGTCCTGTGTTAAAAAATCTTAAATTTGCAAATATCTCGAAAATGGTAAGAGTTATCGAAAAAATATATCGAAAAACACCCCCATACGGCATCGTTAGATGCCCCCTGTCGATTTTGGAGGTATAGAATACGTATACCAAGTTTTGGTAGTCCTGGGGTCAAGGGATAAGAAGTTAGCCCACCCCCTTCCAAAAACTTTTTGATCACTCGTAACTTTTGAACGAATAGTCGTAGAAAGGTCGGGTTTAGTGCGTCGGTCGAGTCTCGGTGTCCTTTTTGATCTTCTAACAAAATAAACATAGGTTGTCATGGAACCAAATTTGACCCCTCTGTCGAAAAATTTTCCAAGTCCAGCGTTAAATTGCTAATGTCTCGAAAAACAGTGAGAGAGAGAGATAGTGTAAAATTCCTCACCGTTGACCCTTTTGTCGATATTGGTGATGCAGAGTACGTGTACAAAGTTTTTTTTAGAGGTCCTGGGTCAAGGGTGGGCCAATTGCCAAAATATTTTTTTCATCGCTCGTAACTTTCGAAAGGATGATCATAGAGAGAGCTGGGATTTCTTGCGTTAGCATCGTCTAGGTGTCCTCTGTCCTCCCATACCAAAATAAACATAGGTCGTCATGGAACCAAAAATTTTCCGAAAACTTTTTCCAAGTCCACAGCGTTAAAAAAATCTTAAATTGCAAATATCTCGAAAATAATAAGAGTTATCGAAAAAATATATCGAAAAACACCCCCATACGGCATCGTTAGATGCCCCCTGTCGATTTTGGAGGTGTAGAATACGTATACCAAGTTTTGGTGGTCCTGGGGTCAAGGGGTAAGAAGTTAGCCCAGCCACTCTCCAAAACTTTGATCACTCGTAACTTTTGAACAAATAGTCGTAGAGAGGTCGGGTTTAGTGTATCGGTCGAGTCTCGGTGTCCTCTGTCCACCCATACCAAAATAAACATAGGTCGTCATGGAACCAAATTTGACCCCCATCTGTCGAAAATTTTCCAAGTCCAGCGTTAAATTGCAAAATGTCTCGAATTTTTGACAAAAACCTACAAAGACAGAGACATGGACATAGACATTACATATAGACATAGACATTACACATAGACATGGACATAGACATTACATATAGACATAGACATTACACATAGACATAGACATTAGACAACTTAACCTAACTTAACCTAACTTAACCGGGAACACGAGCCCGGGGACAGGGGGGGGGGACCCCCGGGGACAGGGGGTGGTCACTCCACCGCAGCAGTGGTTGAACGCAGCTAATGATCGAATATTGTTTCCACTGTGCTTTGGATACATACATGAACACCATATATATATATATCAAGAACAACATATACATTAAACAACCCCGTTCAGAATCCGTAGACTCAACACAGAGAAGTAAATATACACACTGTTAAAGACTCCTAGACACGCTGAAAAACTTTCGACCACGACCGGGTTCGACCACGACCTATAGGCCACACGTAGAACGAACAATGACAAGTACGAGTGAACGCCTTAACAAGCACGGCTACGGAGGAGAACCGAGAGAGGTCGTGTAAAATTGTTCTTATATACCCAACAAAACTCAGAAACTGTCATACGCGAGAGCTATATTTTGCAACAACTATAATTACCCAACACTAGCAACAAGAACAAAAAAAAATATATCAATTACTTGTATAATATTAATTAGTAACTTTAGATAATATTAATTATTAGTTTTCAGTTGTATAATTAATTTTAAAAAACAATTAATAACATGTTAGGTGATGATAACCAAGTGCAAAAAGCATTGCATTTCTTTTTTTTTTACACACAAACAAAACACCACTTAGTTCACATAACCTCTAACAGATGGCAGATAGTTACATGGTTCTAGTTAGGATGATGATTTTTGGGTTGTTGGATTGGGGTTGAAGAAGACTATTTGTTGTAGTGACCACAGTATTGTTTTTTTTTGTGTGTGTTTTCTGTTCTCTTACGAGAATAAATATAGGTTCTCATAGAACCCTCCAATTCATGACTTATGAAAAATCTGTTTGGTGATTCATCACGTACGCCTATATGTGAGAAAAAGTATGAATAGAACCTATGCTCGGAAATCCAAAATGGCGACCGGAAGTGGGGTTATCTTGGAAACGGTAAGACTTAGCAAGAATCTGTTTGCGGATTCATCACGTACGCCTATATGTGAGAAAAAGTATGAATAGAACCTATGCTCGGAAATCCAAAATGGCGACCGGAAGTGTGATTATCTTGGAAACGGTAAGACTTAGGAAAAATCTGTTTGCGGATTCATCACGTACACCTACACGTGAGAAAAAGTATGAATAGAACCTATGCTCGGAAATCCAAAATGGCGACCGGAAGCGGGGTTATCTTGGAAACGGTAAGACTTAGCAAGAATCTGTTTGCGGATTCATCACGTACGCCTATATGTGAGAAAAAGTATGAATAGAACCTATGCTCGGAAATCCAAAATGGCGACCGGAAGTGGGGTTATCTTGGAAACGTTAAGACTTAGGAAAAATCTGTTTGCGGATTCATCACGTACGCCTATATGTGAGTAAAATATGAATACAACCTATGTTCGGAAATCCAAAATGGCGACCGGAAGTGGGATTATCTTGGAAACTGTAAGACTTAGGAAAAATCTGTTTGGGGATTCATCATGTACACCTATACGTAAGAAAAAATATGAATAGAACCAATAGTGTCCGGATTTCATGCGGGTTTGGACGTGACGACGCAGTTCAATAACATAGGTTAGACCAAGAAAAAAACCTTGGTGATTTTATTTCGAGTAAGGTGTTGGCAACACTGCGAGAAAATGAGGCTTATGTCTTACAAGAGCAAACCATTAAGTCGAGCCTCACCGAGCCTCACTTCGAGCCTCACTTTCGGTTGCAGAACTGTCTTTATGGTCCTACTCTAAAGTAGGTCAAAGCACGTAGAGGCTCTCGTGTAGTTTAGCACGAAAAAAAAATGAATAGGTTAAGTTATATCACGTAAGATCGTGGCATTCGTACCAAGTACGAGTGGGAAAAAAGGGAAATTTTACTAAAACATCGCTAAACGCTAAAACATCGACAAAAATTGTCAAAATATGTCAAAAACTGATTTTCAATTGATAAAAAAGAGGCTAAAAGAGGGCTCGTACCAAGTACTATTTTGAAACAACCCAATTACACTACTGGAGAGCTATCTGAGACGGGGCCTCAAGTTTTCACTATTTACTTTTATCACGGGGTAACGAACCTAGGACTTTTTGATTATTGATTTAGTTAGTAAATTTATGTTACTGCGTGTTTATTTTTTACAAAACTTTGACTTTATGTCAAATATTTTACAAGTTTTTATGTATTTTTTACTCAAATAACACAATTTCATCTATTCAGGCAACATTTTTTATTATGTTTTAGACTCACAGTGATATTTTTCAACTTTTAATTTATTATTTTACAAGTTTATGCTTATTTTTCCCAAAATAACGCAATTTAATCTATTCAGGAAACATTATTTATTATATTTTAGGCTTTCAACTTTTAACTCATTATTTTACAAGTTTATGGTTTTTTTTTACCAAAATAACACAATTTAATCTATTCAGGCAACAATTTTTATTATATTTAAACTCACAAAGAATTTTTTTCAACTTTTAATTTATTTTTTACAAGTTTCTGTACCTAAAGTTTTCACTATTTACTTTTATCACGAGGTGTTGAACCTCGGGCAATTTGATTATTGGTTTATAACCAACAGGCTGTCTGTTTAACTAGTGAATCTCTGTTACTGTGTGATTTTTAATATAATATTGAGTTATTGTTTTTTTTACCAAATTTTGACTCTTTAGTAGTTATAAACGGGGCACGAGCGATCACCCCCCCAAAATCTAACAATTTCAAAGTGAGCTCTCTTAGTGTAATTTAACTGAAGTCATGATTTTAGCTGATTTTCCAAGTGTAAAAAACTGAAAATTTGTTTTACGCAAGAGCTTAAATTTCAATTTTATTGTATAAAAATTCTAAGATTTAGATAATTTCCCCTATGACATCCAATTTTTACATATCACCCACACACACCCACGCACACCCATACCCACACCTACACAAATTTACTTCCGGTCTACTTCCGGTCTTCTTCATGTCTACTTCCGGTCCACTTCCGGTCTACTTGACAGGCACCTGTGAGTTTTTCCAGTTTTTTTTAAGCATACAAGTACTAGTTCTAAGCCATACTTGGTACGAGGCCTATTGTTTATATTAATTTAAGCACAATGGAAAAACCTATTCAACAAACGTTGAGACGTTTATATAAGAACGATGGAACGTACTGTGATACTCATCTTCACGATTAGTCAAACGTAGCATTCATTCGCTGTTCATATTTTCCGACCTTAAATTCTAGTAATTATGTATTTTATCTAACAATAGATTAAATTAAATACCAAACATTATCGAGAATCAATTCTCAAAACATTATACTAAAATATTAACATTATAATAAGTGTCCTTGCATAGCCATTTCAGTCTTCAAACTGCTTCCAACGGCTTCCGCTTGCTTTTCAATAAAATCTAAGTTAAGTGATGTTCAATTTACGGTGCTAGCATGTCTCACTACTACACAAAAAAATCCTACAGAAGTTTATTTTTCCTAGAGTTCTGAGACACCAAAACCCATATAATACTAACTATCCTCATCGTTGCGATGTAAAAAGAAACATGAGTGTCTGTGTTGTAAGTAGAAGAGCCAAAAAATCGCATGTCATAGCTTTTGATGTTATCTGTAAAAAGCATAACAAGAGCAAGGATCATGTCGAAAATAAACTTGTAGAAGACGAGGCTTGCATCATGAAGCCTCGAGATGCTTTGAGTTGCTGTTTTAAGTCCACTTTATGCACAGTAAGGCTAATCGGGACTGGACCTACAGTTTAAAGTGGGATCCGAACCACTTGTGCCTCCACCGGGTATCGAACCCGGGATCCCTTGATTACAAGTCAATGACGCTACCACTGCGCCATGGGGGAGAGACCCTATGAAGCCTCGAGGATGGCAGCTTCTAATTAGCTCCGTATTAATCAACTAATTCTCTTGCCTTCTTAAACCCGAAGGTTTAGCAACAAAAGCCTTCCATCTCTCAATTTTGTATTTAATTCTGTGCAAATCACATGCCTGGAAGCTTGCGCATATCACCCTTACTGTTTATTCAGCTTTTAACCTTAACTATTAATCATGCATTTTTATTGCATGTTTCCCATGTCAACACAAAATATATATTTTCTCTTGGATTAATTTTAACTATGAGGATGAGAATTTAAGAAAGAGTAGAGATAGAGAGAATACCATAACAAATAGCTTCTAAAATTTTAAGATATATCCTACCATATTCTACATATTCAACGAATTCATTTGATTACAATGCAACAACGTTTTATTATTACATCATATGTTTCAATATTTTCATAGTCATCCAAACATTTGACAAAACATTTTTTTTTAGTTACGAAGATAGAAAGAGAAAAAAAGTGGTTGAATAATTTCGAGAAGTATTTCTTAATAGGGGACAATGTTTTTATTTTTTTTATTTCTTTCTTTCGTGTAACCACTATGTTATCAATGGGAACAAGGCAAGACCAACATTACCACTATGTTATTGTGTTGAAGGGGATTTTTCCATTATCAATTGTGTCCACACACAAAACTTAGTACCTGTCTGCATCCATACCTATATCAAAAAATTCGAACCATGCCTCAGCCCCTTGTAACTTATTTAATTATTTACACTTGTGCTTGTATTTGCTCTCTTCGGGTTTAAGAAGTCTAGAAAATTAGTTAGTTAGTTGTTTCCCACTGCACTATTTGAATTTTGAATAATCACATGTTAGTTATAAACGCATCGTTGACATCCTGTCATATCATATATGTGTTTGGGTTGAAGCTTCGTATCTGACCGAAACATTTCTTTTCTTCTTTTTCTTGTTATCTGCTTTCTATATAGAATATTAGAAACAACACATTTCCATTAACAGTATTTCATGTTAGGCAAAACATTTAAGTTTATACACAATCGGGGGTGGGATTGCAACAACATTACCACTACGTCATCCGACAAAGGTCAGAATCGGTATTGTTATATTTTATTGCTCAGGTCATTTTTTTTTTTAATATGTACAGCTATAGGTAAACATAGTAACTTAAGCCTTCGGAGTCGTAAACCAACAAATGTACACATCTGTTAACTGCCTTGTGTTGGGGGAGGGGGGGGGGCAATTGTAGCTGTATTATTGATGTGACATTCTTAACAGGGTTCGACCATGGTCCGCCTATGGTACCTGATAGACGACACCTTTGGGTTTCATGGTGATGGTATTTTATTTATATATCATGCGAGGTTAGGAATGTGATGAGTTGTGTGATGATGCTGTCTGTTACAGCGTTTGACTCATACCAATCGTCCGTATATCGTCTCCTTCCTTCCCTCGCCTCATGAAGCTCGTCCATCCTATCGGCCAACTTTTTGCTTGCAGCCCTAAAAAGAGAATCGGGATTCTGCAAGTTTTTCATACCGCTTATTTTGCGAAGATTGTCCATAAGAATCATCTCGCACGGTGGACGAAATTCAGGCGCTATTTTGCTTAAGTCGATGAGCCTCGCGACATCCTCACCTCCGTCGAATGTGTACGCAAAAATCTTGTGCAGCAGTTCGAGTGGTAGGTCGGTTATACGAGTTGTCATTTTCACAAGGTGTTATTTAAATAGAAGTTTCTCGGTATTTATATATAAATTTTCTCAGGGAAAAATTAAAAACGCACAATCAAGTCAAAATTCAATAAGATTCTATTTACTAGAAAAAAAAACACTTTTAAACTTACGATAATTGATAGAATGTAACTTAAAAGACAATAGTTATAATTATAATATTTTTTCAGCTCTGGTATTTATATATAAATTTTCTCGGGAAAAATACAAAATTCAATACAAATACAAATTCATACAAATTCAATCTGTATCAAAAACAACTTGAACCACCTTCAAAATAAAATAATTGTAGCTATTACGATAAAATTTTCAGCTATGTCATTTATACAGAATTTCCGGAGACAAGAAGTAACATCTGATCACATCAAAACTCAATCTGATCGAAATTACTATTAAAAAAATCACTTGATACATTTTTCTAAACTTAAAATAATAAAATAGTATGTAGCTTTAAAATAAGTTAAATACTTAACTTTTAACACTGCAACAACACATCCGTACTCTTCAAAACACTCTCACGATACTGACTGATCTGTAATGCGAAAACCCTTTAAGTAACCTAGTTAGAGTTGGCCTGTAAGTGCCAAAAAGAGTTTAGCAAGTGGATCAAGCCATCTGTTAACTTCGTATTGTTATTATATTGTTATATTTAAGGGAAAAAGAAACAATGTTGGTAAGCGTTCAGTTATGGCTCTGTTGGTAAAGGGGTTTCAGTCCTCATAGACACATAATTACTTTAGTTACAGTAATAGTTTGGCCTCGTGTAAGGGCAAATAGTCGAAATGTTAAACATTTCGTGTACTTTATCCAGTAAGCCTTAGCTAAAATTACAATAACAGCATTACAGACATAAAAATTAAGCAAGCTTTGATATTCTAGTGGCAGATAATAAGTATAAAATATCCTTTAAAATACTCTGAGGGATAGTTATGGGTTATCTGAGATCGAAATTTTCAAGGCCTCTCTCTTGCATAAATAGGCTCTAGAATTCACTAAGCCTCAAAATAATATTGGGTACATGAGATAAAAAGCAGATGGAGAGTGGTGCGATCGCATCATCTCCAAAATATATAGAGCCCTACTGCATATATTTAGAAAACATTTACCAAGTATAAGAGTAACAAAATACTCAGCAAACTCTAAAATATACAAACTTTCCTACGTAGCAGGCATAACCTGACCTAAACAAATACATTTAGAAATAGAAAACTATAAATAGCATAGTAAAAATATGAAAGCCGTAAACTATAAAATAATTTTTAGCCAAAACTACTTTTTCTTTAATGTTTTTGAAAAGATTTAAATAAAAACAAAACTCTAAGTTAAAATTTAGTAAATGTGGGATACAAAACGCAATAAATACAAAATAATACAAACACTTGTAAAATAAAAAGTAAAACTTGAGAAAACACTCTCTGTGCGTCCAAAATATAATAAACGAACTTGCCTGAATGGGTAAAATTTTGCTATTTGAGTAAAAATAAGGATAAGCTGGGAAAATTTTTGACAAAAATCAAAGTTTGGTAAAAAAACAACAACTCAATATTATATTAAAAATCACACAGTAACAGAGATTCACTAATTAAACAGACAGCCTGTTGATTATAAACCAATAATCAAATTGCCCGAGGTTCAACACCTCGTGATAAAAGTAAATAGTGAAAACTTTAGGTACCTAAACTTGTAAAAAATAAATTGAAAGTTGAAAAAAAATATTTGTGAGTTTAAATATAATAAAAATTGTTGCCTGAATAGAATAAATTGTGTTATTTTGGTAAAAAAAAACCATAAACTTATAAAATAATGAGTTAAAAGTTGAAAGTCTAAAATATAATAAAAAATGTTTCCTGAATAGATTAAATTGCGTTATTTTGGGAATAATAAGCATAAACTTGTAAAATAATAAATTAAAAGTTGAAAAATATCACTGTGAGTCTAAAACATAATAAAAAAAGTAGCCTGAATAGATGAAATTGTGTTATTTGAGTAAAAAATACATAAAAACTTGTAAAATATTTGACATAAACTCAAAGTTTTGTAAAAAATAAACACGCAGTAACATAAATTTACTAACTAAATTAATAATCAAAAAGTCCTAGGTTCGGTACCCCGTGATAAAGTAAATAGTGAAAACTTTAGGCCCCGTCTCAGATAGCTCTCCCTTCTTCCTAGGACATATAAAAAACCCTTACGCTTCATTCTCCTTGTTCAAAGTAAATTTCTCGCTCTAATCTAATTGGGTATCTCAAAATCCTTTTTTCTTGTGTTCTCTGTCCTGTTCTGACATGCAAATGTTCTACCCTAAAACCCGCGCTACAGCATCCTGTGCTTTGGGGCAACCCTGAGCGGAATATTAATTGGGGCGGAAACCGGTTCTACAAGCGACGCATAGCTTCAGGGATTTGACCTTGACCGCGCAGTCCCAGACATCCTTTCGTGTCTGGTTCAATCCCTCCCCTGCCCTACGGGGTTGCATACCTTTCTCCTATTCTTGCGTTCTAGTTGACCTTGGAGAAACCGGTTCTGATTGGTCAATCGGGTTCTTTCTCTGTTCTGGCGTTCTGACGTCATTTGACCTTGACCGCACATCCCCCAAATTCCTTTCCCGTCTACCTGCGCGGAGTTCACCGTCTTCTGTCTAGCGTGTCGGACCGCCGTCTTTCATAACATATACTATTCATTATTATTACATAGTACACTATAACCATATAACATTATTCCTTAGTACACTATAATTATTACCGTTACATGTCGTGCGTTCGAGTACCTGGACCGTCTTCTTTCGTACCATTACCAACATTCATAGCGATTCATAAACCACAATCTCTTATTTTAAATATTATAAACATTAATATTATCGTTTCATACATTACATACTTTGCAGTAATGAATATAACATCATATGCATAACATTTAGTACCACTAATTACCTTCTATATACATATTTTTCATAAAATAAATAATTATATATTCATAAAAGTTATAAATATGCAAATACATAAATGTAAATTTTTCTAATGATATGTAAATTTATTCTAAATACATGCAAATAAATTCTAACTACATGCAAACAATTTATGAGTACTAAATACCGACAGCCGTTAGCGCGTTCCTCTTCTACTGACGCCATGGCGAACGCAGGGAGAGAGCTAATGGGGCCACAAACACCAATTAATTTTGAGGAAAATCAATATTTGGAAATAAAAGCGGTGTATAATTCGGGAAAATAACAGTGTGCTAAATGCAATTCCTCGTTTAAACGACCGTCGATTGATACTTTTCAGAGTAAAAGTATAATATATACCGTCCGCCTAAGAAACCAGGAATATATTATTCACTTTTACAATTCCAGTCCCCCCTACCCAAAGAAAATATCCTGCGTATGCCATTGCACAACGCGAAGAGTCATTTTCCTTGCAAACCGTCTCAGGGAACGTTTAACATTAGGCTCTAATGGGCAGCCTCACACCGGACAAAACATTCGACGGAAGTCACGTTGCAAATATTTGCTACAAAACAACAATGGCCCTGAAACTTGGTCTCTATCGTTTGACTGCACAGACTACATATAGGTTTCTGCTGGATACAGACTGTCTTGTAGTTTGTGCTTTGTATCTTCTCTTTCACTAACCCCAACAAGAGCTAAGTATGCCTTTTTTGAAAGTTTAAGATGACAGAGTGGATTCATTAGAAATAAAACCTTGAAATTGTGAATGAGGGGAGGGGGTGGACTATAGGAAAAAAGAGGCAGAGGAAGATAGAAGAGGAAAGAGGGAATAGATTAAAAGGAATGAGGTAAAATATATACAAAAATGAAAGAGAGAGGGAAAAATGGAGAGGAAGGTAAGGAAAGAAGAAATTGAATTTGCTATAATGGAGAGAAAGAGAGAGAGTGAGAGGGAGAGAGAGAGAGAGAAGGGAACAGAGTGAGAGAGTGAGGGGAAGAGAGAGAGGGGGAATAGAGTGAGAAAGAAATAGAATCAAAGAGAGGGGAAAATAGAAATAAGGCAGCAGAGATAGAGAGAAAAAGAGAGGTGAGAAGAGGAGAGAGAATAAGAGAATAGAGTGAGAGAGAGGGAGAGGAAGAAATACAGTGATACAGGAGGAGACATAGAAAGAGAGAGAGAGAATGAATGGAATAGTGAGAGAAGGTGAGAAAAGAGAGAGAGATGGGGCAGAGAGAGAGGAAGGAATAGAGTGAGAGAGAGAAGGTAAGAGAGGAGAGAGAGAGAGAGATAAGGAGAGGATAGGTGTTTGCGGGAGACAGAAAGACATTGATACAGGAGGAGACAGAAAAAATACAGAGAGAGAGAATATAGACAGAGAAGGGAAGAGAGAAGGGAGAAGTGAAGGAGAGAGAGAGAGAGAGAGAGAGAGAGAAAAAAGATAGGATGATAGACAGTGATACAAGAGGAGACAGAGAAGGGTACAGAGAGAGAATGGGAGAGAGAGAGAAGTGATGGGTAATTGATTGATTGATTGAATTAGCTCATTTTACATCGCTTATCTACCACTTTTGGCTTTTCGCGACGATGCGATGGAATGGATGATGAGATAGGTTGACATTTGAGCGTCATCGGAAAGTGTCTCTCCTTAAATCCCAGGTTTTGTTTGTATTGTTTCGTAAGTCCGGATCAAGAAGTTCACTCTTATTTGTATTTTATTGTTATGTTATTTATGACACTCGAACCTGGGACCTTCAATAGCGCGCTCGGCAACCGAGGCGACTAGTTTACTTCTACAACGTTAAGAGACACCGTGAAAAGTTGAAAAACAAAAATCAAAAGTTTCTAACAAAAAATGAAGGAAGTTGGCAACCTTGCGTCATTGTTGTTAAACACCCTTCCAGGTGTTATTTGGCTTTGCGCCGAAGGAAAGTAATGGGACCTTGGCAACCTGAACGCTTGAAATAAGAATCTCATGCCTGTGCAAACGCTCTAAGGACGCTCCCGAGGAAGTTAAGGAAGATCCGGAGATTTGCCAAACCCTGGCAATTTGCTCCTGTGGGATGCTTTGAATTGATTCTCAAAGAATTCTCTCACCTCAACAGTCTCTCATCTCCGGCCTCTGTGTGCAACCTTGCTGGGCCATTACTCCAGATTTGAAAGGATGCTATGAAATCTAAGACCTTTTAAATTCGTTTCTCGGGATTCTTGCGTCTCTGTGATCAAGAGATCAATTCATAATCTCGTATGCCGAGCTCCGTGGTGGAGTGGTTAGTATAGAGCGCAGGGCGGCTCTTTGTGAGTGTTCCTTCATCAATTTCATGATATATTTATTCATCCTTGGAGTCCCGGGTTTGATATCTGGTGGAGGCACATAGAAATTCGGGTCGCACTTTAAACTGTATATTCAGTCCCGATTAGCGGACTTAAAATACCAACTCAATCAATCAATTTACTCATCCTTCTCCTAGAAAATAGTTAAGAGTGGAAGAAAAGATAGAAAAATACCAAATTAATCAAACAACAATCTCCTATACGAGTGCTATGGGTGCGAATGTTCCTTTATAAATTCTATTTTTGATTGATTTGCTTTATTTTACTTCACTCTTCTGTCAGTTTTAGGTAATCGCGAAGATGAGATGAAAGGTAGTAAGATTAAATTGATTGATTGATTGAAATAACACTTATTGGTGCGTCGTCGTTGGGGTATTTTCACCTATCTTATTATCCCTGTACCAGCCCATTACGTAACTAATATCAACACCTGTCTTTGAGGACTAAGATATCCTTACCCATGCTAATATCTGAGGCTGTAAAGAGGCTCCTAGCACACACACAACCCTACAGAGGATTTACTGACTTTAGGTCCAGATGCCAGACCTTCGTTAGTCTCAAAAATACGTGGATGAGGGTAACCCCTTACACCCCATCAATTCGATGTAATCACCATTTAATCGTACATCAAACCCGTTACTCTTGGAAGAATGAAGAAGTGATGATGTTCTGGAGGACAGAATGAAACTCACACTTGGATTACCTGGGCCTCTGACTAATAGTACGTATACAGGGTGAGTCAAAAGTCCCTGACCACCCCTTATACAATGAAATGTAGTGTAGATTGCAGCAATTGGTCATGATAGGAGTATGTTAGACCTAGGGGGAAACTTTTTGGTGCCGCCATCTTGGTGACGGCCATCTTAGATCAAACTTCATTTCTTTAAATGGGAAAGGGGGCATGTGAGGTATGGTTTTGGGCTAGAATTTCACCAGGAATTCAGTGATGAAGTCAGATTTATGAAAACTTTAGGGGGACTATACTCTGGATCACGAAATTAGGTAACTGGCAGCATTAGCAGTGATGTCAGAGACCTGCTCACAGCTTCTTACTGAAGTAAACGATATGGCTCTTTCTGAAGACAACCAAATGTTAAACTCTGTTCAACGTTATACACCGTGGACTGCATTTTGGCTCTGGCGTCTTATCTCAGCCAGTATAATCTTCTGTGGGGCTCGTGTTGTGTTCTGTCCGAGTGTGTTTGTGGTTCCCTGTAGTCAGTTTCATCCTATAACATTTCATCCTCAACTTTACGTTTAGTCCAATGTGGCAGAAAAGCGAAGTAGAATAGAGCAACAAGCATGTTTCCCTCTTTGGCGTCATTCGTGTGTCGTATCAAATATGTTTCCCCTTATGACTGTGCATTCCTATGTTACGACACACTAATGACGTCAAAAGGGTGACATGTTTCTTACGACACACGTATCAACTTCTGCGATGTTTGTTTCAAGCGTCAACTTCATGTTACAATCACTTGAGAACTACTTGAAGTACAGAGTGTCCGAAAAGTCACGCAACCCGGTGTTTACGACCGTATAACGGAATAGCGAAACGGAATGAGAAGAAACGCTTTCTGCCAAGAGAATGCCCTGTATATTGAGAAAATTTAGAGAGACAAACATATGTAAGAACATGCATGTTTTAATAACAAATAAGCAAAGTGTTGCCAAAGGCGGAAAAAAAGTATTTGCAAATCGTGTATATTGATGCACAGAACTCACTGAGGTAAATTATTGCAACATTTCACAATACCAACGAACAATTTGGATGGCCATCTAATGAATTTGACAGAAAAAGAACTTTGACGAAGTTTCAAAAACTTTGCTTATTTGTTATTAAAACATGCATGTTCTTACATATGTTTGTCTTTCCCAATATACAGGGCATTCTCTTGGCAGAAAGCGTTTCTTCTCATTCCGTTTCGCTATTCCGTTATACGGTCGTAATCACCGGGTTGCGTGACTTTTCGGACACTCTGTATTAGTAACAATCGCCATTCTTAATGTATTATTTCCTACTTTCAATTGCACTAAAATAATATGGAGCCTCCATTTTAAAAAAGAACGTAAGTTTGTGTTGAAAATCGTACTGTGTCCACTAATGACCTGCTCTCATACCTTTACATCTGCGAAAGTAGTTTTTAAATATTCATTGTTGTTAAGTTAATATACGCTCGGCATTTTATAAATCCGCCTTCTAGGATCCCGTTGACCAATGTTTCTGATATGATGTCACTATTTCGCCCAAAACCTTTTCCTTTCCCGTTGCATACAACACTAGGAAACCGCCATTTTGTATCCTGTTAGCGAATATGTGTTCCTAACTAATTCCGGCTGCTGATTTCTGATTTGCCACTCATTTTTCTCCATCACGTACCATTTTCGAGATGTACAGGGTGTCCCAAAAGTCACGTAACAGAGACTTTGAACGTGAACGTTCAGTATGGATGGAATATAGTATAAGCTTGTAAGGTGTAAAAAATATTGTAGGAAGGAAATAGAAACATGGATAAAATACAGATATTGAGTCGCTTGCAATAATTTTCGATGTGCATGGATGATCTCAATGGGTATTTATCGAAATGATAAAAGAGCGATACATTTTGATGCATTCTATGCATAAAAGTTAAAAACAGAAGGCAAATTCCCCGCCATATAGCACCGTACCATGAAGGAACATTACGGGATATAGGAGTAATTCTATGCATTTATGGGGTTAATCATGTCATATTCATAGAAATATATTTTTTTTAAATTACGAAGTGTACTGGCAACACTGCAAACTGTTTGAGTGCCAAATCATCATGTATAGCTTCAGTCGTCTTTTATGTCTTTGTATGTGAGGTTTATTGTAACCGTGTTTGCTACTATAAAGGATATTACTTACTATACAGGGTGATCCGCTTGGGATGTCAAAAAAATAAACCGTTATCTACAAGAGGTTAATGTAGATATCTGTGAGCAGTATTTTGTAATATAAGCAGAAAGGATGTAAGTTTCGAGTGATTGGAGGTTTACTGACTTCAGCTGCGTGGCGGCATTAGCATGCATTAATACTCGAAAATTTCGTATACCATACGACATACTGTGTGCGTTGTTGTGACGTGATCACCAACTTTGTTGCACATTGGCGCCGCCAAGTGGCTAAAGTCTGTAAACCTCCACTCACTCGAAACACATATTTTCTGCTTATATTATAACAAGTTGCTCGGAGATACGTACATTAACATCTTGTATATAACGGTTTACTTTTCTGACATCTCAAACGAATCACCCGGTATATCGTAATGAATAAGCATGCAGTTTACAGACTTTCACAGTGACACAATGGACTGTATTGTGATAAATTATGTCGACTGAAAGCTGTGCATATCATCCTAACACATTCTGTTACATTTCTGACCAATGCACTCCAAAATTGCAATGTAAAAACATCACAGATTGTGTAAAGAGAGTGTACCGACTCTACTTTGGTTGTCGCTGGGAGATCAAGATGAGCGTCACATGGTACATGTCATAGTTGTGCTGTAATACCAAGAGAAAGGTTGAATGGTGTTCATTCAATGCCTTTTGAAGTATCTTTGATATGGCTTGAACCAAGGTGTCACGTGACAGATTGTAATTTTTGTTGCACCGTAATTCGTGGCTATTCCTCGAACAATAAAAGAATATGCATACGCCAATGTGCCCTCCGCATCGAAGCCGGTGCCACCTAGTGAGGGATCCCCACTTCCTTAATCACTATCAAACAAAGTGAATTGAACATTTGTGGTGACCAGGAACGTTCTTTGCAATATAAGAGATAGGCAGGTTACTTTTTTACACGATAAATTTCAAATCTTTAATATTATCTGGAAATGAATTGAATATCATCGCCAGATGTCGGCGCACCTGGTACCGATCTCTGGCACCGATCTCTGGCACGTCCAATGTTGCCAGTACACTACGTATTTAAAAGACAAAGAAAAACATAATTTTTAAATGAATATGCCCGTAAATCGTCTGTAATGCACAGAATTACTTCCACAACCCTTAATGTGTCTTCTTGGCACAGTGCTATATGCACGGGGAACTTTGCCTCTTTTTACCTTTTATGCATAGAATCCATAAAATGTATTGTTATTTTATCAATTTGATACTCATTGAGACCATCGACACACATAAAAAAATTCTTTCCCTCATACAATATTTTTTCATACACCTTACAAACTTTAATTCAATACTGAACGTTCATTCAGAGAATTATTTTCGTGTTTAACGTTTAAAGATATCCATATAGATAAAGTTACTATCTAATCCATATAGATAAAGTTACTATCTAATACAAGCTTCATGTCTGTATCGTTTTTTTGTACAAAAGTTAAGAACGTTCAAAAGTTTGGTTGAGTGACTTTTGGGACACCCTATATATCACGGAAATGTAACGTGAGGTACAAATTTTGAGACTTTCTCTGAATTCCTCACATAGAAATTAGTAAAGAATACGTTATTTCATCCAAGATACAGAAAAGAAGTTGAAATGTGTTCCCTAGTGTTATCTTCACTAGATCAAACTTTCTCTCTGATTGGGGCCTCCCCCATGGAGCAGTGGTAGCGTCATTGCCTTGTAATCGAGGGGTCCCGGGTTTGATACTCGGTGGAGGCACAAGTTGTTCGGATCCCACTTTAAACTGTAGGTCCAGTCCCGATTAGCCTTACTGTGCATAAAGTGGACTTAAAACAGCAACTCAACCAACCAACCAACTCTCTGATTGGCTGTTCCACAGAATCCCGTCGACGAAAGCCAGTTGCAATTAGAACAAGACCTATTACTCAAAACTAGTCAAGCAGCCAGCCAGTCAGGCAGACATCACTTCTGGTCAGGTAGCCAGTTCAGCGCCAACTAACTGAAATCCAATTCCGTGTGATTCGGCCTTTATTCGCTAACGAGGCAGCGAAATGGTTCAATTCGGCAGCGAGTGAAAGGTTGAGCGAGGTTATACATTCAGTAAAAACAACACTACTGAGCTGTAAAAGTGACGAGAAGGAGACATAATGATTGCTATCAGCGTATAAGTTATCGGATTAGCAAAATTAAAGAAACGATCAAGCGCATGCATTGTTGGCACTGAACATAAACGGGAAAACGTTGCCCGGTCATTAGAGCTGCGTACACAAGTTTTCGGGATAGACGTGTAAAAAACACTGAGAATAGAAAACTACAAGAAAAAAATGGAAAACGCCAAGGATCTTGTGACGCAACTCTTTAGTTATATCGTCTCGGTCAAGACGAGGCTGCAAATTCTTAGTAGGGAGGCTAAAAGTATATTTGATCTCCCAATTCGAAGGAAGCTTTTATCAACACTTTGCTTTAAGGTAATGAAAAATATAAATAGAGCACAAAATTGCTTAGCAAAATATAGACTATGCGATGAATACTACTCGAATCGTGTGTGTCAGATACAAATAAAAACCATTCTTTACGCTCTGGACGTTCAAAGACTCTGTATATAGCTCTCCATTCCTCTTTCGACTTGTGTCTTATCAATCCTTGTCAGTGTTAAGGTGCGTCGCTTTCATTCACGCCGACAGCCAAACAAGAGTTTTCTTTTCTGTCAGGACAAGAAAAAGTTATAGACAGGCAGACGACACGCTGCAGGTAGCAGCTTTCGATGTATTGCTGCACGGGTTCAGTGACAAGTCGTTCAGTTGACAAAGAAACGGAATCTGATGAAAAGGAAATCTCTATTACAACAGATAGAACTTTACACTATAAAGACTCAGTGTTCCTAATGAAGGATTATAGTGAAAACATTACATGTAAATCACTGATTGCTTCAGAAGAAAACGGAAGTCGACTTGTTTTTGAAGAAGATAAGAAATTGGACCCGAACTGTCGACGCATAAACCAAATATGTGGCCAGGAGATAATTTTGGCTCAAGACGAAGCACTGGTGATTACTTTTGCTCTTGCAACGAGTAGGAAATCGCCAGGCCCCAAGATATTAAGTGACGAGGTTAGATATTTCATTGCTGCTGAGGAACCGAACATTTTTCAGGCATTCTGTAAGGCGAAAGAACAGGACGAGTACATTGCGAAGGAGAGTTCAACAGACTCACGCAGGCACCTTTTTCAAGCAGATTTTAAACCCCTTCAAATGAATTGTTTTATAGATTGTTCAGCACCCTGTGGTCGGTGTGATAGATTCTTCCAAGGAAAATATAGAACAGACCAAGGAGCTACCAGTACACTCCCCGCACTGGCGGAAAGCGACGATGAGTCTTTCACCATCAATGCAGCCAGTTCCTCAAGCTTTAAATTCCCGGAATATGAAAGAGAGATTTACATCAAGACGTCAAGAAGATTTGTCGCTCAAACACAGTCTATACCATTAGAAAGGTTAGACCTTGACGAACGGAGGTACAAACCAAATCACGTATCTCGCAATTTAAAAGTTACGCACAAATCAGGAGACGAAAATTGCAACCACTTATTCCACGGCATCCGGTCAGACGATGAGACCAACAATAGTTGAAGCAGTGGGTGGAGCGATGGATCATCTGTTAACAGAAGAACGTGCGGCATTTCCCACGGATCATGGAGGTTCTCTGTTAACGGATGCAATGCCAGCCGTAGAAGCCCAACAGTCGGAAGGAGAAATTGGAAAAGGGCGTTTATCAAACGAACGTGCACAAGTCGAGGAACAGAGTGACATGGCAAGAAGAAGAGGTGCCCAGGGAATGTTTCAAGGTGACGAAATTGACGAGAACAAGGAGACAAACCAAAGATCACTGTATTCTTCGAGAGACGTCCACGAAAGCGGTCACAGTTACTGCGGACTCTTGTCCCACGGCTTAGAGTTTCCTTATAATGCAGGAGATCTTCAAAAGATGGCCGAGGCCATCAGCTGACGGAAGACCGTGCGGTACCATCCACGGAATATGGAGGCGCTCTGTTAGCCGATATAATGTCACCTGAAAAAGCCAAAAAATCAAATGGAGCCATTAGGAAACGTCGTTCTTCGAAAAAAGTTGAACCAACAGAGGAATCAAGCGAAATACCAAGAACGAGAAGTGTCAAGTAAACGTTCCAGGGTGATTACATTCAAGGTAGCGACGATAGAGAACTAACATCGAAGTATGTTTTGAGCTGTGTACACAAAAGAGGCAACATATACTGTAGTTTAATGTCCCATGGCGTACCGTTTCCTCAAAAGGAAAAAAGAGAACATGATAGGATGGCAGAGGTCGTGATACATCAACCGGCAGAAGACCATGCGGAATCAACCACGGATCATGGAGGCACTCTGTCGGCTGATGTACAACCACCCACAGAAGCCCAAACAGCGAAAGGAGAAAGATCTTCTAGGTACGTCCACGAAAGATGCGGCGAGGATACAGGTAGATTGGAAGGAAAGAAAACGTGAGAGAATGACTGAGGCCACGACGCGTTTTCGCCTGCAGAACCTCAAGATTCTGGAGACGCTGCAATGAGACACCATGTAAATGAATCACCCGGAGGAGACAGCAGCACCGTTGCGGAACCAGCAAAGGTAACATCCGTGGCACCGCTGGCGATAGGCCAAGACTTGGCCAAAGGAAAGAGTTCGGAACCCAAGGAACCGAAAGTCACAGCCCGTGATTCCAAAGAAGGCGACAAGGGTTATTCTGGAGTTTTGACTTTCGGTAGCGAAACGAAAAGGGAATCTGACGAAGATGTCGAAACTGTAGTGGATCGCTTTGAAGAAATCGAGCTACAAGTTGAGGAAACAGCGCCCTCACAGCTTGCAGAGGAGAAACCGCACTTTTGACCAGGGGAAAAGTTCATCAGGAACTACATTCGTGTCGAGTGGAGCAAGGCAATGGTAAGAATCAACTCGGCAATAAAAACTAAAAGATCCTCCGCCATGAATCATGTGCAAGAGAAAACTTTGAAGTACGGCGCATTATCGGTTTTCCAGGAGGAAGTTGGCAGCTTGGAAACCGCATTAGCATGGAGATGCACCGAGCTGCAACAAAAACAGGACGAAGAGCTTCAGTATTTTCTGCTCTCGAATAAAAAGACCACAGTAGAAAGCATTTTGAATTTTTCTAGATTTCAACGGAATGTGGTGAGACGATTGACGGAGAACCTCCTGAACGAGTTAGAAATACGAACGAATATGCAACGAGACCTGTTCGAGAAGAAGAAAAGGAAGAAGAAGAAGCAAAGCCAGTTCGTTTGGATTTCTATTGGCTTCGCCGACAGCCGGAAGACCACTCCGACTAGGGCCGAGAGGAATCAGTCTCGGCTGACGGGGCTCCGTGGCAAATCCCCCAGCAGCCGAGGTCTTACCTTTCGCAGCAAAGGGAGGACACATGGTTGTTGTTCAGCGCAAAGTTCGGAATGTGAACGGAAGGAAGGATATCGAGGAAGCTGGAGGGAACGAAGAGAAGGCTTTCACAATGCTCTACAGCGACGAATAGAAATGTGCCGAGGAAGAATTGAAAAAGTCCATGGACTCCGCGAAGTCGTCACTGAAGGAAAAACTGCTCTATAACACTGCACGGTCAAGATGCGCCAAAGAAATCGAGGATTTGGAAGCAAAAGTATACAGGAAGCTTACGGATCAACGCACTGCTTCAGAGAAGCGTCTTGGATGTTATTTCGTCCAAAACAGACGCCTCAATCACGATCGTACGGTGCAGTTTATGAACTTTCACTGCAAGTCAGTTAACAAAACAAAGGAGAGCTTAATACAAGAAGTGAAGTTGAGTTTTAAGACAATTGAAAAGGAAATGCACTTCTATAAGGAGCAAAGAGGATGCCTGAACAGATTATCATCATTCTGTCGGCGCCACTTATGTCTGTCGTAGTGGACACTTATGTCTATTGTGTTTAATGAACAAATTCTTAAAAAGCTTTCATTGCAGTGATGTGCAAATCTTATTGGTGCAACTAATTACTAGATGAAAAGCATTCGAAATATGAACATCACCTGCTTCAAATTTAAATTTTTGAGAGACTAATTTAAATTACTACTTGTACTTAGGAACAATAATAAAAAAAATATTCTTCATTTTTCTGTGTTGTCATATCAAACATGTTAAATATTACGTGCCTATTTTTCTAATGCTTCAGTTACATATTGGCAAGCATAATTATCAGTTTTGGAACAAGGTATGAAGTAAACTGAAGTTTTAGTCATGTGTTTTGTATGTTATTGTAGACCATGTTCTCATAAATTTGTTAAGAAATATGAAAATTTTAAGATTAAACATATTTCCCTCCCAAAAACTGATTACTTTTAGGTATACATTTTCAATAATTGCCCGAAGGAAGTTATCCATCATCATTCAGTTTTCTCTTACATTGCATATGTACTTTTAAACAGCAGAATTATGTTCCGACTTAATTGTTTTGTTCATGTTCTATCTCAATTCCGGAAACAGCATACTGCGTAAAACTATCTTTGAAGTTCTTTTTAAGTCCACTTTATGTAGAAATAGGCTAATCAGATGTAGACCTACAGTCTTAAGTGAGATCCGAATAACTATGGGACTCCACTAGATATCGAACCCGGGATCCCTTGATTACAAGGCGACTATGTCACGTTACTATACTACACCACTAAGCCCCTTGAGAAACAAAGAAAACGAAGGTGAAGAAGTTTGCCATGGTAATATTTATACATCTCACTCTATCAGTGGCGCAGGAACTAGGATACAGAGGTACAGTCAACGGCAAAGATAATGGTAGGCAAATTGCCCACCACTATTTTCGTTCTATTTTAATTCTACATCCTGTGTTGATTTTGATTGATTTGGTGTGTAAAGTCCACTTTATACACAGTAAGGCTAATCGGAACTGGGACCTACAGTTTAAAGTGGAATCTGAACCACTATGAGCCTCCATCGGGTATCGAACCCGGGACAAGAAGACAAGGCAACCACGCTACCACTGCGCCATCGAGGAGGCCCCTACATCCTGTGTTGCTTCAAGGAGTGACGTTATGTTGGTGCGAATCAGATATTACCCTCTGCATATTGGCGTCTATCATCCCATTGTGTAATACAGGCAAAATGAAAATGGTGATGGAAAATTCACCTACACTTTATTTTGCCGTTGGGTGTACAAGCAACAGCAAAGTAATACGTAGGAACGACAGCAAGTGTGCGGCGAAGTGGGTTAGAAACCCTGAGTGCTCAAGGGTAGCTTCGATAAGGCACCTGAATTGACTTTAGTTGGCGATCTTTAGTTATCAAGGACATTCTGCTGAACAATTGAGAGAAGATGTTTGTTTGTGTGTGGATTTGGCCATCAGTCGCTTTTCTGCCACTTTTGGCCAATTGCAAAGATGAGGATGAGGGATGATATGAAAAAATTGAAGAAGCAACACTTATGAAAAGTGACTTTCAGTAAGAAGGTAGTTGTAGACACGCTGGCTTAATTAAATATTTTCTGGGGATTATGACATGATCGAGGGGGATACCATTTGCCTTGGGGGGATGCATAACCATGCTGCTTGGATTTGTATTATTGGTGTGTTACTTCTTGATCTGTTAGTTTTCGCTTCTAACTTACCGTACTTGTTGGTAGACATTTTGTTCCCACAAGACACTGCGCAGAGAAAACAAGCTAAAAGTGATGGATGAGCGACTCGAGGAAGAATTAAACAGATAAATACAAGATATATGCATTAAAGTTTGAATAAAATATGTTCTTATTTTTCTATATTCATTTTAACACTTCATTTTCGCTTTCTATACTAAAAGAATGAATCCGACCAGAAAAATGCCAATATGTACGTACAAGTCTTACTGTGTATACATTGGACTTACGACCAATATTCAAACTCCTGACTGTGGAAACAAAAGACACATCACTGGCTGGTGAAGAGGCTGGTGAACTTGCTTTTTGTGCAGCCTCTTTCTTCTTACTAGGCTGGACGTAGATCCCTTGCTTCGCGTCGCCTCAAGAACTATTTGGTGCAGTCGTTAGTACCGAGCGCTACAACACCAGAGGTCCCGGGTCTGAATCTCGGCCTGGGCATGGGGTGTTCTTTGTGAGTGTGAATAATGGTGGCAAACACTTTATTATATTTTAAAATATGTGATCGTTCTGGTAGCAAACTTTATTTTAGCTCCAGAAGTTCAAATGTTGGCATCAATTGCACATTTCAAATGTTGTGTAGATGTTCAGAATTCTTGTAGTGAAATATGATGCGGCTCCTGATACCCTATTACACCTCTTCTGCACTTGAAGTGTTAATTACGAGGTTTATTATTTTTAATTAGGGGCCGTTTTGCGCTTACGTTGGTAACACTGCATGCTTGGCGTCTTGCGTAGTGCATATGCGTTAGTTACCGACATGCCTAACACGTAAACATACGCCATTTGCATATTGTGAAACGCTTGGTGTGGTTGTGGTGGACAATGGAAGTGGTGCAGGTAATTAAAAATCCTGCCGAGTGTGAGATAAGATCAGTGATCAGGTTTTAGACCACGAAAAATGTGAAAGCGGCAGACATTTATCGCCAGCTACGTGAGGTGTATGGTGAGAATGTCATTGTTGAAGGCAAAGTGCGTAAGTGGGTACGTCTGTTTAAGGCCGGTTCATGATAAACCACGATCAGGACACCCCTCAATCATAACGAACTCATTGGTGCACGATACGAGCCAACCGCCGTTTGACAATGTTCTGCCGAATAAACAGTTAATGCGGCCGTGTATTGCAACGCTCTCAAGAAACTTCGCCGAGCAATACAGAATAAACGACAAGGAATGCTGTCTTCCGGTATCATGTTGGTGCACGGCAATGCACGGGCCACACACTGCAGCTGCCACACAGTCGCTAATTGACTCATTTGGCTGGGAGCGGATGGACCACCCTCCGTACAGTCCAGATTCGCCCCTAGCGATTATCACCTATTCCTCCACTTGAAGATTTTCTTCGCTGGGAAGCGATTCAACAGCGCCGATGAAGTCAAACAGACCATGACGGATTGGCTGTCTGACCTGGCGGCTGATTTCTTTGATGAGAGTCTACAAAAGCTCATCTACCGCTACGACAAGTGTCTCAACAACTATGGGAACTAAGTTGAGAAGTAGCTGAATGTACATATGAACAGCCACAGAGGTAAATAAATTTCTTCCTTTTACATGTTTTAGTTTCATTTCAAAACGGCCCCTAATTAAAAAATAAACCTCGTACATATGTATTTTCCATTTTGGGCCTATACTCTATGATACTACACCATTACAAAACTTTGGGTGTATTACGGGTGTGCTAGGTATCAGATATTAATGTGGAGGTTTTCAGGTGTCACAAACATGACGGTTCACAGAACCTTTCCCTCTCCATTCTACATCGTTCAAATGTAAATTTTCAAAATTTGTGTGCAAAAAGCAATCATGGAAGATTGTCAAAATTTTCAAAAAAATAATTAAAATTTTAATTAATATTACAATTTATGGTGGTCTTATATGTGACAGTGGTCAGGCTTGTGAACTGAGATACGTATGTCCCATTGTTATTATGGTGATATTAATTACTAGAATAGTGTATTTTATTTTCTATTGAACAGTGGCATTGGCAATAGTGAATATAGGCGTCAACGATGGAGCAGTGGTAGCGCCGTCGCCTTGTAATTAAAGGGTCCAGGGTTCGATTCCCGGTGGAAGCATATGATGGTTCGGATCCCACTTTAAACTGTACGTTCAGTCCCGATTTGCCTTACTGTGCATAAAGTGGAAACACCAAATCAATGAATCAACCAATAGTGAATATAGAGTGTTATCAGGTATTAGTGATAGTGCTTTTATACCGATTGGACATTGTATATACTCTTCTATGAATGCATGATGAAACACTACATGGGAAGATGGCATTAGATTGAAGTGATTGAATTAACTGTTGCTTTAAGTCCACTTTAAGCACAGATAAGCTAATTGGGACTTGACCTACAGTTTAGAGTGGAATCCGTACTACTGTACAATGTCTCTCCACTGGGTATCAAACCCGGGACACCTTGATTACAAAGCAGAGCGCATTAGAAATCATGTTCAAAACACTACCTTACAGTGCACGTGCTTTGCTCAAATCAAGGAATCCTGATGTAAGTATTGGATATTCAACTTTTTCTCCTTAGTGACGAATAGATATGAATTCAAGCTGTAATCTTGCAACGTGACATATAACAAAGCAATACTGTTGATTTTGTCATGAACTGATACAATTAGCGATTATGTTGGCCTATTTAGCAGAAGTCATTGAACACCTCGATACAAGAGGTTTGTTACTGCGAGGATATAGAGTCAAACTGTCAAGCTAATGGCTCGGCAATCGCTTGTTGATGTCCCCCCAAAACACTGCGTTTAAGGTACTAACCTGACCAGATGAAATAATCAAAACGAAACATGTTTGAGGCCCATAACCATCGGGATTGAGAATGGCAGACACAAGGGAAGATGGAACTTACCCTGTTCGGGCACGCAAAGTCTCGAACCCTGCCCCACTCCTCCCGTCTCTCTCTCAAGACTTCCAGCTCTACTTTCAATTAGATCTGACACCTTTCCGATCTCTGCCGCCTCTTTCTGTGCTGTGCGTAATTCACAATTGCACCACGTTCACCCCGGCAGTGACCGGACATTTACCCGCGAGAGTCCTTTCTCATCATCTTTGAGTTGCGAGAGGCTACCTGCACTGACCGACATTCTACGCTGTGATTGTCAAAGTAGTGCACGCGATATTGAATCTTCAGTCATCATCTGCTACAAAATGCATTTCAATTTCAAATAATTCACCAGTCGCTTTCCTGCTGTAAACAAGATGAAGAAAGGAAATGTGGACACCATGTGTTGCACAAGTGTGTGCAGTGAAAAGATCTGATATTAGTATAGTTTACGTTAAGAAACAGTTCGAATGTAACTTCATAGATATCAAGAAAATGGTGTAGGCACCATTCAAGTGAATGATATAATTCAAAGATTCCCTGATTACCGTCGAATTATGGTATTTCCATTCTCAGTTAAATAAAATTAATATCAAGAGTTTGCCAGGTAACCAAAATCCATGTTACTATGTCACAAACCTGATTGCCTGTCACATACATGACCGGCACAATTTTACTATATTAAAAAACTGTAAATAGAAATATGTTAATTTTGCAAAGTGATATTATTATTTTTAGTCCTTACGAAATTTGTAATACATTCAAAATGCATATTGTTTTGTATAATTCGCAGAATTTTGATGAAGGAGGAATGTATGTGAAATATAACTTATATTTTTTCTCACATACATGACCATTATAAAAAAGCAATTTAAACTGTCAAACATTCAATGTATTATTTTATCTGATATTATTTACTGTTAATGACATTCTAATGTATTGTAGACGGTAGGGTGCAAGCGACGAACGAACCTTGCTTAATGCCCACATAGGCTCAACGTCAAATGTCCAGAGCGACAGGGATGTCATACACTTACCTCCTATATAAGCACAGGAGCAATTACGTGGAGCTCTCTTTTGTCTCCGTTATCATCGAAGTGTAAGCCTAAGCTATTGGGCTGGTAATCCTAGGATACGCTGTGTTCAAGGAAGCGTCGCCGGATTAGGCAAGGTGAGTGAGTGAGTGTGCCTTCCGTTTACAATCCCTACCTCCAATCACATCAATAAACCTAATGTGGAGAGAGTATTGGTCATCGCAATTTTCAGTCTGCCTTATCCCGGTACGTTCGTTCTCTACTCTCTCGAAGGATACACGGTTAGTAGAGCTGTGGGATGCGACGATCCAGTGTCGTCTTGTCCTATACCGGATGCCATTCCCTTGGAGAGAGCAGAGGCTAAACTATAGAATAAAATAGGTTTCGTCTCAATACTTCATTTGTGAGCCAGATTAAAATTATTCGTGTCGGTATTCGAAGGTGTGTATGTCACATACGTGATTCTGGAATGAGCCTTATATGATCTTGATTGTGTTGGGCAGTGTTATATCTTTGAGTTTCCGTTTCATATACACAAACACTTAAACAAAACGATAAGATATTAGGCGAACATCAAACCTCAAAAACAGTAATCGGGTACTGATTTCGTAACAGTAACCACGGAACGATTTTATATGTGCTAAACGTGTTAGATATGTAAATAATTTAGTTATTCTCACGAAAATATGGAATTAAATACGGACTTAAAACTGTGATAATGGTATTGTCATGAAGCAAATGGTTCACCTAGCTAAGTGAAATGTGTCCTCCTCCGTAGCCGAGCGGGTTAAGGCGTTCACTCGTCTTGAGATCGTTCGCTGCGGGACGGCGTAGGTTCGAATCTGGCTCTGGTCGGAATTTATTCGGCCTACGTATAGGGCCGGTGGCAACCCACCATCGTGAGGAAATTGGGGAGCTCCGAGTGAGTGAGCGTAATCCGGTCGAGAAGACCTACTATAACGGCTGGGGATACGTCGGGCTGGCCCCCCGACTATTCCAATACTGGTTGAAGATCTCCATGCTTAGAGGTGACGAAGGAAAGTGTGGGAGGGAGACCGGCAGTCGGTAGGTATGCCTAGGCCCTTCATGGGCTGTTGCGCAACGGATTATTATTATTATTATTAAGTGAAATGTATTAGGCTTACATGACATCAACTCTAATGCGAAATTCAAATTTAAAATATTCTTTATTTTTTGTTTCCAAAGCAATGAATTACCAAACTTTGTTTTAAGTGCTCCTGTCGTATGGAAAGACATTTACATTGACAGAAACTGTATTCAATATTACATGAAATAATGAAAGCATATTTAAAATTCTACAATGGATTTCACCGTGATAGCTTGGGCATACTTTCTTTATTGTTGACAAGAATCTTAGAATGACAAATTGCCAGTGTCTATTGTGTAGTTTTTAAATAAATAGAGAGTACACAATGGTCAGAATATAGACAATGGAAAACTTTTGGTATTTAAGAAAGAATGGAAATGCAGTTTGGAGATTGCTTACTAAACGTAAACATTTTAAGGAGAACAGTCCCACCAGAACAGGGTGAGGCAAACGTTACGATCGAAATACTATTTAAATTTCAAGAACGTATTATTGTCAAGTGAAATTGACGTAAAAAGTGGGTTGAGAGGTATGCTTATCCTCCTCACATTGTGTGGTTGTACTTCGTCTGTTTTCCAATAGAGGTCAGTCAATACCAATACTGTAGCTATGAGTCAGGTTTTCCGATTGAGGTCCAGAATTCACATGAATTAGCGTACTAGTGGAATTCACATGAATTTCGTTGAGGAGTTAAGAATTTACCCGTCTCTTCAAATTAATAACTCACTACCGAAATGCTGCAGAGGCCCGCCAACGTACATGGTGGTGAATCCAGTTGTGCAGCGGTAATGATGGTTAACATGCAGAGAAATGTGAGCACTGAGAGCTGCACTGATATTATAGCCCAGTAAATAAAGGGTTCTGATCTCAAATAATTTATATAAAGCTAAAAATTTCAGGATTTGTTTCTCAAGTTATTTGGAATAACTTACTAAAAGTCGCGGAGAATCGCATGTGTACGTCATCCTCAAAATGGCGGACAAAGGTGGCGGCCAGTCGATATGAGTACAGTTCGGAATTTTGGTCATAGTTCGGAAATGATATGTCGTAGTTCACTTGTGTAAAATTATTTGAACTCTAAAAACACCTACCTAACTTTAACTCGTGTAACAGTTTTGGATCCAACCAGTTTTAAAGAATTTACATCCATTTAAACCTGAAAAATGTAGGAATTTTGGCCCTTACTCTGGCAGTTTATGCAAAAATCTCCTTATTAATTAAGAAATAGACTGTAAAGGCTGTAATATTTTTAATGAGCTAATCATTACCTACAATTTTTAAAAAGCTTGTTCAGATCGAATAAAAATTATCTCTGATATTTAATTTTGAAACAGACAGGCTTGTCCAGACTCGAAATCAAAAAAATCTCATCTCTCTCCACCAGATGGGACACTAATTTCTGGACTCAGACTGGCAGAGTTCTCAAGCAACATTTGGATAGCCATGCATCTTGTGAAAGGTACACCACAACCATTGTGGAGTGGTGCCATGCACGCTATGTACAAGGATAAAGACTCTCCCTTTCATATAAGCAGTGTAGTTCCTTTGCCTTTCTTCAATAATGTAACGTCAGATATCAATACTATCTACTCTACTCTGCTGTATGCAGTGAAAGAGTGCAAGAAAATTGGGCAGAGCACCTGTGTTGCTACATGCGACCAGCCTTTATACTGGAAAGCTGTTGAAATTGTATCTGCAGCTGAAGAAACTTCTGAATTGTCCAAAGTTGTAGTGCGCTTAGGAGGTTTCCATTTACTTATGTCATTTCTGGGCAGATCGGGTACATTATGTCGGGAAGTGGTATAGAGAAACTTTGGGGTATGCTGTACGTCAAGACAACAGTAGTTAAAATGCTGAATGGCCATGCCTACTCAAGATCATTGAGAGCTCCCTTCTTGACCCTCTTCGCCCTATACCAGCAGTTGCATAGACATTTTCAACCCTTTGACGATATCACAAAATCTGAGATCCGCGATCTTTTTCAACAATGTCTGGATGGAGAAAACAATATCCAATATTTGCCGGAAAATGAAACTATTCGACATGTGACAAACGATACCGAGGAAATCGAAGAAGGTGACTTTTCCCGAACTGAGATTTCATTGATGATTTAGTTTATTTTACTTTGCGCATTTACTTGGCTAATTTGCGAAGATGAGGATGAGTGATGGAATGATGAAATTGATGAATGGACATTCACAATCAACTAAGCCCGAGCGGGATTTGAACACAGGGCCCTTGGCGTCACAGCGCGATGTGCTAGCCACTCGGCCACAGTGTCCGACTGAACTGGGAAACTCTTTATACAGTACATTGAGCAGGTCAGTATCGTACTGCTGTTCATTCATGCAGATCGGACAGGAGATTGCAAACTTCATTTGCATGCTATTAAATCAATGCTTCCGTATTATCACGCAGCTGGCCATCATTTCTATGCAAAATGTTCCCATCACTATATTCAGCAGATGGAAGCTTTAGAGGCAACTATGACACCAGAGGATTACAATAAATTAACAACCCAAGGATACTTCACAATTCGCAGAAAATAAACTTTCTGGAGCGGAGTTCCAACTGATCTGGTTATCGAACAATCTTTAATGAAACCCATGAAAATTTCTGGGGGGTTAACTCAAGGCCGTGGATAAACAGACTCTACATTAGCGAGATGGATTCTGTCATTCCCAATCAATGTTAAGGTAACAGAAGTTCTAGAGGACTTTTGTGGGAAACAGTTCGTGTCATCTGAACAGCACGTCAAGCTAAGCCCCTCCTGTTCATCTCGAGACGATAGAGACTTGGAGAAATTCTCAGAATGGTTGTCCGTTCATGACCCATTTGAAAACACAACTCAAAAGAAATTACTCAAGAACATTGCCACAGGACTAGTTGCAGACAATAAAACAAATTGTGATCAAGCGAGGAGTGTTGGGAAACATTAGTTCAGAGAATGATTGGAGGCTTCTACGGTTCAGTAAAATTTGAAAGAAATAAGATAGTCATCGCTATCTCGGCCAACTACAGCACCGTCAAAATCAAAGAAGAACAGATTGTTATCAACCCATTGCAGCTCTTCGGCAGAATCGCAGCTGTAATTAAGCGAGGTGAAAATCTTCGTGAGTATCTGAAGTATGAATTAGCTCCAATGCCACCTTCCCTGTATGATGTCACCTCCATGCTAAAGAATGCCAAATCAACTATGGTAACTATTGTTGAGTGTCTCCTGCCTTGTGTTAAAACACCAGAAGACATTACGTATGTTGTGGATGGAGGATTCCTTCTTCACGCAATGGTGTGGACTAAAAATGACACTTACCAACAAATCTGCATTAAGTATGTGAGTTATATCAAGCGACAGTTTTCACCTTGTAGTGTTGTTGTATTTGATGGATACAAATTACAATCAGACACAAAGAATGCTGAAAGACAGGGAAGAGCTTTGGGGAAAATGTCTGCAACGATCGCATTTGACTCTGCCGTGGAAGCAACGACAGATCAAGCACAGTTCTTGAGAACCTCAGAGAACAAATCTAGACTGATTCTAATGATGAAAACATACTTCGAAGCAGCCAGGATAACCATATACCAAGCAGAATACATTAATCTGTTTAACAGCAAAGAAGAAATTACGAACAGCAAATCTGTAGCTGCTGTTGGATCTGATTCTGACCTTTTAACAATCTTAACAGCTAGAATACTTCCTGAGCAGTCGCTCTTTCTGTTAAGGCCCCAGACAAGCAAAACTGAGGGAAAATGCTACGATATCGCTAAAATTAAAGAAACTCTTGGGCCACTCAAACACTGCTTCCGCTTCTTTCATGCTGCTACAGGCTGTGACACCACCTCGGCTATATTCAGAAGAGGAAAGTCGACAGTGTTCAAGATGCTCCAAAAGAATAAAGAATTGTGCAAGTTAGTCTTCAACCAACCAAACCTCAACTGTGACCGAGTGATCAAAATTGGAGAAACGTTTCATATTCGCCTCTATGGAGGAGGAGACGTGACTCCCTGGACAGCCTGAGACATATCAGGTATAGCAAGGAAGTCGTTAAAAAGCTGTCCTCACATTTCAACTTGGCCAATTTGCCCCCTACCAGCGCGGCAGCCGCTCTGCACTCACTTCGAGTGTATCTCCAAGTTCAGGAGTGGAACGGACGAAGCATGAACCCAATCGAATGGGGTTGGTGTGTAAAAGAGGGTATGCTGAATCCAGTACCCACAGAGCTACCACCAGCTCCAGCCGAAATACTAAACTCACTTGCAAAGTGACTGCGAGAAAGGATTGTGAACGAGCAACATGTGAGTGTAAGAAAGCTGATCTCAAGTGTTCAAAGTTCTGTGCATTCTGCCAACGAAGTTCCTGTACAAACGTTCAACTGGAAGATGAATCTGATTTAAATTATGATGAACAACAGCCCTAGAAAATCCATATGTCAATCACAATGCCAATGGCCTATTTGCTGATGCATTCCGTAAGGTAACTGGTGAACCCTTAGAATTTCATCTTTACTAATCTGTTTCAAAATTAAATATCTGAGATAAATTTTATCTGATCTAAACGAACTTTTTTTTAAATGTAGGTAATGATTAGCTCATTAAAAATATTACAACCTTTACCGTCTATTTCTTAATCGATAAAGAGATATTTGCCAGAGTAAGGGCTAAAATTCCTACATTTTTCAGGTTTAAATGGATGTAAATTCTTTAAAACTGGTTGGATCCAAAACTGTTACACGAGTTAAAGTTAGGTAGGTGTTTTTAGAGTTCAAATAATTTTACACAAGTGAACTACAACTTATCATTTCCGAACTATGACCAAAATTCCGAACTGTACTCATATCAACTGACCGCCATCTTTGTCCGCCATTTTGAGGATGACGCACACATGCGATTCTCCACGACTTTTAGTAAGTTATTCCAAATAACTTGAAAAAGAAATCCTGAAATTTTTAGCTTTATATAAATTATTTGAGCTCCACCTTATTTATAGCCCTTTATTTACTGGGCTATTATCTTACAAATGTTATTGTCCTATTTCAGTTCTCAATGTACGTATCGTATTCAGTTCAATACATTGATTAAACCATTTTTATAAAAATATTATATCAATATCCGATTGTGACACATTGCTCACCCTATATAATAACTAACAACAAAATTACATTGCCCTTTGATCTAATTATTCAATTATACATATATACGATGTAAGCAGAAAGAAATTCTTTTCATGGTAATCTCCAGCGATGGATATATGCACGACAACAATATGAAATGTTCACAAACTATGATCAATTGAAATTATTGTTCATTTTGCCTCCATTTCTTCATCCAATACTCCTTAAAAGTGAGGGATCAAATTTAGACGTGAAGCACCTCGGTGAAACTCCTCAATTCAAATAAAAAACCTTAAGAATGTATGACGAATACAATCTCCATACATATGACAAAAGGTTAGAATCTATCAGAGTGCACAGTACACACAACAACAAGGCAAAAGATAATACACAGACCCATCTTTTCTATAGCTCTTTGCGCCAGAACCTAGTTAGACTAGAAAACGCTGTTTGTCGAGTGTGTAAGCGCAAGTTTCATAACAGGGCTTTTGCTGAGAAGAGGAGAACTGAAAATCAAAGGAAATATAATGACACACACTTGTCTTATCCTCGGTGCGTGTGATTCAATTAAAAGTCATTACCTTCCCCCTGACTATTTTAGTATTATTATATATATAGTTTTAAATAAATGTCTGTGACCTACTTATTGACTTACCTATGTACTTCTATGGCGAATTGATGAAAGAATAAACTTCTAGGGAAGTAAAACAAATATATCTCTTCCAGGGCCGGGCTGGAACTGCCAATAGGGGGTTGGCAATTTTCTTTAAAAGGGCGCTCCCAAATATCGTTGATTGTAATGGCCTAGCATTACAGTAATGGCTGAATTGAGGTTCACATTTGAAGGGCTCGGTGCAATAAGGAGCTAACCCTCACTTCTGTCAAAATTGAGATTCACCGTGCAGTACGTGCGGCATGAACGTCTGCTGCATTCACCAAGAGGTGGTGCTGGTGCTGTGTCACATTCGCACGCAATCACATGGTACCCTTCTTCGAAAGGAACGTACGAACGGAAAGTTCTGTGCAACAAGGTGTCAAGCCACAGAAAATGTCGGATAACGAGGGAGGTCTGCAGAGCACCTCCTCATATATTTGTGATTCTGATGAGGAAAATGGCCCTCTGTGCGGTGACAACAGCTTTGGTGACCCAGACTATGTATGTGGAGTGTCGAGCAGTGAAAGCACCGACTCTGAGGTAAGAAAGAAGTTTTTATTTTTGGTATTTTTTGAAAATGTTGGTTAACATCTTATTGTCTCAGACTTGGGCACGGTGAAAACGGTTGGTAAGTGTGCATCGTGACGTGCATGTTAATGCGCAAATTAGCTCACTATGCATTCATTAGGCCTCTTACAAGTTGGTACAGTAAAATCATGAACTTATTCTGATGACAACTGCTGCTAACATAATGAATGTAGGTTAGCACCATATTGCTGAAATGATTAATCACAAAGAAATTGACATGACACACGTACATGGTTCCCTAATAATGACAAATTCTGACAATGTACCATCAAGGACATTGCGATAAATCGTATAGAATAGGAAAGGTGGCCTCCCGGATGGCGCAGTGGTAGCGTCGTCGCCTTGTAATCAAGGGGTCCCGGGTGCAATTCCTGGTGGAGGCACATAGTGGTTCGGATTCCACTTTAAACTGTAGGTCCAGTCCCAATTAGCCTTACTGTGCATAAACTAGACTTAAAACAACAAATCAATCAGTCAATCAACAGGAAAGGTATTGTAGAAATAATGTAAAGATAAATAATCAGAATTGTTTTGTCATTTGCAAAAATGATGTTTCGAAAATTTCTGTTTGTCGAGTGGATTGGACTGTTATTGCTTAGTGCTAGTTTACATTTTCAAATACATTTGTTACTCTGATCCATTTCAGAATGACCTTCACATCACAAGGACGACAGAGCGATCTTCTGTGAAACATCCTCCAACCAGAAAGAGACGATGCGAGCAAGATAACTGGGAGAGAGTGAAACGTAAGAGAAGAAGAAATAAAGGGAGCAGTACATATCTGGGCACACAAAGGATGTTGTTCCAGCTAGGAAGATAGGTGAGCCATGTACTTGTCCAAAGAAATGCTGGAACAAAATTAAGGGGGATGCAGAGTTCATTTTTCACACTTTCTAGGACTTGGCTGATTATGCAACACAGAACACATACCTCATGCAAAATATTAGAATTCAGAATACGAAACGTTCCTACACAAAGGGACAATCTTCCAGGAGGTCATTCACATTTTCCTATAATATACAATATACAACAGATAAATGGGCATATGTGATTAGCAGTGCAAACAGAAAGAAGAAATTTCATGTAACACGCATGCAGCAAACCGACTTCAAGGATCTCACACCACTTGTGGTATCAATTACCAAGAAAACCACCACAGATGGTAAGGAGCCGCTCAAGTTTAAAGAGGCTGCGGTGTTCATGATGGAATCCGCTACTCGCCATATTCTGCATGAGAGTTATTCATACCAGAAAGAAGCGCCAGTATGGACTAGGTGCACCCTAAAGAAAAGAGGCCGTCCACTGCCAGAGGTACCCCTAAGTGATTTGCCATGCAAGTACAAGGAACAGATTTCCATAGATGTCCGGAAATATTCAGACATAATGTCCCTGTTGGAATGGATCCCTCCAATATACCATAATTTTTATCTCAGCCTTGTTCCGACAGAAGTAGCTGCCGAGGAGAGTGCAGAAATTCTGGATGGACTGATACAATAGGAGGGCCTGGATCAGTTGAATTCAGAATAGTTTGTGCGACCTGCATTCATATGCCACTATTTGGTGTCAGTGCTGAGAATATTTCGGCTGACACTGCATATGAATTAAACTTGTATGTCATTTTTTTCCTCCCTACAAAATTAACTTTGACTTTTCATTCTTATGCATATTTTTTTGTTCACAATATAATGGTCATGCATTCCTGTTTGTTGTTATTCCACAGAACTGACACCGAAGATTGTGATGCAATAAGGATCTAACCAACAATGGGAAACAATGAACTGAAAAAAAAAAAAACTAATTGAATCATCTTTGCAATAATTGTACCACATTTGAATGTGTTCATGTAAACTTGAAACTTCAGACATGCTTTTGAAATCAACTATACAATAATACAAACAAAATTCAGATTTATGGATTTTTTCAAACTTTCAAATGCTAATATCTCGAAAACAACTTTTTGAGGGTTAGCTCCTTCTTGCACCGAGCCCTTGATTTTTTATGTAGGGTCTATTAAAGTAGCCGAAAGAAATTCAATAGATTGTTATCATACCAACAGATGACAAAGGAACAAACGTCAGATTGTTTCACTTCAATGCACTTCAATTTAATGCCAATAATAAAATTTAAATATTGAGTGGAGTCTTTTTAATTTGAACTTGTATTATTCTAATTATTCGGTAATTCGAATACATGATTATTCCCCTTGAAATAACCTTTAATGACACACGTGTTTGTTAATTCAAATTTTCGAAATTTCAATTTTTTCTCGTATCCCCTTGGAATTCGGATTAAAAATAATTCACTATATAGTAATATCGTGATGCATAAAAGTACTGTGCAAAATTCATAACGTGCATTATCACATAAAAAGTAATTTTATGGGATCATCTTTTATCTTAAAATAAATTACACTATTGTTAAGTACAGTTTTTTTTCTATTAAAACGAACCAGGAGTAAAATGATATTTTACAGGGAAAGAAAGCGTTTTTCATTTCAGAACTTTCACAACAAAATCTGCTGAAAATATTGTCATCATCAATAGCAATGAGAATGTCTTTTTCACACAGCATGAGAAAGAGTGCTTCGAGATTATCACTGAATAGATCATTAGCTAAGCTCATGTCATACCCATGAAAGGGGCCATGGGGGCCATGCACCCCTCGAACGATGAAATATTTAAATGTGAACCTATAAGAAGCGACGAAAATAACATTGACGAATATTCAAATTTGTAAAAATTTTAATTTTGCCCTTGCATAAATGAATGTGTTTGTAATGTAGAGAGGAAGGCTCCAGACATTTTCATGCGCCCCTCGAACGATGAAATATTTAAATGTGAACCTATAAGAAGTGATGAAAATAACATTGACGAACATTCAAATTTGTAAAAATTTCAATTTTGCCCTTGCATAAATGAATGTGTTTGTAATGTAGAGAGGCAGGCTCCAGACATTTTCAGTACACAATATTGGGTAGTTTTAGTTTTATAACTGTTGATGCAAGTTTACTAGCAGCATCGGCGATTAGGGACTTGGGGGCAGTTGACCCCGCCCCCCAATTTTCTCTCACTTTTGCCCCTGCACTAGGCCTGTTAAAGCTAAGCCTTGTCTACCTTGACCCAGTGGAGGCACATTGTGGTTTGGTTCCCACTTTCAACTGTAGTTCCAGTCTCGATTAGCCTATCTGTGCATAAAGGGGACTTAAAACAAAAACTCAAACTTTTCTGGCAAGAGAAAGTAGATTGTCCTCCCCCACCAACAGTTTTGGCACCCAAAAGGTACAACCCTCCACTCCTTCTTTTAGTTTTGTACGAGAGAGGGAAGAATGTTTCTTGCAATATATTTTAGATGCTCTAAGACATTGGCATTGTTATGCTATTTTTTATTCACATAAAATATTTATACATCTCTTGAAAAGCATTTTTTTTTTTTAGAGTGGCGAACTTTGGGTGACCTACCTTATACATATAAACATATTCGGGTCTGGTTCCTCCCTAAAAAAAATCCTGGGTACGTCTGTCTTGTTTTTATTATATTTAATTTGGAAAGAAAGCTCTCTTGCAGCATTTTTGCATAGTGGAATTATAAGGATATAGTTATGCACTTTATATAATTCCATGCACTGCAGGTAATACACATTGTATACTTACGAATAACACTGTATGCATGTTGAATCCTTTATTTGCACACTTCCTCTCTCCTTCAGTTATAACTTTTATCTGATCGATTTATTCAAATTTCTTCTCAATTTCCATAATTGTCTCGAAAGCTGTGAACTCGTTCAGAACTGCTGTGGCATCATTTCGCTCTTTTTTTGTTGAATTTATTCTAATGGTCAATGAGAAAAAGCATTGTAACCAGTTGACAGAACACAAGTTCGTGTATCCTCTCTCGATTTTGGTGATCTTTAGTCTAGCAAGTAATGCAGACGACCAAATATTTTTATTGTGGCATCACTTTGCTTTTTGTTGTGGTTTATCTTGCTGCAAGTCTAACGCTGGGATTCTGCAGCAAGTAAACTTCCAGGAGTTTGCGAGACTCAGAAACACTAGAGTTTCGTGCAACAAGCCTACATTCAGGTACTGTAAGCACTAAATTGAGTACATGAGCAAATCATTATGTGTGACTGTGTTCTGGAATAATTTAAGTAAGTTTTTAAATTCACGAAAAATAATATTTGCTTTTTCGTACTTATAGGCAGGGTAGGGTGGTATTTGTATGGGGGAATTCCTCCTTCTCATTACTACATCCCCCTCATATGTTGTAAATCTTTGCTCCTTAGGGCTGCTATGTGTCGTGTATTGATTCAAAGAAATTATTCAATGAAACACTTGGGTTCGAACATTTTTATATTAACTTCAATACACATGTATATAAAATCAACAACAAGTAACCATAACAACAATATATATTATCATTTGCAATTTATGGCTGTTTCAGCCCATGGCTTCATAACTTAACTTCCACTAATATATAACAATATTCCCCTTGGTTGCAAAATGAAACATAATAACAACAACAATCATAACCATTCTAAACTGGTTCATATCTGCAAGGTGGTTTATGTATCCTTGCAGACCTTCGTGGAAATGCTGCTGCTGCAGTGGACTCTTGTTTCGAACATCCTGGCTTCTCCAGGCCGTGCATATCTCCTTGTCTCTGCTGCTCCATTTCTTCATTGTGAGCCACAGGAGGTAATTCCATATAGTCCAAGTTATCAAATTGATTATGCTCACCACCAAACTCTTCTGTACATCGTTTCGAGCGTTCACCATTTCCATATCTGTCACTCTCGTTCCTTCTGGAAAACTCTGGCTTCAAAAACGAAAAATGAACATTTCTTGTGTAATTGTCCCTCTTAACTTTGAAAATTGAGTGTGATAATTGTCCTACTATCTCGCCTTTTACATACTGCTTTTTTTCTGGACAATAATAATATACTCCAGATCCTTTCTTATAATGTTCTGCCTCATAAATAACTCTTGTTCTATCATTATGAATGAATTTATTGGCGTTTACTTTGTATGAAAATAAAATTTCATTTGGTGATTTCCCCATAATTACATTTACTGTATTGTTGTGATAGAACAACATTCTTTTTAAGAATTTCTCCACATAAGCATTGCAAGTGTTGACGTTGCCTTTTGGTATCTCTCCTGTTAAAGTCATGTACCTTTTGATGATTTGTACGTGCCTTTCAACTTCTCCATTTGCACATGGTCTATACGGTGGACTGTGAATTAATTTTATTGCATGATTGTTACGAAATCCCTGCTGGCAAATGGAGGGCCACCATCAGAACATATGGTATTTGGTATACCAAATATGGAAAAATGATTTGTCAACTTCTCAACAGTTTCTTCAGCCGTTAAATGAACAACTTGCCAAACATTTACGTATTTACTAAATGCATCCACTAAAATAAGAAATTTATATCCATGAAAGAAAAAATGATCTATGTGTACTCTGTGAAATGGTTCATTTTCAGGCTTCCATGAAACACTCTTGTTTATTTGGTGCTCTTGAATGTCTTCTGCACACATCACACGACAGAACATAATTCTCTATATCCTGGTTCATGCTTGGCCACCAAAAGTACTTTCTTGCAACATGTTTAGACTTCACAACTCCAGAATGAAATTTGTGCAAGTCTTGTAGAACCTTATTTCTCAATAATTTTGGCACTACAATTCGCTCACCATGGCATAACATTCCATTATTGCAATTTAAGACATTTTTATTCTGAGAATAATTTTTCAATTCTCCATCAGCTATATTCCTCCAATCCTTCACTGTGTATTCATATGCTAGTAACAATGTTTCATCCTGTTTCATTGCTTCAATTACTTCCTCAACTCTTAAAGGATCTTCACTCATCAATGTCTCATTATCCAAAAAATAAATACGTAAATCCTCCTCTTCATTCACTAAACATGACACAGGTAATCTGGACAGGACATCAGCCATCCCTACATTCTTCATGTAATGAATGGAATAATCATAATTTGCTAGAAGTAACCTCCATCTTTGCCATCTCATAGATACTGTAGGAGAAATTGCTTTGTCTGGATCTAATATCGATTTACCTGTTGAAGAATCTGTTAGAATTTTAAATTTGTTACCTGCCAAATATATATGAAAATGTTTTATACCTTCCACCAATGCCAAACTTTCCTTGTCCTTTATTTCGTTCTTGTATCTACAAACATTTGAAAAATGATTTATCTTGCCACAGAATCTGCAAGCTTTTCCCATAGCTGGACAACCTTCAGCTCCGTGTTTTTGTTTCGAACCACATCTATAGCAAATCCAGTTAACATTCCTCGTACTGTCATGTTGCAATTGTCCTTTATAACATTTCTTTACCTCTAATTTGCCCTTGTACATATTTCTTGGAGTGTACATGTTAACTTTGAGGATGTTTGCGTCTTGCTGAATATGGCTACCAAATCTGTTTAGTACTTCATGATTCCTAATGTAGTCACAAACATCTTTGTAAGTCTTTGGAGTCTCCATAATTAACTTCCTTTTTAATGTACCTTCTTCAAGTCCAAAAATGGTTTGCTGCTTTAATTCTTCATCAAAATCTTCTGGCTTAAACCCACATGTTAACGACAACTTTTTAATTTGTGCTATATTATCATCCATTGATTCACCATGCTCTTTTTTTTAGCATTTTTAAATTTATATATCTCAAGCAACTTGTTTGTTTTAGGTTCATAAATATCAACGAGTTCTGTCAGCAAAACCTCGACAGGAAAACTACTAGGATCATTTGGAGCTAATTTAATATACAATGCCTCATACGCATTATTTCCATTCACTGATAACAATAAATGAACCTTTTTTTTTTCGAACATTTTTATATTAACTTCAATACACATGTATATAAAATCAACAAGTAACCATAACAACAATACAGGGTGTTTCTAAAGGTCGTTTACAACGCTTGGGAGGTGATTCCTCACACGAAAACAAGCAAAAAGTCTAAGTTCCATTTTTACGACTGAGGCTTCGTTTCCGAGATAGGAGCCTCGCAAAAGGTGACAAAGTGAACGTCACACCTAACTGGGACGAATACTATCACAGATAGAGAGGCGGTTCCAAGGGAATCATAAAGGAATCGTATGTGCTCAGTCCGGAAGTCACTATGAAAAGTTCACTGCACGCATGCGCAATGGAGTCCTCAAAGGAATTGGGGATTTCCAGCAACAACAATGCATGGAAAAGGTATGTAACGCAGCAAGAAGGACCGTGACAATGAGAAATGCGTTCAAGACAACACATCCCGACCTCAAACATCAAAACATGACCACCGAACACAAAATCCGAAAAGTTGAGCACGGTTGCATACCCCAGTTACACGCGAGGAATGAACGAATCATGTCATGTGGCATACGAGAGACAGGAGGAGGGAAAGAAAAACACAATATCAGATGATTGCGACAACGTGTATTTTTACACGCGACAACTGCGTAATATCCCCCCCCACACACACACACAACAAACAACAAATGCTACAATATCTTACGCACAGACAGTCCGTGTCACTGTACACCAACTGAAGATGTCACTTTCACCACACAAAGGGGGTGGGGAGCAATACCAAGAGTGTTCTCACTGAGATTTGCCGAGGGCAATAATCACAGACGGTTTTCAAAATGTCTGCCGTATACTTCTACGCAGAGATGACAGCGACGAATCAAGGATTGTCGAGTACGAGCAAACAAGCCAGGTGTATCTGCTACCGTCGCGGCGGCGACGTTGATGCGAGCAACGAGGTCCTCAGCTGATGTGACAGGTGTGTCGTATACGAGGGTTTTCATTTCTCCCCAGAAGAAAAAATCGAGAGGGTTGAGATCTGGCGACCTCGGTGGCCAAGGCACAGGCTCATCCCTACCAATGAACCTATTGCGAAACACGTCATGCAGGAAATGTCGTACATTACGATCGAAATGAGCTGGTGCACCATCGTGTTGGTACCACATTTCTTGCCGCAGTGCCAAAGGTACGGTCTCCAACAGTTCAGGCAGAACCTCACTAAGAAATGCATGATACGTGCGACCATTCAGGCGAACAGGGAGAATGTATGGTCCAATTAAATGATCATGTACTATCCCGCACCACACATTCACTGAAAACCTGTGCTGGTGATGGGCCACAAAAAGTGCATGTGGGTTGTCAAAGTCCCATACATGACTGTTTCTACTATTGAAGACATCCATCCTGGTGAAAATGGCTTCATCTGTCCACAATACGTTTGCCCCGAAGTGAGGGTTTGTGTCCAGCTGATGCAACAACCATTGGCAAAACTCCATACGAGGGCGAAAGTCACGAGGTAACAGTTCTTGTACATTCTGCAGTTTAAAAGGGTGCATTCCTTCATCTGACAACACTAGCCAAACATTCACATGAGACGTGTTTCGTGCCCGAGCGAGCACTCGCGTACTGGTGCCAGGATGTTCTGCGACCGCTGTTAACACATCTTCTGCAAACTGATGTGTGCGTACACTTCGGGGTCTTCCAACTTCTTGTCGCGGTGGTAACACTGACCCTGTTTCACGCAGTCGACTGTCCACTACCTGAAAGAAGGTGTGAGACGGTAAACGTCTATGTGGAAAGCGTTCTCCATAAAGACGCCTTGCCTCGCGGCTATTACCACGTGCCTCCCCATACATGAGATGCATGTCTGCTAGCTGCTGGGTCGTATACGCAGCCATCTGTGTAATAGGGAGCTGGAACTGCAAAGTATTGTTTTTGTTTAACACTGGCACACTGCACAAATTGGCCGTATCACCGTACGAACACCACAGACCAATTGTTGCGATACTTGACTTGCCCACTCCACCACGTCAACTTCTTTCAATGCAACATACTAGTACTCTTCAATGCGTATGACAACCTAGAGCGAACTGCTGATCATATCCCAGCACCTGCAACACGATTGGGACGACTGCCGGAGAGAACCAACCCTTCGAGCTCCTCTCGCGGGAACAGCAGTCATGAAGGTCAAACGTAGACTACGAGAGCCAGACTTGCCTGTGCAGCGCTTCCAAAACTGGTCTCTTTTACGTCACAATGATCGCGTGCGAACACTTTTGGTATTGCTCCCCACCCCCTTTGTGTGGTGAAAGTGACATCTTCAGTTGGTGTACAGTGACACGGACTGTCTGTGCGTAAGATATTGTAGCATTTGTTGTTTGTTGTGTGTGTGTGTGGGGGGGGGGGGATATTACGTAGTTGTCGCGTGTAAGAATACACGTTGTCGCAATCATCTGATATTGTGTTTTTCTTTCCCTCCTCCTGTCTCTCGTATGCCACATGACATGATTCGTTCATTCCTCGCGTGTAACTGGGGTATGCAACCGTGCTCAACTTTTCGGATTTTGTGTTCGGTGGTCATGTTTTGATGTTTGAGGTCGGGATGTGTTGTCTTGAACGCATTTCTCATTGTCACGGTCCTTCTTGCTGCGTTACATACCTTTTCCATGCATTGTTGTTGCTGGAAATCCCCAATTCCTTTGAGGACTCCATTGCGCATGCGTGCAGTGAACTTTTCATAGTGACTTCCGGACTGAGCACATACGATTCCTTTATGATTCCCTTGGAACCGCCTCTCTATCTGTGATAGTATTCGTCCCAGTTAGGTGTGACGTTCACTTTGTCACCTTTTGCGAGGCTCCTATCTCGGAAACGAAGCCTCAGTCGTAAAAATGGAACTTAGACTTTTTGCTTGTTTTCGTGTGAGGAATCACCTCCCAAGCGTTGTAAACGACCTTTAGAAACACCCTGTATATATTGTCATTTGAAATTTATGGCTGTTTCAGTCCATGGCTTCATAACTTAACTTCCACTAATATATAACACTATGTAACTATTATATTCAATAACTTATATAACACCTGAATGCTGCAATTCTCATACACTGCAAATTCTTCAAATACCACACTGCTTATAGGAAGTGTTTTGCCGCTGTTAGCATTTTTAGAAAGTAGTGAAATATAATAAAATAAAAAAATATTCACACGAATAATAATTCCACATACAAAGTGAATATTATATTCTCGACCTTAGCTTATTTGCAGCCTGCGAAAAGGTAAACCAATGACGGCACCAGAGGAAGAGCATAAAGAGGATGCTTTTGGTTCAATTTCGGAAATTTTCTCGCTCCAAACTTTTTTTTCGCTCCCTCGCTGAGGCAAATCTTGTCTTGTTGACTGTTCAAGGTGTCTTTTGTCGTGTGAAGGAGACACACTCACCTAGTGAAATCATGATGATGCCAGTTTAGTCTTAATGTTGCGAGCTGACAGAGCAATATTTTTTTTTTCATTTTCAACATCACACGAAGGTATTTTCTAACAGTGTGAGATACAAAATTAAATAACGTTGATTATAATTTTCATAAGCAGAATGGAATTGACAACTAGAGTGATTCCTCCATTCGCCTGACACACTGCCAACAAATAAAGTAAACAGAGCACACAGCACCAACTCCGGTAAGTAGGATCATAAGGGGCGCCAACTTCACATAAATATTGAGGGGTCAAGATTAACAATAACTTTTTTATACTTCTTGAAGAATTGGAGGGGGGGAGGCAGAAAATGCCTTGCCTCCCTAAAGTTGACACCTATGAAGTGGTGGCGAGTAAAAATGAAATAAAAACATCAGTGCTTAAGACAGCAATAAAGAAAAGGTTTATTCAGCACTGCTATGTCTGCGAGATTGTAAGCAGTAGATAAAAAAGGCACCGAGACGAGAGGGCGCACAGGGATTTTGTCCAGTGTCCCGATGGGCCAGGCCAACCCTGAGCTCTTCTATTGTGCCAATTTTATTCTAAACTAAGCAGCAAATACAATACATCATGCATCATTTTGATATTTTTCACAAAGGAATGCAAATTTGTAAGAGCATTTAGCATCTGCTAATGTTGTCTCTAGATTTATGGCTCCACAGTTTTGGACAGTTGTATTTTCTGGTTGTAAAGGATACCAATTATTGTACATAAAACGGAGGTCATCACCTGCAAATTATATCACATATTAAATTCCATCAACATGTAAAAAATGTGTACAGCACACACACTGAATTGAAGTAAATAAATTATCGTACTTGTTCTTTGAGAAGCGTTATTTTTCATATATAATCAAATGGATGGCGATTTTCTGTTGAGCAAGATATAATGTTTATTGTAAACAGAAGACGATAATAGAATTATACAATTTTACAATATGACAGTGTCTCATTGAGCGAGAAATATGGTAAGAAGTTAAATTTTTATAAAACTTTTTGGTAAATTAACCCAATTAGTATATGTTACTTTTTATTTATAATTTTTTAAAACATTTCAATAATAGGGTTTACAAATAGGAATAATGGCACTATTAGAACAGTCAGCAATTGGGAGAATTTGGGTCTCGAGGTCTAAATTGTGTTGAATTCTAAAATTGAAAATATACACAAGTCCCTGTTTCAAATTTAAGTTTACATTAACTTCCATGGCAAGGTTATTGTCTTATTATATGTAAGTTATGGTAGTATATTATAACTGCATTTACTAACTGTCATGGTAAATTAGCTCAACATCCATCACTAACAAAATACTTCTTGAAACGGACATTGAAATTAAGTTACACCACGGACACTACCATCTAATAATACATAATTACCAAGAACTGTTTCAGACATTCCTTCAGTGTTTAACTAACTAACTAACTCTCTAGCCTTCTTAAACCCGAAGGTTCATGGCTGCAGCAACATAGGCCTTCCATCTGTCCCTATCTTGAGCAAGATCTATATAATCTTTTCCATCCCTACAGATTTCCTTTAGGTCCATCTCAACGTTGTCCGTCCATCTTCATCTTGGCCTTCCTACAGGTCTCTTACCATCAGGTTTCCCAACAATAATCCTGTAAACTCCTCTTTCCTCTCCCATTTGTGCCACATGGCCTGCCCACCTAAGTCTTCTTGATTTAATCATTCTAATAATATCTGGACATGAATACAAATTATGTAGTTCTAAATTATGTAACCTTCTCCACTCACCTGACTCCTCATCCCTTTTAGGTCCAAATATTTTCCTAAGGATCTTATTTTCAAATAATCTCAATTTATGTTCCTCTTTCAATGTAAGGGACCAAGTTTCACATCCATATAATACTGCAGGCAAAATTACTGTTTTGTATATTTTAACTTTTAGTTTCTTAGATATTAAACGAGAAGACAAAAGTTTATGAAGAGAGAAGTAACATGCATTTCCTGAATTAAGCCTACTTTTTATTTCCTCTTTAATATAATTTTCATTTGTTAATATTACTCCTAAGTATTTGAATTTGGAAACTGGTTCAAACGAGTTATCAATAATTAGATTTTGATTATTACCTAACACTTGGTTTCTGCCTGTAAGCATATATTTAGTTTTCTCTTTGTTAACTTCCAAACCTCTCTCTTTAGCAGTTTTGTAAAATATTTTAGCATTATTCTTAATTGTATTTATATCATCCCCTAATAAGTCTACATCATCTGCATATTCTAACAACTGAGTCATACCATTTAATTTTAGTCCTTCTTTAGTTTCTTTTACCTTCCTAACAGCATATTCTAAGGCAAAATTAAAGAGCAATGGAGATAATGCATCTCCTTGTTTTAACCCATCATGAATTGTAAATTTGTCAGACACCTTAATACCCACATGAATTTTATTCTCTGTTGCACTGGTGCATACTTTTATCATATTAGCAAGTTTCTTAGGTATTCCAAACTCTACTAATATATTATATAATTTATCTCTTTTGACCGAATCATATGCTTTTTTGAAATCAATGAATAGCTGATGGACATTTTGATTATATTCCCACTTTTTTTCAAGTGTCTGTCTGATGTGAAAAATTTGATCTGTAGTTGGTCTGTTACATTTAAATCCACATTGATAATCACCTATAATTTCATTAGCATATGGGGTTAGTCTTGTTAAAAGAATGTTAGATAATATTTTATATGTTGTTGAGAGTAGAGAAATTCCACGGTAATTATTGCAGTTCATTTTATCACTTTTTTTAAACACAGGAACAATTATGGATTCTTTCCACTGTTGAGGGATTTCTTCTTTATTCCATATTAAACAAATTAATTTATGAATTTGACATATTAACGAATTCCAACCATATTTAATTAACTCAGCTGGTATTAAATCAATGCCAGGTGCTTTGTTATTCTTTAGCCTTTTATAGCATCTTTAACTTCAGTCAAGTTAGGTTCTGAAACTAAAGGCCTTCATTTACTTCTGATTTATCTCCTACATGAACATTTAAAAGGTCATTAAAGTAGTTCTTCCATCTATTTAGAATATTGCTTGGGTCAGCTAAAAAATCACCGTATTTATCTTTTATCAAGTTTACATTAGCTTGCCACCCCTTTCTAAATTCATTTACACCTTTATATAAATCTCTGATATTTTTGTTTTTGCTGTTTGTTTCAATTTCGTTAATTTTGCTTTTCAAGTAATCTATTTTTTTTTTTACTTCTAAACGTGCGGTTAACTTCTCGCTTTATTATACCTAGGTATTATAATTGCTTTGATTTGTATCATCAGAGTTATTTAACCACCTAAGTCTAGCCTGATTTCTTATTTCTATTAGATTATGACATTCATTATCAAACCATGGCTTACTTTTTCTTGGTTTATGGTATCCTATACTTTCTTTAGCTGCTGATTCTATTGCATTACGTATGTGCTCCCAATTCTTATAATTACGTCTGTTTCATTTATATTTTCATCATCATTTAAATCCTGCAAAACATCAAATCTATTTGACAGTTTAATTTGGTAATCTTTCTTAATTCTTTCATCAGCAAATTTTCCTGTATTAAATTTTAGAACTTTTTGATTTTGTTGCTTATGATTTATCACTGCAAGTCTTTCTCTTAATTTAGCAATTACTAAATAATGGTCACTGGCACAGTCAGCACCTCTATGTGTACAAACGCCAATTATACTAGTATGCCTTCTCTTATCAATGAGAATATGATCTATCTGATTATGAGTTTTACCATCTGGAGAAGACCAGGTATATTTATGGATATCTTTATGTTTAAAAGTGGTACTTTTCACAATTAAATTCTTTGAGGTTGCAAAAGTAATCAATTTTATACCATTATCATTACTTAATTCATGAAGACTTTCCTTACCAATCGTGGGTTTAAATGTCTCTTCTTTGCCAATCTGTGCATTACAGTCACCTAACAGAATTTTCATATCATACTGAGAAAATTTATCAAAGACCTGTTCTAACTCTGCATAAAAATCATCTTTAGTATTATCATCTTTATCTTCCGTTGGTGCATGTATGTTTATTAAAATAATTTTACACCACCTACCCTGTAAAACTGTATATGATATCCTATCATTAATAAATTCTACTGTTTTAAGAGCCGAGATAATTCTATTATTTATGAAAAAGCCTGTTCCAAAATTATGATTTTCAGTGCCACCATAGAAAAAAGTTTAATTTTTAGTTTTACAATTCCCTTCTCCTGGCCACCTAACTTCCTGGACAGCTACTACATCTAATTTATACTTAACTATCTCATTAACTGTACACTGAAATGCCCCAGGCCAGTAAAGGCTCAGAACATTCCAGGTGCCTAATTTAATATCCTTATTCCTAATGTAGATCTTATCCTTAGTCCAGGGACCTCCCAAAGTAGTCCCTACCCGGAGATCGGAATGGGGGACTATTTTACCTCCGGAATATTTTACCTTGGGAATATCCATGGCCTCTTATTGCTGTTTCTTGACACATCTTTTTACAGTGCAGAGTTGTCAGCTCTACGCCTAACCCCCAATATGAATGGAGGTCAGCGGATCCCTCGCATCTAGCTGGGAGGATCACATTGTAGTCCACCAACCGTACCCCACTTCTGCTGATTGTGGGACGCTCATAGAGCCATGACAGGACAGCTCTGTAAATCCCAACAGAGCAAAATGTTGATCATTTCACTCTGTTGGTTGACTAACTTCAGTGAACAAGTCACTAGGCGATGAGGTCGTCACATCCCTATGATCTTTTAACTTAACCTAATTTAAATCTAACACAACTCCGGATCCGATTGGCATTCCATTTTAAAGAATTGTACTGTTACTCAGCTAAAAGGTTAATGCATACAATATCAAAACATCAGAACAAGATACTCAGTGGCTAATGTCTATAGCGTAAAAGACTCAAGCAAGTTCCTCAGTACTGTGTATCAAAGATTTACGTCTACACAAAATTTAAGTAGATTTATGTCTAAACAAAATTTAAGTAGCATGGAAGCATTTAACAAAAGCAGTCACACACGTTTAAAGAGTCTTATTTATTATTTCATCTTAAATAATTTCTCTAATCTATTACACAAGCGACATCTTACCTAAAAAAATGTGGAATTAAGGACCTACGTTAAATAATTAACTATGGAGTACACAGTACATAAAATGTAAATGATTACTTATGTTCACTACATATAATAATAATTCAAACCAACAAAACTGAAATCAAAATAATAATAATAATAATAATAATAATAATAGAGGCGCATCAAGTGCCGACTTTCGATCTCCCCACCGAATTTCCTGGGTTCTTATCCCAGCCTAGGCATGAGTGTTATTAAAATGAGGGTCCATTCATCAATTTCACCTTATCGTCACGCCTAACCAAAAGTGGTACGAAAAGCGACACTAAATAACAAAGATACAAATACGAACTCAGCGAGTTAGTTTTGAGCATTTATTTTGCCCTCAAAGTTTTCTTCAGTGTTTCTGTCATGAAATCCAATATGGATGTGGTTTTTATAGGTGGCATTTTCTCCAGGTTCGTAGGTATTTACAATGACTTTAATCTCTTCTTCCTCTTCCTTGGTATCCATTACAGCAAGATGAGCGCCCTGCAATAAGCATATCACTGCTGCTTCGTCCCATGTCTTTGGATTACTGAGGTATACATATCGGTTAATCTTATATCTAGGGTCATACTCGATTTCTCTATCATCTGTTCCTGTAAAATGTGGAATTAATAAAATTTAGATCTACGTACATAATATTAAGTAATATCCTCTACGAATTTAAGAACTCATTACATGTTTCAAGCTGTAGAAAGGGTATGCAGTTTCATTAAAAATTTCTTGTGCAGTTTTAATTGTCAATAATTCCTATGATTTAAGACATAAATAAATAAGGAGAACTGTAATCGAGCACTAACTATCTTGTGTTAGGAATATCCATTCTTTTATTTGTATTTCTTTCATCGGTTTCCTTCCATTTTGAGTACTCATGCTGATGAGGATGAAGTGACACACACAAAATACATATGGCCAGGACTCGTACCCAGAACTTAACTCGTTAATAAAAATGTTAAACTACCCTATGCATAGTACATTAATATGAGAGCTCAGAGTAAATTTGAGGCCTCCCGTGAAATTTAAAAAGGCATTCTGGGTTCGATGCCTGGTAGAGGTACATATTAGTTTTGATCCTAGTTTAAGCAATAGGTCCTGTGCTGATTATCTTATCTGTACATAAAGTGTACCTTCAACACTCAAACTCAGTAAGTGTGCCTGCATCTCAGTCATAGTGAAGATGAAGGTGATGTGATCAGAACCACGCTTCGGCCAACTTTATCTCCTGTCAGAGCGTCTTCTCAAGTTTATGTTATTGACATGCGAAAATATGTATCTTACATCATTCATCGGAGAATTTTATCTAGCTATCTACATAACATAATTTTTCTACCTCGCTAAGTTAATTACCAAGATGAAGAGTGGATTGATGAAATAGATGAGGGAACACGCACATTGAAAGAGCAATGATTTACGTGGGAATCGAACCTACTATCGGATTAAAAATTATAGTTTGGACTCTAATTATAAATTAACCAGTAGACCTATACAAACATGAGTTGCATCAGAATTTTTCTTATTCAATTCTGCGATAAGCTATGGTAACAAAATGTTTTTTTCGATTATACTTTCGATTATTTATCGTCGTGAGAACAAAAAAGGTGGCATGGAAGAGGGAGGATAGATAAACCCAAATACACAATGTTATACATACAGTGGAACATGGGACAAAGTAGGGTTATATGATTGATTGATTGATTTAGTTTATTTTACTTCGCGTTTTGTGCCTCTTGGCTAATTTGCGAAGATGGGGATGAGTGATGAAATGATAAAATGGACATTCACAAACAACCATACCCGACCGGGATTCAAACCCGGGACCCTTGGCGTCACAGTGCGATGTAGGGTTATATGAAACTGGATTCATAATAATCAAACAAATCAGGAGAAACCTCTTGCAGTTTGAACCAATTAATGACGTATATAAAAATTGAGACTTAAGGGTATGTTCAGAAACATTACCATGATATCGGTGCATGCCCCAACGAACAAGAAAGAAGATAATGAGAAAGATCAATTTTACGATATATTAGAAGAAACTGTAGATAGAGTACCAAAAATATTATATGTTAGTAGTGATGGGAGACTTTAATGTTAAAGTAGGTAAAGAAAATTTAATGAAGGAATTAGCTGGAAAGCACACTCTACATGAAGAAACCAATGAAAATCGAATGCTCATTAGTCAAAATAGTGATAAAATGCACATTTAAGGCACATGGAAGTCACCTGACAATACGGTTAACCAAATTGACCATGTTTTGGTAAATGAAAGGCACTTTTCACAAATACTAGATGTCAGAAGCTGTAGAGGTCCAAACTGAGACTCAGATCATTTTCATGTAAAAGGAAAAATCAGAGAGAAGTTAAATAAAATATACAACAGGAAAGGAAAAAATGGAACTCAGATAAATTTAAAGATAAATAGATTAAAAGAAAGTACTATAAGAAAGTATTGAGAAGAAGATACTAGAAAGAAGAGTAATAGCACAAGGAAAATAATCAATTGAAGATATATGAGAAGTAAAGGACAGAGACAACCCTAGAAATAATAGAAGAGCAATAGACCAGATGGAATGAAGAGTGGGTTGATGAAGAGTGCAGAAATGAAATAAAGAAGAAAAATGCAGCAAGAGAAAAAATGTTACGGAAATCAGGGATAACTATGAAAAATACAGAGATTTGAGAAAACAAGCAAATAAAATGTGCAAGAGAGAGAAGAAGCAGATGATACAGAGTAAGATAGTAAAAATTGAACACTTGAAAAAACAGAATGAAACCAGAAAACTCTATGCTGCCATTAACAAAATGACGAAAGCATACCAACCGAGAAAAATAGGATGCAGAAATAAAGAATACGAAATAATAACAGAAGAAAATGAATTATTGCAAATCGTGAGACAATTAAATTACCCAGATAAAGTAGTGAGACTAATAAGAATGATCACTGAGCATACAATAGCAAAAGTATATCTGGCTCTACATTATTCTCTCGAAGGAAGAGGAAAACCACCTGAGAGTTCTTGAAAGAACAGGAAAATCTATGGAACCGTAAGGACGAATGATGAATGGAGAATCAGAAATAATAAAGAAATAGATGGAATACTCCATGGAAAATATATAGTTACATTCATAAAATCACAAAGAATCAGATTGATGGGGCACGTTGAAGGAATGGGAGAGGAAAGATTGCCAAAGAAAATAATGAGAGAAAGAATGTATACAAATAGAAGAAGTGGGAGACCAAAATCAAGATGGAGGGATGAAGTCATCCAGGACCTGAATAAGATGGAAATGACAGAATGGGAGAGAAGAATACAAAATAGAGAAGACTGGAGGCACGTCGTGGAAGAGGCCAAGGCCAACCAGGAGCTGTAGAGCCAGATGGTAAGGTAAGGAAAACAAAAAAGGTGCCTTTTTTCGTGTTTTTTTTAAAAACGACTGCTCTGTTTGAAGTTCTATGAATAAAAAAACGTCTGGTCCAATCATGATGAAATTTAAATACAGTGCAGGTATAAAGGTTTGAAACACAATTCATAATTTTCAAGTATTTTAAAGGGGCCCAAGAAAGGTTCTTATCAATTTTATGAAACGAATTTTTCTAAATATTGGTCAGTCCTACAAATAATGTAGTGTTGAAGCTCTTTGTAGCTGTTTTTAAAACACATTATAATTGTCAATTCCCATTGTGAAATTTGTCTTCAAGTCCTGTCCATGTGTGTTTGTGATTGAATTTTCATCAATTCATCGACCCAACTGGGATGTTACATGTTACAATTACTGTACACTCGTACCTGTTAAAGAAGGTGTTCAAAGTGTGGTCCTTGCATCTAGTTTGCAATACTGTACGCGATTCCACGTTGAGTTTCGAATTCTTTCGAACACCCCAGGTTCATTTTGGAATTGGTCACAAGCATGTATAATCCATTCTGTTTGATTACAACGCCACCTCCCGGAAATGTTCTGTTTTGTAAACAAAGAGCAAACCTCGGAACGCGCAAGGAGTAAAGCACTCGGTGTTTACAAAATGCAATCAGTGACGGCTTGTAACCACACATTCGCACACATTATTAGCATTTTACCAACTAGGATGGTGTTTACAAACAATGAAGGCAGTGGATTGTAACCACACATTTGCAAATATATCGAAAACGGCTCGTTTGGAGACCCATATTACTGAGACTTTTATGCTTCTATTATCGTACTTTCAACTGTGTCAGTTTGCGCTATTACTTATGATACACCCTGTATGTGTGTGTGTGTGTGGTTGTGTGTGTATACACACACACACATACAGAGTGTATCGTAAGTAATAGCGCAAACTGACACAGTCAGGGAGTCGTATATATATATATATATGAGAGAGGAGGGCATTGAAGAAACTACATTATATATTTTAAAAAAATTCAATTTAGTCATCCAAACTTACTCCAATATGTATGTATGTACATATGTAAATTAATAAATACATATGAATCTATATTTTAAAGTTGTGTACTAAACAATTCATAAAATATTTAGAAGCCTTATGTGTTTATTAGTTTTTGTGTTCTGGACCTTATTATTATAAAATTATTGTAAAATGTTCACTAGACCAACGGGAGGTGTTTAGACCTCCCAACATTTGTACAAGGCCATGACAAAGGGTTGGAAACTTTATTCAGGCAAGGGCGATTTTATTTTCATCAACAAGCAATTCATGGAACTCAATGATAGAAATCTCAACTAAAGAAATATACGATATTTGTTTCATTAGGACAGTAGGGAGATGCTACCTGCATAGTACCATATCTTTGTTCACCGGAATAGGCGTGATCACCGGGGCAAAGATGGAGCAGTTGTCCACTCTAATATTTTCACTTACAAATTTAGTATAGAGTAGGGATGGGACCGATTAATCGGAAATCTATCGGTATGGGCCAATATAGGCATATCAGTGTATCGGTAAAATTACCGATTATTTTACTGATCCAATATAAAAGGTAAAAAAGGTAAAGTGTTCCCCTGTGCATAGCACCACGCCATGAAGGCGTATAGGGGTGTGGGGGTAACGCCCCACACTTTCTTGATCCGGTCGTGAGTGGGGGTGATGTGATCAGCATCACGCCCCTGACCGCCTTTACCCCCCAGGGTTTCCCCCAGGTACCCATGTTATTCGACGCTGGGTGGGCGCCGGGGCCGCTTCCATAGTTAGAAAAGTTCCCGGATTTGAACCGGCCGGGGATCGAACCCGGGACCTTTAGCATGGTAGTCAGACGCGTTACCGACTGAGCCACCGCGGCCACTGATCCAATATATTGATAAATATCTGATAATTTAGTGCAAAATTCTGCCATTTTGTTGTAATTTTTATGGATAATAGTCATGCCTTAGTTTCTAAAAAGTAAATGTCTAAATATGCAACTTCTTTTGCACTGCAGTTGCCTTGAAATACACATATATTAAGGAGGGCAATGAACCTTTCAGGTTCTTCAAGGACCATTTCTAATTTTATATCGGATCGGTAGGTTATCGGTATAGGTAAATTTTATATCGGTACTTTATCGGTATCGGCCAAAATTTGATATCGGCTCATCCCTAGTATAGAGGGATCTTAATGCATTACTGAGCAATATTAATCTCTTAAGACAAAGATGATTTTTTTTTTTTCAATCCGATGGAAGTTCCAAGCATCCGAAGGCTGGGGAGCTATTTCTTGTGTAATTGGACTGTCCCACTTTGTTGACTAGCAAATTCCTTGTTGCTAACATGAGCCATACTTATACTAACTGAACGCGAAGACTAACATTGTAGAATACTTTCGTAAGACTGCAGAAGTTCATTCTAATGTCCCAAAAGCATTTCATATGCTATCCAATAAATGTATGGCCTAAATATCGGGTGTTTCAGAAATAGTAGGGGGATTACAAAAATGTATTGCAAGTAAAGCATTGAACTTACGTTAATGAAACTAGTCCAGAACGATCGAGGAACGCAAGGAGTATATTCTAACACCTACAAATGTGCACCACGGCTGACACGGCACACACAAGCACAATAGTCTAGTTCTTGCCACACTCGCATCAACATGAGTTCTTCGATAGTGTCTATCGCTGCGATGATACACTCCCTTAGGGCTGCAATATCACGTGGCATCGGTGAGGCGAAATCCCTGTCTTTGATGAAACCCCACAAAAAGAAGTTGCACAGTGTAAGGTCTGGTGATTTTGACGACCAAAATAGTGCACAAAACACTGAGTGATAAGGCTGATTTGAGTGTTGCCTAGCAGCAGGGATGTGAACTCTGAGGTTAACAAAACATACACGCACAAGCTGTTTGCGTTCCTCGTTCGTTCTGGTCTGGTTCCATTAATGTTTACTTGCAATAATTTTTTGTAACCACTCAATTATTTCTGAAACACCAGGTATATTGCATTCAATATGCAAGGGTGTGTGTAGTTTTAGTTTGAGAAGAACCGTGAATTTTGTTTAGATTTAGCTTTCCTTTACTTGGAATGCATATGAGTTCCATTTCCGCGTGTGAGGTATGACGTGAGGTATATAATTACAACTAAAATTACACTAAATGTACACACAAATTGGATTTTCGGGTCCTCCGGACCTCTCCAGGTAACCCTTGTTTCGCACGCATTGATAGATTTCACAGCAGTGAGGTAGTTTTTCTTGTAGGAACAGACGTTTATTAATAATGAGAACTATGTTCAATAAATTCTTTGAGTCAATGAGTACAATGCCATATCTGTTGTTTCCGATAAACTTTTTACAGTAAAGATGTTTTGATGTGTTATGGGGTGAATTATTTATGGACACTCTGCACATTAGACACAAGATTTCTGCAGAGGTACAAAATTTGTCTTCTGTTCAAACTCAATACGTAACTAGAAGCATTGAATTTACTTTCAAGATGTAAGTATATATGTGTACATGGACATGATTCCTGCATTGTTTACAGAAACCCTAAGGAAGCATCCTCCAGTACCAAAACTCGACAGGGAGTTGTGATTCCAGGGACAAATGTGACAATAGAAAAGGGCGATTCTGTTTGGATTCCAGTGGTAGGTTTCCATTACGACGAGAAGTTTTATCCAGAACCACATCGATTCGATCCCGACAGATTTCTTCCTGAAAATAAAGCCAAGAGGCACCCATACGCTTACATCCCATTCGGAAGTGGTCCCAGGAAGTGCATAGGTAACCATGTTTCTTTTATTCTGATAGAATAATCATTTCTTTCTAACTAACTTACTAACTCTTTATGTATGCTGGTGCAGAAGTTGTTAACAGCTTGTTTTGAGTTTTATTTTATTTCTTGAAGCTCTAGTTGGGTCAAATTAAGTGCACGAACATGGTGATGGACAATTGCACAGTAATACTCATGGATCCCACTATGTAGATTCATAAATCTGATAGGTCCCGGGTTCGATACCCGGTGGAGGCACATAGTGGTTCGGATCCCACTTTAAACTGTAGGTCCAGTCTCGATTAGCCTTATTGTGCATAAAGTGAACTTAAAACACCACCAGTAAAAGGCAATGTGTGTGTTGCGGGAAACAGAATCTCCTGACGCCCCTAGATTTCTTTATGTGGGTTTACGTGAAGGACATCGTCTACAGAAAGAAAGTTATAGCCTTGGTGGAATTGAAGTCCAGGATCGAGGAGGCTGTGGCATCAATCACAGTGGAGTGAATTCATCAATAGACTTGATATTGTGAAAGGCACTCAGGGTAGCCTGTTTTGACCCCTCAATTCTAATAAATGAGCGTTTGCACGGCTGTGCCCTCAAAACATAATTTAAAATTTATGATCGATTGACTTTAACCTCTGGCCTCTTCCTTGATTGTAATTGTTTACACCTGTTTACAATGCTGGCGATCAAGGAAGCCTGGCAATGTCTGACAAGACATTCCTTACTTGGTTGTAACAATTTCCTGATATGAAAAGGTGATGGCTAAATGTCTGGAATTTTAGAGTTCCTTGTACTTATCATATGCAATGATTTCATGGACTATTACGATACCATTGTCTTGATTACAAGGCAATGGCATTAACCACGATGGTATGCTATTATTGATAACAACTCATTTGAATCAGTTTCCAAAGTCAAGTACTTAGGAGTAATACTAAATTTGTAAGTGAAAATATTAGAGTGGACAACTGCTCCATCTTTGCCCCGGTGATCACGCCTATTCTGGTGAACAAAGATATGGCACTATAAACTTCTATCTTCTCGTATAATATTTAAGAAACTAAAAGTTAAAATATACAAAACAGTAATTTTGCCCATAGTATTATATAGTTGCGAAACTTGTATTCGTTTTCGGACCCCAAACTCCGCAATAAGTTGTTGCTGGCATGCCTTTATGGACTCTGCTTTTCAGTAGCCTACGTGTGAATGAGAAACACCTGCTTTTCCACTGAGTACTAATTCACCTGTACTGTTTTGTTACTGTACTGTAATGACAAACCACTCCTTGCAAGCACGAACTTTCAACCGAACACGAACAAACACGAAGCGCTAACAGGTAAGTCAAAACAGCAGCGCCAAGAACTCAGACTCAAAGCACACACCCCTACGATTGCCATTTAATGACAGAATCGCCCAGACGCACGCGCATGGCTGCGCAAGGACTAGAGAGACTGTGGCAGCATCTCCAATGACGTCACCAAGCTTCTCATACACCATTGTATGGCTGCAGCAAATTTCATTACATTATGACAAATAGTTTGATTTTTATAAGCGAAAATCAGGGATCGAAAGTGAGTGAAACACAATATATTACAGCCGTGTACCGGTGTATGAACACACACATAATCTTTTAGACTTAATATACCTGACTTGACAAACTAAAAATTTATCTGGTTTTATTAGGTAGAAGTGGAGGAAACTCATGATATTTCATTTGTACCATTTTCTACAGATTGCATCAGGTAAAATCCTATCCCCCAAGCACCCTCCTGACGATAAATTGAAATTGCAATCTCTGCACCAGTGTTTGGAAGTAAGTGTTACCTTTTCCAGAATTTTTAAATCTAAGTACATTTTGTAATGGAAGTAACATTTTCAATAGTTAATTTTACAGTTTCTTTATGATACATATATTGATAACTTAAAAAATTGTAATGTGGGGATGAGATAAATTTGGCAACTCTGTTTCTAACTATTTTTCTTCTCTGGATGCTAAGGTGAAAGGGGCTTGGACTCCAATTAAAATTTTATCAGTAGACTTACCTAAAAGAGAGTTACATCAAAATTTAATTAATTCAATTCTACGTTAATCTATGATAACCAATTTTTTTACGAGTGTACCTTCAATTTTCTACATGAGAAGAAAAAATATTTGTTTTTTGTTTCTTCCAAACGACCGCTCTCTTTGAAACTTTATAATCAAAAAATTTTCATTCGACCATGATGAAATATAAATGTGGTGCAGGTAGAAAGGTTTTAAATACAGTTCTTAGTTTTCAGATTTCTAAATCGGCCAAAAAATGCCAATTTTGTGAAACTAATTTTTCTTTGTTAGGTAGTTCTACAAATACGATCTTGGTCTTGTTTCGAAGCTTCTGGCAGCTATTTTTAAATTCCATTAACACTGAAAACTCACATTGCAAAACTGATTTTATACAGATTAATATGCAATTAGCATTGAACGTGGCAGCACCGCACGCACCATCGCTACCCGACAGTTACAGCTCATTTTCCACGCTTAAACTCACGTAGCTGTATTCACCTTAGCTCTCCCGGAAATCAAGATAAATCTATGCCTATGACCTAATATGCATTATCGGTAGCTGTTATCGGGAGATAACCATACAACATCATAAAACGATGAAAGAATCCTATGAATGGAAGGATTGTATGAAATTGTCATCGCCTCAAGTAGAACTTCTAATTTGGCGATTGTTTGCTGTGGGTAGGGTGCAATCTTAACTTCAAGATTCTGAAGAATTATTGCACTAAACCGATACGAAAATGTCCATCAATAGAAAATTTGTTTCTAGCTTCAAAATAAAAAGATTTAGACAGCTAAGATATGGAGTCACTATAATATATATATAATATATATATATAAAATTAAAATAAAAAAACTCTTCGAGCGAAAAAGATTAAAATGTTCTTTCTCGCTTTGCTCGCAATATCTGCTTTTCTTCCAGTCTCATCAAGTTCAGAGCGGCCAGAGGGAGAAGTAATACCAAATATGTACTTCAGACTCTTGCTGCTATACAGTTTTGTCTTAATGCATGAACAATTTTGTGGAGGAAAAGGAACGTGCACATTTGAGAGACAATTTATATAATTTTATCTGTTGGTTTGTTATAAGGCGGATAAATTGATTAATATGTTAATACGTACCTCCCTCTCTCTCTCTCTCTCTCTCTCTCTCTCTCTCTCTCTGTGTGTATGTATGTATGTATGTATTAAAGAAACTTTGAATATGTACACAATATAATGTTAACATATTGCATGTGTATTTTTATTTTACGTCACTCCATGTTCCATATGTGTAAAGTACCTATATGTTGCACATGAAAATGTCATATGTATAAAAATAATTATATTCGGAACGCATTTATCATGCATTTTCTGTCTTTCAAATTTACAGTTTGTTTGCTTCTTTTACATTATTAGGGGTTAGGTGGGAGAACAGCCACAGGCTGAATCTCGCCATTCAATAAAGAAAATTTGAATAGAATTGAATTGAATTGAATGTGAAATTGAACGTGTTGAAAAATTATTTTAAATCGTTTGTTCCAACACAAATGCTTTAGCACCGACTTCTACCTACTTTTTGCGTAATTTAGAAGGATAATAACATCTTCGATACTACTACTACTACCATCACCACTACCACTACTACTACTACTACTAATAATGATAATAATGTCATTATTATTATTATTATTATTATTTTTATTGACATGTTTATCCTGGTACTCTTCCCTCTCAGACAAAAAATCATGGTTGAGCCTCTGCTATACAGTGTGTCCAGTGTACCCGTATTTCCATACGTGCACACTATAATCAATATCTACATGTATCATTTTTCTTCTACATTTATTATTATTATCGAACATTCAGCACGTCTCCAAATCCCCGTCAGTTTCAGAGAAGCCAAGCAAAGGTAATTTGCCTTGCCCAGAAAAGGCTATATTTACGCTTTCTCTCCCAGAAGCCCCTTTGTCTCCCCAACCATGCGCGCCGACTACATGGGTGCTCCAGGGCTCAAGCACCCACATAAATAATCTTGTGGGTGCGCCGCACCCACAAGATTTTTAGTTTGATATAAACAAAATAAAATAAATATTTCTCACTTGCCATTATCTATAAAATAATAAGCAATTAAAACATTGAGATGGAAGTTAAGATTTCTAACCTCTAAAACATAATTGTTTCAAATGTGTTTGTGCAAAAACAACCAAGCAACACATTCCCCCCTTCCTTGCCTGTTTCTGGCCAAGTCAAATGCAGTCCCTACAATAACAATGGAAGTATGTTGTATTGTGAATAGAATCCCATCTTTTCGGCTTGCTTTGATGTTTCCTTACAAGTGACACACTACAATACGCCCACTCCATTCGTCAACAATTGTTTTAAAATAACTATTTGCCGATATTGAGCACTAATAAAGAATAAACCGAAACACAAGGAAGCCGATTGTGACAGACTACCTCAATAGTTGATTTTTTCTTCTTTTGTTTGTTTCAATCAGATAAGAGCGGAGTGGTTTACGATTTCAGTGAAGTTGTTTTCACGTAATCTGGATTGTTATCGTTTTGTTTGTTCTCCGAGAGACAATGGCTTGGAAGGACGCGGGAGTTTAGATTGTAGACTGGGAAGTTCTCATTTTCAGAAAAAAAAAAAAAAAAAAAGGGTGTTACCGTGTTAATAGTTAGTGCAAAGAAGAGGGTCTACTGACCAGATGCGTGGAGCAAAAGCTCTTCGCCGTGCAAAACTTTTTGCAATTTCCAAACGTGGCACGAGACGCTTGTGAAAAGCTGAAACACAATATTGAGTAGTGCTTCTTTACATACTTTCGAATTCAAACAGTAGGTTTGCTAGTCGCTATGGATAAATTCATCATACGTTTGTCGTCGTCATCACAGGTGGATATTACTGACAATGAACATAGTGAAAAGCATGTTCAGTCAAAAAATAAGGAACCCGAGAATGTGTCTTCTGCCCGTTTCTGTAGTACATTAGAAACAAGTGTCAAGAAATCGTCAGGCAGGTCATACCATGAAGGATGGAAAAAGACATTTCCTTGGATTTATTACGACAAAGAATTGGACAAAGTGTTCTGTAGTGTGTGTAAAAACGCTTTTGATTCCAGTATAGTGTTTCCGTCGGCAACTGTTACTTCTGCAGACAGGGATTAGTGTAATGCATTTGTTCGAAATGGATTTTCCCAGTGGCAAAAGGCAATTGAACGTTTCAGGGTTCGCAAGAAATGTACACTTCATCGTTCGTCCATGACTGCTCTGGCAACTACGAAACAAGGAACCAATGTGTCATCTCTTATCTCAACACATAAATTAGGAGATAGGAAAAATGCACGCAAGGCCATTTTAAAGATAATAACGTCCCTCCAATTTTTAAGTCAGCAAGGAATAGCAATTTGGGGTCACACCGATGAAGCATCAAATATTCATCAGTTGCTGCTGCTTAGAGCAGAAGATGCTCCTGAGTTGAAATCTTGGCTGCAGCGAACTACACATAAGTGGGTTTCTATCAGTGAAGGAACAAATATCCATATGCTTCAGATTTGTCGATGAAAATCTGCAAGCTCAAGAAGTGTTTATGAGCTTCTATAAAGTAGCTTCAACAAGTTCTAGGACATTGTTTGAAGTCATCCAGGATGTCATAAGACGTTTGTTTATCTCTCGACATAAAATACTGTCGTGGTCAATGTTATGACAGTGCGAGTAATGTCAGTGGACATTCAACAGGATTACAAAGTAGGATTACTCAGTTGGAGCCGAGAGCTATATTTGTACATTGTTCAGCGCATAATTTGAATTTGGTAGTGCAAGATGCGATGCAAGGTATCAGTTATGTGCGAGACTTTCTGGTGATTCTTCGTGAATTAATATCATTTGTAAGACATTCGCCAAAGAGGCTAGCAGTGTTTCAATCGCTACAAGAAGACAACGGAGATGGTGTTGTAAAAAAGATTCCCAGACTGATTTTGCGACCATTCTGTCCCACAAGGTGGTCTGGGAGGGTAAAATCACTACAATCGTTGGAAAGTAATTATGACGTTCTCTTGAAATTTTTGGAAGATCTGTCAGAAGAAAAAAGTGAAGTCTGTGGGAAGGCTAGTGGATATTTTTCAAACCTACATCAATTCAGATTTCATATTTTCCTGAAAATGTTAATTTCAATTTTCGGCAAGATTGAACAACTTCATTCTTCTTTTCAGAAGAAATCATTGTCATACCGAGAAATGAAAACTTTGGTGGAAACTTTGTCTGCAAGTTTAGCTTCACAAAGGGATATATATTTTTTGAGTTGTGGAATGAAACCATGAGGAAAGCTGAGGAATTGAACATTGATGAACCAGTTTTGCCTTGAAAAAGGAAGATGCCAAAACGCTATGACGAAGGTAGTGATCCTCATACGTATCAAATGCCGGAGGAAATGTACAGACAAATGTTTTCTGAAATAATTGATGTGGCTGTGGATTCGCTAAATCGTAGAATTCAAACAAAGGTTTTGGAACTTATTTCACAACTTGAAGCTTTTGCTATCGGTCAAATTGGTGCTGATCGAATTCTGCAGTTCTATGAGACAGACTTTGATAAAGACAAGCTAACATTGCACAGAGACATGTTTCTAGATATGTGCAGAACGAAACAAAGAACAAGTGGCCAACTTGTCAGACATTACAAATATTTTAAGTAGAGAAAACAGTCGTCCCATGCGTGAAATGCTCACAGAATTTGTGAAGTTTGTACGGGTGATTTTAACTATACCTGTTACTTCTTGTACCTCTGAGCGGTCATTTTCAGCACTTGGACGATTGAAAACGTTTTTGCTGTCAACAATGACCCAAAAAAGATTGAATGACTTGGCAATTTTGCATGTTCATAAAGAAATGACTAAAAATATTGACATTACCAAAATTGCAAACAAATTCATAAGTGCAAATGACGTAAGAAGGAATGTGTTTTATATTGAAAGTTAACATATTATTATTATTATTATTATTTGGTACATAAAGTTAGTCATTTTGTGGTTTCTGTTCACAACAAAATCCTTGCATAGTTCTTTCTGCAATACAATTAAAATTATTTGCATTTATGAAGATTTTTTCATTTTAATTTGTATGAATGTGGTATTTTCTTTTAGTAACGTGTTGATAATATCATTGCCTCTTGTAATCATTGTGCATGTAAGTTGTTTAAAGTAAACAATACTTGATAATTACAGATCTAACCGCCATTGATATGCACCCACAGAAATTTTGGAAAGTCGGCGCCCTTGTCCCCAACGTGAAATATTTCCATTCTTCCCTGCAACCAACCCCCTCCTCCACGTCAGCCAATAGAAAGTGGACTTTGACCAAAAAAAAAAAACCCTAACCCAACGGTGAATTTTGGCGGTTGCGGTTCAGCGTGCGTCTATAAGCTAGACAGAAGAGTCGGTGTTGAGAATTCAAGTGACGAGTCAGTGTTGAGAATTTAGGTGACAAGTGTGTGTCTACTGTCTAAAGGCTGTACCGAAAGTCTTTGTCAAGAGGTTGCGCCGAGAGCCCGTGTTAAAAAGGTTATACTGAACATCACGTGCCTAGAAGTCAGTGTCCGTCAATGCTCAGAGCATAACATTTAACACTTGATTTACGATGAACGGGACAGTTTTCGCTACGAACGAGACATATAACTTTTGCATATAAAAGTATGCATGTAAGTGGTCAGTGTACAGAACTTTGGTGAGAAGAAAGTGTGTCCCTACGTCGTCCAAGGGCAGTGCGTTTGACACATCAGGAAGCAGCCGCTGGTGTAACGGTGCCAGTGGAAGAAGAAGAATTCGGTCTGAATTCCATGCTGCAGTGCAACTGACACCACGGACACTTGGGACAACCATGTTCCCTAACGGCAGACAATAGATACATCAGTGGACAGTAAGTGTGACCGGAAACAAAATTAAGGTGGACTTGCAATTCTCATATCATGTAGAGATTTTTAACATAATACATATTCACATATCACAGTCCATCAATCAAATCGCTATAATTTCATATGCAATCCCATCCTTTTCCCCCATCTCAATAATATTTTCTATTTGTTTATGTGCACAGTGCAGGTACAGCCGGGCATCGAACCCTGGACGGCTTGGTCCCCAACTGCTTATTGTTCGGCTTCAACCAAGCTGCCCAGGGGGGAAAGAGCTAGCCTGTACGGACACACCGGACTAGAGGTATACAAAAATACACACATATATTTTAGCATCTGTAAAGTTTATTAACTTTCTTGTCCTGCTTCTGTACAAATTAACTCATAAGGTTTTTATGTATGTACGTTGGTACAACTCAATGTTAGCACAATTTGTAGCTTGACACATATCCAAAAGAATAGTGAAGCTCGTGACAAGTGTTGACCAGTATTTAAGGCGTTATTATCGCAACGATACACTGTCTCAAATCACCAAAATCGTGAACTTTCCATTGTGCACAACATCTTTGAAGAAGCCCCATCCAAAAAAGTCTAAAGGATGTCAAATCTTGGGATCTCTGTGGCCAGGCAGTTTCTGCGCATGCGTGACTCAACAGCACGATTGATCGTCCAAGTGGACTACTGAAATCTTGGATCGATGGTCAATCGACTGAGCTTCACTACGACACAATACAAAGAGCAGTTTTCGCATTAAAAGCAGTTATTTATGTATACCTCTAACGTGGATACCCTGTATTATGATAAAAATGAATCCAGAAACGAGGATACGTGAACTTACTAACAAAATTCGAGTCGCCGTGTGAGAGGTGGCATTCACTTTCTCGTACACATAAAAAGGTGAGTACGCAATTTGTTATGCAAGTGAAATTCTCAAGAATATTCAAATGAACTTATTAACTTTCTGGCGTTTCTAAACCAAAAAATTTATTGCTGTAGTAACAGAAGTTTCGCCTTCTCTCTCTATCCTGGGCAGGATAAATCCATTTTGACGAACCATACCAGTATCCTTCAAGTCCATCTTCGTCTCTGAGTGATTTAATTTTACTTTGCATTTCTGTCACTTTTGCCTAATGAAGAAGATGAGGATGACTGATTAAGATGAAGAAGAGATACTCAAAAGAACACCCATGCCCAGGCCGAGCTTCAGAGCCGGAACCTTGGGCATCTTAGCGCACTATGCTAACCACTCCTCCACGGAGGTTGGCCCATCTTCGTCTTGGAGTTCCTCGTCAGGTTTCCCAACAAGTATCCTAAAATCATACTAATTCTCTGCAATGTGTGCTACATGACCTGCTCAACAAGGTCTTCTTGAATCATTTATTCTAATAAGATATTGTAACCTTCATCACTCGCCTGTTGTTTGATCTCATTCAAGTCAAAATAGCTCTAAGAAAAGCTTCAATTTATGCTCCATTCCATTACTCCTTCACACGGAACGGAAGCCCTTTAATGTACTTCGGTTTGTAATTTTATGCATCAAAAACGTCACTAGAGGGTTGTGTACTTTCATGTGTTGTGGCAATTGTTTTTTTTCTGTGTAACCTCGGGTCTATTGAGGTTAGTCCTATCTGACCCTGTGTGAAACATAATAATTTGTTATGTCGTGCGTATCATAGTCAGGAGGAACATTTTTAGAACCCTCTGTAGCTATATTCCTAATTAGAATAAAATTGGAAAAGGAAAAAAGAAACTTATCTTTCGACAGCTCGTCCTTGCTTTCTTTAATCTGCAACTATGCATCCTTGTCAAAACTATCCTGTAATTTTTCATTGCCATCCAATTCCAAAATCCCTTTCCTGGAGTCCAGTAGACGCTGGAAGAAATCATCTCTCCTCTCATTGTGTTGGTCGCGATACGCCCTTGTCGATGTGAGAACTTCATCCAGAAACTCCTCAGTCTTTTTATTCAGAAACTTGACTGGCAAACCCCAAACGCGTTTCACTCTTAGGTACGCCAGAAGGAATATTAGCAGCCTGTTAATTTTGCTAGAATCTAAGAAGTTGATGGCAATCTTAAGAAATTCTGCTTCAGGGTTCTTCAACGAGTCACACTGAACCCCGAAAGCACAAGTGGCTATGACATCAAGGGTGTATCGGGTGAAGAAAGACTTCATCTCATGCTCGCTCTTGTGGGAAATGTTCTGGAGATAATTCACCATTTGTTCACCGCACACGGTCACTAAGCCGCTCATCATCTTCATCTTCTTCGATGTGAAGGTTGGCGTCAATAAAGTTCTCACACTTTTCCACATTTCACCCTTCAGCCTCAGAAGATTATTGTCGAAATATTTACTAGTGTTGGCCAGACGTACTTCGCGGTCAACGAAATACTCAAAATGCTTCACCATGATGTGTTTGATTAAGTCAGGGTCTCTAACAAACAAAACTGGAGTCAAACCGCTATAAATTCCTATGTATGTTTTTCCAGCATGTTCTTGATACAACCTTTTCGAAAATTCATTCTCAGATACATGAAGCAAAATTCTGGGTTTCAAATTTCCGAAGAAGAATTGCGGTTCCAAATAAGGTACTCCCTTCTTTTTCCAGTATCCGTACGTCCTTGTAAGGTACTTGTAAATTACAAAAACAAGGAATGTCGACACAAGAAGACAGGTAGAAAATGGTACTTCCATGATTTCGACCGTTTCGAGATCACCGTTCTACCTGAAATTAAGTTCAAAGTGTAAATTTTTCTTAAAGTTATTACTTTTGGAAACACTAAACATAAACAGCAAACAAATGTTCAGTGAAACGAGATACTAATGATTGAAAAGGTCTTGATTATACGCCATTATCACATTCAATCAGGTCTCATAATTAGGCAATGCAGTCATGTTTCTTAAAGGTAATCATATTTACTCAAAACTAAATTCGTCTAGTAAAGGTTTACTTTCAAACATTTTGATCAATTTATCCCACTTGTCAATTTTATTTGCTAACAATACGTGTTTACATTTTTCTTGAGCCAACTTTATCAGTGTTCAAATATGGTATTAAATGGCCTGTACAAAACTCAAACACAACATCCAATCACAGAATTATGGCTAACGTAGACATTTGACGGATTAAAATTATTGGAACATGAAAAGCTTCCAAATTCATAGATTAGTTAGTTACTGCCAGTTATTGATCGTGATAGAAACGTAAATCTTAAACAAAATGAAATAAAAATAAATTATCGTTACTACAGTAGCTGCATGTTATATTAGTTAAAAAATTGTAACTTTAAATTAAATTAGAAAAATTTGATGCCCCCTTCCCTTGTCCCATGGAAACACACAGTGGGCGTGAAGATATAGATCATTAATTAGCTTAATAATTGGGTTATTAAATTTATCTGAGTAAAGAATGATCATTACTATAAAGCAAGTTTTAAATGGAAAATAAACAATTAAAAATAAACATAAATGATAATGACATCAATAATGTCGAGGGTGTTCGAAGAAGGACTCATGATCTTTTCAGCGAAGATTCCAGGGTCGAGCCTGGTGTATTTCTTTTTCAATGTCACTCCCTTAACTTCATCTGTTTGCCATTCATCCTCACAGTCCCAACTAGCATAAGGAGGCAGAGAAGTGACAAATATAAGAATACAAAACAAAACTATTGATAATGCCGGCATCCAGGAAATGATGACTATATGCGTTGCCAAGCCTAATTTGAGTCCTAAGTATTTTTCTTTTTTAATATTCACATTTCATATCATTATCATTAGGAAACGGATTTTAAGGTGCAACGCCTTTTCAAAAATATATCTGTTTTCATAGCGATCGTTTGAGATATGTATTTTAGGACATGAAATCAAGTAAAATGAACACACTTTGTTGCACCTTTTCGTGAGATTAGCACATTTATCCCCTTTTTTTACCCCCTCATTGATGCTTCACCACCCTTTTCCTTCCTTTCCTTCCATGTTTTGTTAAAAAAAATTGGACAGAAAAATAAATGATTTTCACTCTTCTTGAGCAGCTACATAAAATCCTATAGTCTCAATCTTTAGAGCAGAACAAGAGCTATGAAATGGTATTGAAGCCCCAATAGTTCCCAAGATAATGTAGCAAAACCCACGAGAGAAAACACAAACTTCAACAAAACCTATTCGGTAGAACCACAGTTCTCTATGCGGTCCGCGTGCATTATATACAGAAGGTGCAGAAAAATAGAGCATTGAATAAAGGCATTTTATCAACACCTTTTTCGAAACATTTTCAGAACCATTTTTTCCCTTTCGCGACCATAATTTTGCACCTTAAAATCCCTTCCCTAATTATCATCTTTTTGATTCACCTAAAGATCTAGAACAAAGACATAAGATAACACATGCACAAGATATAGCAATGATGATTCAAATTGAAATTTATAAAATCTCTAGACTGTTCTTAGAAAACAATGGCTTGATTAAGTTAAATACTACTGTCAATATTATCAATCAATATTATCGTACCTTGGATGAAGTCAGTTTCTGGCTTAGAATATTCTTCAGTTAACCAAAGAAACAAGTATCAACATCGTCACAGCAAAATAATTCTCAGTAAACTTGGCCTACTCGCCTTGAAATAATCACAAGGAGATTTACCTAATAATTCAGTCTTTATATGCACTAATGATGTACATAAAAAATTCAAGCAACTAAAAAGCACGAGTCACGATCACTGAGCAAACTTATGTAATATTTGCATGACACAGTTCCAGGAAACACACTTCTTATCTACTTATTTTCTTCTGATACCCAATGTTATCGCCAACAAAACAATGGCGCTCACTGTTAAATCAGTGAAAAGTAAAATTAAAAGCTAGAACAATTACAATGCAGATTTTTTCAAAACAGCACATAAGCATCTGACGTGCTGCCTATTCGCATTGCCGCAACCACAGGGGGGAAGAAGGCATTGCCCCCCGTCCCCCAACTTTCAACGGAAATTGCCTCCCTCGATTTCAAATTTTATACAAATAATTTTCTTGCAGTGCCTGCTTTTTTGCTCTCATCAAGTTCAGAACTGTAGCTAAGGGGCAGTGGGAGTCGGCCTAGGGAGCCGAACGATCTAGATGATAAAAGTTGTAAAAGAGAGAATGCCATGGCTGCCTGTGAAATAATTGCATCCTATTAAATCAATATTGTTTTCAGTTTGCAAAATATTGTATCTAAATATGCTCTTGCTCTCTTCGCTCGCAATGTGATTATTTTGTGTAATGCATTGTAAATTACCACAGTAATAGCCTTCTACAATTAATTGATTTTGTCCTAAATGTAGGAACAATTGTTTGGAGGAAAAGGAACGTGCACATTTGAGAGACAATTTACATAATTTTTGCTGTTGGTTTATTATGAGGTGAATGAATTGATTGTCTAAAGTATTTAAATAATATACGTATGTTGTATATATAGGTATGTATTAAAGAAACTTTGAATAAGTAAGTGAGCGTGATTGATTTGGTGTTTTAAGTCCACTTTATGCACAGTAAGGCTATTTGGGAGTGGACCTACAGTTTAAAGTGGAATCCGAACCACTATGTTCCTCCGCCAGGTATCGAAACCGGGACCCCTTGATTAGAAGGCAACGACGCTACCACTGCGCCATTAGGGAGGCCCAAAATTTTGAATAAGTACACAATTCGGGTTAACAGGTTGTATATCTACATGTATTTTCTTATCTTTTACGTCCCTCCATGTTACATGTGTGTAAAACATAATATTTTGTATGTACATGAAAGTTATACATGTGTTCAGAAATAATTGTACTCGGAATGCATTTGTCATGCATTTTCTGCCTTTCAAAAATACAGTTTGTGTGCTTCTTTTCCATTACTAGCTAATGTGAAATTGAACGTGTTGAAAAATATTTGAAATCGTTTGTTCCAACACAAATGCTTTATCACCGACTTCTATCTACTACTATTACTACCGCTGCTGCTACTACTACTACTACTACTAATAATAATAATAATAATAATAATGTTATTATTATTATTATATTGATATCGATAGATTGGCATATTGGTGCAAGATTAATGAAATGTAAATTAACTTGGAAAAGTGTAAAGTTTTAAGATGCACGTACTAAGGAAGTTCATTATATAGTCTCCAACTATTATATTTATCAAAATAAAATCCAAGGGTGCAGCAGATATAAAGACTTAGGAATATTAATAGACTCCTCTCTCATATTTGATGAGCACATTTCAGAAATTTCCAAAAGAGCAAAGAAGATGCTTGGTAATATATGAAGACCCAGGGGGAAAAACGATGAATGTCGATTTTTCGCCCATTTTGAGATTGCAGCGCCATCTGATAGCTCAGAAGCTGTACTATAAGAATGAGAATGGCCTTGGTTGGGAACTGGTGAGAAGTGCCTGAAAAACGCATTATTATTTTGGCATATATTGACGTATTTATGAATAGAAAAATCTTGTTTTTCATTTCCTGGCAAATCGTCTCGAATGAACATTCATCGTTTTTCCCCCTGGCCCTTCATATGTTTTCTCATGGAAAGTTTGTAAAAAAGAAGATACCTTAATATTCGTGTATAAAACGATAGTGACACTATTCTTGAATATGCTAACCAATTATGGCTTCTGACAGCTACCGGTCACCTTCAAAAACTTGAATCAGTTCAAAAACTTTTTATCAGGTTATTATGCACAAAGTATAAAAAAAATTACTATGACCAACATTACTCTGAATGGTTAACACAGTTGAATAAGTTTACCTTAGAAGAAAGAAGAAACCACAAAAGGATACATTCTGTACAGAAGATCTTAACTTTCCAAGTTGAATGTTTTTTGAATATATCTTATAAAATTCCAAGATATTCCCACAGGTATATCTCAATTTTTACATGTCTAAATAAGGCCAGAGGTTTAGTAGCTGATCTTGATGAAACCTACAATTTGAATTTATGATGATGTATAAGATTGTAGGATCCACTGTTTTATTTTATAATTATGTATTCAATTTTTTAATTTTGTATAACCAATTTGGACATAGTGATGTACCTGGTTGTTTAATCGTGATCATCACTTAAATAAATATTATTATTATTAGAATAATACACAGTTAATTGCACAATGATGAACAATTATTAGTATCAGAGATATAATAGATCTCGTTTGAAACTGTAACTTGAAGTGTTAATATGCTTCTCTCACTATGTTATTCTACAGCTTATGTATTTTATCCATGTAACTTTGTACTTTTTTACTTGATTTAGTGCTGTATTAGGTTTTATACTGTGTTCAACACTTAAAATATACGATTATTATTATTGACACTTCCCCCCCCACAAAAATTAATGGTTCGAATGCGAGGCCTCGATCCATTCTATAAATTTGAAATCTCAATGTGAATCGGTACAAAATGTTCCCACAGAAATGCCAGGGAAAGTATTATCAAATTTAAATAATAATAATAATATAATAACAATTACAAAGGACATATTTGGGGGATCCAAGGGGTCGGGATCCTCCCCAAAACACTTACCAAGTACTAAAATTAAATAATCAAAATATATTTTGTGTAGCATTTGTTATATAATCGATGATTATTTATTTCCGCCGAACTTATTGGAAGGCAAGGAATTTGGCTCATGCGGCTTTAAAGGAGAGTTCCAAAGATTTATGCACACTAATATGCATAAAATATTAATCAAGAACTTTACTTTTCGTCAGTTGGATCTAATTCCTTTTTTGCTATTCAATAAATATTCAATTTGTAAAAACACTAAGTTGCTGACCAAGGCAGTTTATTAAGATAAAAAACACTTAACAGGTAATGTTTCAACCCTGTATCAGGGTCTTCCTCAGACGAAGAACTAAACTAAAATGATGAAATATACTAAACACAGAAAGATTACATACACATAGCAGGGTCACTAGCCACACAACAACAAATCAAGTTGACAGTCCTCATCTAGGAAGATTTCTCCAAAGGAATTAAACATATCACCTCCTGACAGTTGTTGACTAATGGGTCTACTACACTGACAGGTGATTGACAGGTCAAGATTAGCAAGAGTCTAGAACCACCTGCTTACCACTCACCCACCCCTCCTGCCTTTTTGGATATGGATGAATACCTCCTCCTCCGGTCTTCTTCTTTTCTCTTCTTTCTTCCAGGTTCATACTTCTTTTTTCCTCATTCCTTTTCTTCATCCTTTCAACTTTCTCTAACACACTCTTCCATTCCTTGTTTATCTTGAGTCCTCCATTCCTATTCATGATGTCTTCTCCTTTCTTTTCTATTTCTTTGGCCTCCTTCCATTTTCTCACTAGTTCTCTCTTCTCTTTTCCTATTTGCCTGGCCGAATCCCATTCAACTTCATGTCCTGTTTCTCTAGTGTGTTTGAAAATGGCATTCCTGTCTCTCTTCAATCTCACATCATCCATGTGTTGCTTTAACCTGTCTTTAAGTCTCTTCATCGTTTCCCCTATATATACACTTTCACATCCTCTGCACTTCACCTCGTAGATAACCCCTTCCTCTTCTTCCTCTCTCTTTTCTTCCTTCTTCTTGCTGGCTATACTTAAAATAGTGCATCCTCCCTTCCTGTAAGTTCTTATACCCACTTTCCTCAGCACTTTGCATATCTTCTCTGTGGCATCGCCCATACTTCTTATACCAAACCATCTCACTTTTTCTTTTTCTTCCTTCTCTTCCAGTCCTCTCTCTTTCCTTCTTCTGTTGATGTTGTGTCTGTCTTTCTTTTCATAGCCATTCTCTTCCAGTTGTTCCCATAGGCTATTAATCTTTGTTTCTTCTTCCCCTTTCTCCGTGCATATCTTCTATATTCGGTCTTCCATGTTCCTTATAAAATTACGTTTAGTTCCATCACCCACATCACTTCTTTTGTGGCAGAACACTACTGCCGAACACTTCTTTTGATACCATGTAGCCACAATACCCATTCCTCTCTTCTTTTTCATCTCAATATCCAATAAATTTAACGTTCCTTCCTGTTCCGTTTCGAGCTCAAGGAATATCCCTGCTCTCTTATCTTCTACATCTTTAACAAACTTACTCAGCTGCCTTTTCGTTCCCTTCCATATCCCAAAACAATCATCCACATATCTACAAAACAGACTTAAATTATCTCCTCCTTTCACTATCACTTCCTTCTCCCATTCATTCATAACTAATTCCGCCAGCACAGGGCTCAAGCAAGAGCCTATATTCAGACCTTCACTAATCTTGATGATTTTACTCCCCACTCTGCTGTAGCCATTGTCCCAAATGGTTTCCAGTGCTTGTACCACTCTCTCACAATCCCATTCTCCTATAATGCTTTTCCCCACTTTCTTCCTCACTATATCCACGTGTCCCCTTTTGATGCTCGGGAACCTGCTTCTCACGTCTAAAGTAAGAATCACGAACCTTCAGACCTTCTGTAAACAACCGTCTCACTTCAAGTAACGTATCACGCCACGTCAGCTGTTCGTGAATGGTGAGGCCATCATATGCTGCTCACTCGCAACCTTTAATTTTACGTAACATGGAAAAACATATTCTTATTTTAACTGATAATCTACACATTGAAGTATAATAAATTTTCTACAAGTGATTAAAAAAGCGTTCTTTTTCAAGAATGAATATATTTTTCTACGCCAAAAGTTCCATTTATCTGACACTGGGTTAACAGATCCCCCTTCCCCCCTTCTCTCTCAGTATGGAAGGGCCAAAGTTATACAAGAGTGTGAGAGATTAATTTCAGTAAATTCAAGCCTTTTGGTTTTATTGCTTCCTCTCCCACCAAATTATTGCCCAACATTGTTGACATGTAGAGTATTGTTTTCTCCTTTGTGCAACAAATATGCCGCCAGTTTTAGCAGAAGCTAAACAAAGATAAGCCGGGGAATAAAAAGAGATTGCTTATCTTTCTCTCGGTTTCTCGTGCACTATATAGAAAACAAGAAGACGATAATAAGCACATTATTTACGCACGTCTCATGCAAGTAATGTATTTTCTTACCTTGATTCAGCAGTTCATTTTTGAACTTGAGGCATTTTCAGCACCAGACATCATCCTGTTAGAGTACGGTCTGTCCAATTTGCTTCCCAAAAAGGAACTCAACGTGGCACAAGAGGCAATTTAACGTCGACTGCTAAAATTGGGGAGATCGTCATCAATCATCACTATCAACATCTTCCCCACAGATGACAGGACGGCTCTTTGATTGAAAGAATATGAAAGCACCTCGCGTTGTATTGCGCTTATCTCAAAATTGGTGTACTTGTTTATACGAGCAACAACGTATTTTTTTTCGCGGGACTCACAACTTGACCGGTCGTTTTCCTTTCTTTCACCACACCGAAAACACAAAGATGCAGACACACAATTACACTTGGACACCAACTGCACTGCTTGCTCAGGATAGCACTGACACAACGTCACATAAACGTTAAGAACAACCTGCTTCTTGCCACTTTTCAAATGGCTATATTTCCGAAAGACTACTCTGAAAACACGGGAGACCTTCCTGCATGCATGGAAGTCGCCATGTTCGAAACTGGCGATATTTTCTTGCTGTTCACGTGATCGATAGTAATTTATACAATAATCACGTATTATTATTATAAACAGAAACCTTTAATGAAAATATATTTTAAAATGTATAATCCAATGTAATTTACATGTTTTCTTCCATTAGCGTACTTTCATAGAACGGACTACATGATGCGGAAGAAATCTGTTATTAGGCTGTTGCCAACCTCAATACTTCTCACTAAGTCAAGTACAGAAACGGAAGTGGTATGTCGAATGTCGGCATATGATAGTGTGATTTCAATTGTCAGTGACGATCCTCCGGGGATGGGATGCAGGAGTCGATCTATAATCCAGAGGTGTTCACCATCCGGATGGTGACATCCTCACACTCCGGAGGACATGCCATAGGGTGAGGGAGGTTGATTTAAAATGAACACCTCTCAACAAGAGAGAACAAAAATTTGACAATATTTAAAAATTCACCCCCAGATATGCATTTTATTTTATATGTAGCGTACAATAAAATGTCACTGCCTCAAAATATTTCTGTATTCTACTGTCTTCTTTCCCCACTTTCATGCTTCTCTAAGTTTCCGTTTTAGATTCCCTTGGTGTCTTTTCTGCATAATCCAGCATTTTTGAACGGGATGACAAGGACATAGAGTGTGTTTTTGGACGAAGTAATTTTAGAGATGTTGAAGTACACTCTGGAGGATTCTGGAATGTGTGACATTGAGGTGTAGATCGACCACGTTGTGACACGCACATTTGTCAATAGTTACAAGACGATGAGGGATAGGTGATATTTGAATTTCAAATTAGTTAGCCGCCCCCGTGACGGAGTGGTTAGCATATCGCGCTACGACGCCAGGGGTCTCGGGTTCGAATTGTGGCCTGGGCATGGATGTTTGTGAATATCCATTCATCAATTTTATCATATCATCATCATCATTCATCCCCATCTTCGCAAATTAGCCATAAGTGACACAAGAGGGGAAGTAAAATAAGCAAATCAATCAAACCAAATGACTTATTTCCATTCTTTTATCTAATTAATAATTATTAATTTAGTCAATCAAATCATATAGATTAGCTTACTTTCATTATATATAATAATAAATCATAACACTTTCAAACATCAAATAAATTTAATGAAGAAACCCCGGTTTCAAAACGTAATTTATCTCAATGTGTCACATTCTTCTAGCAAGTTTTTTTAGTAAAATATGAGAGAAAATTAATTCTTTGGTACGGAACCATCTTACTCCTGGGGGATAAGATGTAAATTTTGTATTTGATTTTTTTTTTTTAATTTAGCGTTGCTTTTCTTCCACTTTTGGCTAATCCCGACGATGAGAATGAGTGATCGTCAGTTGAAATTGATGAATAGACACTCACGAATAACACCCATGCCGGGATTTGAGCCAGGAAACTTCAGTGATGAGTCTGAAAGTCGGCCACCTGACAAGATGTACATTTTGCATTATTTTTTTTACACACATTCAATAACTTTCAACAGGTCATCAGTGATACACTGCTTATTCCGCATCTGATGACAAATGGAATGTTTTTACACCTTGTAGACTATGTGGATTATTTTTTTTTTCATAAGTTTGCAACACTGTTAGGGTACACGTGCTTTTGTTTACAGAAGGTCTTAAGTTCTATGATTCTCACTTTAGGCTAAACATTGTGATTTTATCCCCATAAACATTGTGATTTTATCCCCAGACTCCTTCAGACCTTTTATAAGGTCCACCACCTGCTCACTGTTTTTCACGGCTCTGCTTTCTTGTTCTCTCACTAACACTTCAATTACCTTTTTTAACTTCTTCTCCAATGGTTCCAAAATATTGTCCCTGCAATTCATCACTGGTCTCAACTTTATCTCTTCTTTATGTATTTTGGGAAAGCCTTTTAAACTGGGCAGTCTTCCTGCCTCCTTCGAAAGCTTTTTAAACCCCCTCCTTCCACAATCTTTTATGATATTTTCTCTAATATTGTGTTCCTCTTCCATTCCACAAATCTCCTCATACGTGTCCCCTTTCAGGTCTTCAAACTTCTTCTCGTACCATTCTTTTTCCATCACGACTGTGGCCCCTCCCTTATCTGCCTGTTCCACCACCACATCATTCCTTGTCTGATTCTTTTCATACCCTCCCTTTCCTTCTGGCTCAAATTATCTAATCTTCTCTGTTTATCCATTTTTTTCTTCAAAATGGCTGCTGTTCTTCTTCTAATCTTATCCCTTTCTGCCTCTTCTTCAATCTGTAGCACCGCTTCCTCAATATCATATACAATCCCTTCATAGTCCACATTTCTCTCCATCACTTTGAAACCTCGGCCTAATTTCAAAAGAGCTTCCTCTTCTTCTGATATTTGAACGTCTCTGAACGTCTTCCTCTTCTCTTCTTTCGTCTCTCCATCCCAGTCTTTCCCCTTTCCTCTTCATCTTCAGTTTCACCTTCTCTCTAAAGTTGTGTTGCCAGCTTCTCATTTCATGGAATGTGAATTCTCTAGTAAAAATGGTGAGTCCATCTTCTATGGTTTATTCCATTTTTTCCAGTTCCTCCTTTATTGTCCTGATTTCATTCTTCCTCTTTCTTATTTCGATCCATATCATTTCTTTTTCAAGTTTCTGTGCTAACCTCTTCCATCTTCATGGAAAAAGAATGGTACGAGAAGAAGTTTGAAGACCTGAATGGGGACACGTATGAGGAGATTTGTGGAATGGAAGAGGAACACAATATTAGAGAAAACATCATAAAATATTGTGGAAGGAGGGGGTTTAAAAAGCTCACGAAGGAGGCAGGAAGACTGCCCAGTTTAAAAGGCTTTCCCAAAATACATAAAGAGATAAAGTTGAGACCAGTGATGAATTGCAGGGACAATATTTTGGAACCATTGGAGAAGAAGTTAAAAAAGGTAATTGAAGTGTTAGTGAGAGAACAAGAAAGCAGAGCCGTGAAAAACAGTGAGCAGGTGGTAGACCTTATAAAAGGTCTGAAGGAGTCTGGGGATAAAATCACAATGTTTAGCCTAGACGTGAGAAGCATGTTCCCGAGCATCAAAAGGTGACACGTAGTGGACTCTGCTGTAGCCACTTATGCCTTAAGCCAAGCAAGTTGTTGGCACGGACGGGTTCTAATACGATTTTTTGGTAAGGTTTGGATGCCTACAGATGAAAAATAGGTGATAGCATGTCATTACTCTTTGCCTTCTGTGTGTTAATACTCCATTTCCCAGATAACTTGATGTAAATAGAAAGTTGTGATAATTTTTAATATTTTGACTTATACGATTAGAAATGGCAATTACAGTAATTCTGATCTAAATAAATAATGATGATGATAATAATTAAGATTATTTACACTAATTAAAATATGTGAATATTTTAATAATTTAATTGACAAGTTGGATGGGATTTAACACCATTACTGGATTAAATTGGCTATTTGCCCATCATTAATGCCGATATATCTGAATTGACAACTGAAATGGCCAACTGTGAGAATAACAGTAGCAGTCCAAGAACAGTGTAAGAGTTCAATGAGGAACGTCGGCAAGTTGTACAATGCCTCTAAAGTGCGATTTCCCTGAATCAATGGCATGGAGAGCCATAGGAAGGATGGAAGCTGGACAGACAGAGAGAGCTGTCAGTAGCCTTTGGAGTGTCTCAAAGTGCCATTTCTCGGCTGTAGATTCGGTTACAAACAACTGGAAATGCACGATGAATGTAAGGTCAAGTTCATATGCGAGCAACAACAGGAAGAGACAACGGGTACCTCTTGTAAATAACCGATTGGAACAGACTACAGAATGCAACGAAACTACAACATGCCATTCTCACAGCAATAGGGTGCAGGTGTCATCTCAAACTGTCTGCAATCGCCTTATTAAAGATGGGCTCTATGCATATAGACCGTACAGCTTTCAGTCCGTAGAAACTTGGCTGAGGAACATCGCAATTGGGGCTACAATGAATGGTATTGAGTGCTGTAATCCGATGAGTTGCGGTTCAGCCTCCACCCTTACAATAGACGTACTTTATCTGGAGGGAATGTGAAACACGATATAACCCTGCTTTTGTGAAAGGAACATTCTAAAAATGGAGATGGTGGACTGATGGTGTGGACTGGAATCAAAATTGTGGGATGTACAGACATCCACGTCATCGAAAATTGTAGTTCGACAGCCCTTCTATATGAGGACGGGAACCTCAGACCTCTTGCCATGCCGTGCGCAGATGCAATAGGTGATCGTTTCCTATTCATTGGTGATAATGCTCGTCCTCACAGCGTTCTGTCAGTGCACAACCTGCCCGAGGACGAGGGAATAGAGAGTATGGAGTGGCCAGCATGATTACTGGACTTAAATCCCATAGAGAATGTCTGGGATGCACGTGGCAGATGCATTCTAGGCAGGATGCCACCTCCCTGAACTCTTCCAGAGATGAAATTGCCAAAGTGAAGAGTTTCGAGGAATCCTCCAAGCTTTCATCGAGCCCATGCCACACAGATGTGCAGCGGTGTTAGCCCTTCGATATCACACACCATACTAGGGGTGAGTTACTGCTGTGACCCTGTCCATTTCTGAGCCGTTGTATTGATACATACATTGCTTTATAGTGGCGCACATCATGTGAGCATTGGTTCAAGCGACTATAGGATCTTTCTGTTACCTGCACTAATCCATACTCTACTATATCTTCTCTCTGAATATTCTTTCAGCAGCACAAACATCGGCTGTACAGGGTTTTCGTTCTTTCTGTTCCTCTTTTGAGCCAAGAAGGCAGTGGATAGTAATGGCAGGTCAATTATCAGACAAGGCACTATGTGGTCGAATTATTGTGACAGCACAGAATCGGAATCTTCAAATGGGCTCTCTCTTAGAACCATTATCATGGTCATTAGAGACATACTTGCAGAAAAATGTTATCCCCCCCTGAGGAAATATCTGGAAATTTAGCCACGACGATTGATGGTATGGCTCATATTCAGAGAGTAAATGAAGAGGAGTCAAACTTTGGTGAGGTCTATCTGCCTTGTGCCTTGCTTTGTGGAAGGAAATAGGAGTCCAAGAATCGATGTCTGATACGTACAATGAGCCGTCTGTAAAGTACACCGAAAGAACAAACACGTGGGAAGAACTCGAGCATGGTGGAGGCACCTAGTGGTTCGGACTCCACTTTAAACTATAGGTCCAGTCCCAATTAGCCTTACTGTGCATAAAGTGGACTTGAAACACCAAATTAATCAACCAACCAATCCATTAGAAACTACAAACTGCGTCTTCTGGCTAAATAACATCAGGTGCACTGAAAAGTACAGACTACCCACATGTGAAACTCAATGAGTGATTACACTTATTCAGAAGATGATGATGATGAATGTAAATAAGAAAATTTTGTTTATGTTAAATTATAACATACATGCGTATTTAATATTTAGCCACTATTATTATTGAAAATTGTAAGTAAAACTTATGACTTTCATCTATGTCAGTATATAAGCAACATAATAAAGTTTTATTATTATTGTACGGATTATTAATATTATTACACTTAATAATTATAATTATTATAAAGTAATATTGAATTTAATAAGTCTGTTGAAATTACATTTATTTATTCAAATATTGCCATGAATTTATATGCCATTTATAAAAAATATGAAAAACCATTATTTTTCGGTTATTGTTACTAATTAAATAATATTATATAAAAAGCAAAGAGTTATGACATGCTATCACACATTTTCCAGCTCCAGACATCCAGACCTTGCAAGAAAATCATATGAGAACTCCAATTTATGGCAATTTAAAAACTAAGCACTTTATTTCACCTCATTTTGCATCATTGTTTAAAAATGGTCTTGAGATATTGAATTTGGTACGAAACTTCCATAGATTGCAGCACTGAAACTCTGTTAATTTGTAACTTTCACACGTTTTGAAACTTCTTATACTACTGCGTTTGCTGCTGCTGCTGCTACTAATGTTCGAAGTAACTATTATGTAGGTTGTAACAAGTACTATATTATTCATATAATAAACTTATTGGATGCTAAAATAAACTAAACTAAAACAGCAACTACTACTACTAGTAGTAGTAATAATAATAAAAATAATAATAACGTATTTTAAAATACCGATAATGCAATAATTATAAAAATGAACCCCTCTTTGACAAACTTCTGCATATGCCACTGGTCTATATCAGAATATTTTTGAGGGGAGGGGGTCCCCATGACATCTTTGGTTCAACCCCCTAGGAAAATTTCTGGCGACGCCCATTGTGTTTGTGATTGTCCTTTAATCGATCTCATTGTGCAGTCACAGACACTTCCTAGTGCAGTCAAAATAGGAAAAATAAAGGAACTAACTCATATCAATCTGAAATTTGGTATATAACTTCTTTATAAGATTAGTAATAACATATCAAAAGTCCTCGGCGATCACCCGTACGCTAAGTCCGCCATATTGAAAAATGGCGGAAAATGAAAGTTTTCATGAAATAAAGGAACTATAATTCATAACAAGATGAAATTTAGTACATAACTTCTTAGTAGTAACACTAATAACAACATATCAAAAGTCCTCGGCTATCACCCGTATGCTAAGTTCGTCATATTAAAAAAATGGCGGACAAATTCAAGTTTCCACGAAATAAAGGAAATAATTGACATTAACTTGGTGTTCTATATACATCTTTCTTATAACACTAGTAACATCAATTACAACATACGTATTAACTGTTCTGCAGATCATTGACAAGGTAGGTAACGTCGCCATATTGGAAGAATGGCGGATAATTTCCATGTTTCTTATTAGAATGGAATTGACTTATAACAGAATGGAATTTGACAAATGGGTTTGGTATGTGGGGTATGACAACATTCTATAATATTTGCTGTCACATCAGGTGGGCTATTGTTTCCACGAGTTTCGTTCTGTTCATAAACTAAATCAGATTTTCACAACCGTAATGTACATCTGAGGTAACACACCACATCTGTGATCGGAAATCTGTTCCAAAAACTGTGGTGGAGAATGCAGTTCCATGCAAGCAGGCTTAAGATGCCCAGGTTATGTGTCCCTTGCCAAGGTGTTTCCTGCACGAGATCCATTCTTGTTTTCATGACAAATGAAAGCGGCGAACTCTGATTCAGGTATGTCCATTAATGTTACTAGTGTTATAAGAAATATTATATCAAACACCAAGCTAATGTCATTTAGTTCCTTTATTTCGTGGAAACTTATATTTTTCCTCCATTTTTCAACATGGCGGACTTGGCGACATGGTGATCGCCGGGGACTTTAGATATGTTATTTATTATTAATGGTATAAAGAAGTTATATGCCAAATTTCAGCTTGTTATGGATTAGCTTCTATTTTGAAAAAAAATCGTCTAACGATTCCATTGACTTTTGATGGTATAGTTACAACTCAGAAGTCTCCGTGATTGTACCACCATTCATTCATTCATTGTAAAGATTAGCCAAAAGGGGAAGAAATGTGACGTAAAATAACCTAATTCAATCAATTAATCAATTTTAAAAATCCCATTATGAAGCCGTCAATAAAATCTTAAAGTATAACTTAAAACACTAATCATGCACTCATTTAAATATTTCAATAGAATAATCTGAAACAAAAACTACGTAAAAACTCTTATTGCATGTTATTTAATAATAATAATAATAATAATCCACGGTGCAACAGGATGTGAGAACCACGGCCTACTTACAGACTGCTTCAGCAAATGTGGGCAGTCATCCAACCAGTAACGAGGTGATGTGTGGTCAGCACGACAAACCCACATTCCTTGTAGTAGGTTTTATCCATAGCAGAGTTAACGCTATTCAATTTCCTTACGATTGTGGGTAGCCACCGGTCCCATATATAGGTCGAAATCTCAGGAGAAAAGTTTTTATGTCCCCCCACCCCTGGAGACTCGAACAAGCGTACCTCCCATAGCCCGAGCCGAAAGCTGACAACTTAAACCTCATGGTCACGGTGAGTGGCAAGATATTATAATTAGCCTGTATTATTTACAGATGCTTATTAGCTTTAAAACTATCACTGTGACAAATCCCTTTATCAGATAATAAATAACAAATTAAATTGTCACTTAAATCACTAATGAGGAACTATTTTAAAATTTTCAATTAAAGAACTGAAAATTAATTACATGTTAAATACTAAACTAACTGATATGTATCTGAGTGTGTTAGCGAACAATTATGACATAATTGACATAACTGAAACTTGGCTTACGGCTAATGTAACGGACTCTGAGTATAGCGATAATAGGTATGTAATTTTTCGTCAGGATAGAATGGATAAAAGGGGTGGAGGTGCTTTAATAGCTGTAAAAAGTAATTATTATATAAGAAACATAGATGTTAATATTGAAAATGTTGAGATTGTATGCATTAAGATTGGGTTTGAAATTTACTCTTTAATTTTCATTTATGTATACTTCCCGCCAAAGTCAAATGTTATAGCTTATCAAACATTTTATGCATTTGTAGAAGATATGTTTAATATATGTAGCTGTAAAATTATAATAATTGGAAACTTTAATATTCAGTCTATTATTGAGTCGACTCATGATTTGACACAGGAGAATCAAATTGAAATGGAATTGCATAATTTTGTGTCTCTGAGTGGTCTTGTTAGAATGTAATATTAAAAATATCAATAATAGAATGCATGATCTAGTATAAACGAAAGTAGATAATTTGCCGGAAGTTCGAATGTGTACGGATCCTCTTGTGAAGATTGTAACAGGTGACGAATCATGGATATATGCATATGAGCCAGAACGTAAACAGCAGTAGACTGTATGGGTGTTTCAAGATGAACCCAATCCAACAAAAGTTGTTCGCACTCGAAGCACATCAAAACAAATGGTCGCCTGTTTTTTCGGGAAAACTGGTCATGTGGCAACTGTGCCTTTAGAGGAACGTAGAACGGTCAACTCTGAACAATTTGTTTGCCAGAGGTCTTCGGTCAAATACGGAAAACAAACAAACGCCGTCGGATCATTCTTCATCAAGACAATGCCAGCTGTCACACATCTCGTCTAACAACCGACTTTATGAACAGTCAAAAAATCGAATTGATGGGTCATCCACCGTACAGTCCTGATTTGGCACCCAATGACTTCTTCTTGTTCCCGAATGTCAAGAATAAATTGCGTGGACAACGATTTTCGTCGGCGGAAGACACCATTGATGCGTTCAAAAACCATATTTTGGAGGTGTCTCAAGAAGATTGGAAAAACTGCTTTGACAAATGGTTCGAACGAATGCAAAAGTGTATTGACCATAAAGGAGAATACTTCGAAAAACAATAAAGCAGTTTTCAATGCCAAATTCCTGTTTTTTCATTGTTAGGCTCAAAATATAAATAGTGACCCTCGTATAATATGTATAAAGACATTAAGAAAGTGAACTGGGATGCATTAGGTAAATTTGATGATCCAGGTAAAGCTGTATCGTATTTTTACAAAATATTAAATGAAGTCATCGCGAGACGAGTACCTAAAAAGAAACATAAGAAACGGTCTTATCCATGCTGGTTCACTCAAAAAATTATAAATGTGTTAAAGTCAAAAGGAAAATTATAGAAAGCGAACAAAACATTCAGCTAAAAATCTATTAAGATTTAAGGAGCTTCGTAAAGAATCAAAGAAGGTGATTAATGCTGCATATAGAGCATACATTAGTAACTCCAAAGAAATTAAAACTAATCCGAAGTGCTTTTGGGACTTTATTAACAATAAGAAGAAAGGGAATACTCGAGTGAATACAATGACATATAAAGGTACGGTTCTTGATTCTTATCAGTCTATTGCAGACTCGTTTGCTGAATATTTTACTAAGTGTCTATGAAAAAGAGGATATAGAGCTGTTGGATATTGGTAATTTAACCATGGATGTGAGTCACTGTCTAGTTGTAATGGAGATCAATGAGGATGAATGTAAACAGTCCATTCGGAAATTAAAATCAAGTAAATCTTGTGGGCCAGATGGAATAGCCTCGTATGTATTTAAAGGTTGTGGTGAGTGGTTATGTTATCCTTTTTGTAAAATTTATAATCTGATTTTAAAATCTGGTAAGTTTCCTACTCTATTGAAGATAAGTAAAGTTTGTCCCATATTAAAATCTTGTAACTCTAGTGACATCACAAATTATAAACCGATTTCATTAATATCTTTACCTGCTAAAATATTCGAACAAATACTCTACAATAAAATATTTTTGCATGTTAAACCCTATTTATCTTCTTGTCAACATGGATTTATACCAAGAAGATCTACTGTAACTAATCTCGTTACCTTTACTCAATACATCGCTGAGGCAGTTAATCAAAATCAAGCAGTAGACGTAATTTGCACTGACTTTGCAAAAGCGTTCGATAAGCTAAATCACCGCATCCTTTTACAAAAATTGGTACAGTTCGGTTTCTCGGATGATTTAGTTGCTTTATTTCAGTTTTACATATCGAATAGAGAGCAAGCAGTATGTTCTTTATAATGCTTGTTCCTCAAGTACGTATATTAGTCATTCGGGTGTTCCTCAGGGATCCAATCTTAGTCCCTTATTGTTCTTATTATATATTAATGACTTACCTTCTGTTGTTAATTATACGCAGATGATTTAAAACTCTACAAGAATATTGTAAAATTTAAGGATCTTACAGAATTACAGTCCGATTTGAGTAAATGCCATCAATGGTGTATAAGAAATAAGCTCTATTTTAATGTTGATAAATGCTTTTCCATGACTTATACTATTGGTAATGTGGGTTTTCAGAGAGTCAATATAATTAAAGATTTAGGAATAATTCTTTATTCTAAACTCACTTACAAGAACCATGTTGATAAAATAGTAGTTAATGGTTTCAAAACTCTGGAATTTATATTTAGAAACACAAAGGAAATGCAGTGTAGTAAAGCCTTAACAGTTGTGTATAATGCTCTAGTAAGGAGTAAATTGGAATATGCTAATGTAATCTGGAGTCCTTACTTCCAATTATATATTGATAAACTCAAATGAATCCAGAATAAATTTTTAAGATATCTGTTCTTTAAAAAATATAAAAATCGTCTTATGTGTCAAGAATACCTTATAATATGCTACTAACTGAGTTTGAATTTTCCTCTTTGAAAACTAGATCTGATATTGCAAAGCATATTTTATTATATAAGTTAATGGTCTAACCGAAACAGAAGAAGTTTTGCAAAGATTAAACTTCTGTACTAAACGTCAATCATTAAGATTGCATCAACCATTTATGTACACTTTTTCCAAAAATTTGGTCCATCAGAATTCTGTGGTCATCAGTATGTGTAGACTACATAATAGTATTGTTAAGGATAAAATTGATGTAGATTTTCCATTCCCTTACGCAAAGTACATATCAGTAATAAAGGGCTAATATTCAAGACAAAGTTAAGATGTAACGATAAATGGTATTTAGTTTTCTTATTTTTATGTTGTGTATTGTATGTATTGAATTGCACTTAACATTATGGATTTGTATATTATCTTTTATCTATTATCTCTTATGTTTATATGTTCGATTATCTGAAAAATATCAAAATGCTAGTTGGGTGTTTATCTCTTTTGTTTGGTGCACATTTTAGTATGGAGTTTCGTTATACTGTTTGAAGTCTGAAGCCTTAGCTTCATGTATATTGGTACTATAGCATTATTCTAGTTTTATAATTTTTCTTTTGTTGTATTATGTTTGTCGGTGGGTATATTGTATTGTATTTTTTATCTTTTTATTTTTTCTTTGTGTTGCATAATGTGAGTATTGGGTTTGTGATATTTCATTGTAATTGGAGCATTGCTCTGTTTTGGGATTGCTTATAAATAAATAAATAAATAAAATCAGCGTATATATTAAGGATTATTCCCAAGGGATTCTTATTTCACTATTTTATTTACTACACTCGTTTCTAACCTGTCCACGTTAGAATGCAAAAACACAAGTATGAGACCCAACCCCCATTTTAATAACTTAGAAGGGACATACAAAATTCCGCAGGAATATGGCAGGGTGCATCTTAAAACTTCAGTAAATTTTTGTCATGCTACTCTCTCTGTGCCCCTCCTGAAATTCGATTGAAGTAAAAATGAAAGGCACAAATACTTTGGTTGTTGAAAAAGATGCCTGTATGCCTTCAGAAAGAGAGAATAAGAAATGAATAAATCAACGCATGTATATTCTTCATACGTTTGTTCAAAGCTTGGTAGCAAAGTTTCTTACTCTTCAAGGAAGTTTTTTTTTTCAACTGTTTGCTGGGGTGGACGAAATAGCTTATTCTCACAAACTGGAAGCTTGCTTCCAACCCCCACCCCCCCAACATTGGAAAACACAATTTTTTCAGTGAAAATATCGACTCAACTATCTTTCCAAGATGCTAGAATGGCTACTACAAGCTTGGTGACAACACTCAAAACCACCGAGCAACTTTCAGCAAGAGGGGAAAGGAGATTTTGTTTACTTTACACCACTATCACTTAGTTTCAGTTCAAGACTTCCCGGGTGTCCTGAACTTTTCGGCATTTTTATTTCTAACAGTCTAATAGCAAGCAGAAGAACTCGCTTTACAATATAAAAATCCCTCTCACTGTGTCGGGTTTTGCGAACATCACAACTGTGTTTGTGTCTGTACTGTGAGTCAAAAACGTAAAATATGTCAGGGGATGCGACCTCTTCTTACGTGATCCGAACTTCGAATAGAAACTTGCAAATATGCTTGCCGAGATTTCAAGTGACGTGTCAGATATTGAATTTTTCCGATACAGAGGACGAAGAATATATTCAAAGCAATCATGATACCGATTTATGTGTGTCAGTTGACAGCAATGAAGACAACCAAAGGAGTGGGCGTGATACCGTAAGTGACAAATATTTTTATGGTAAAAAATAGATTCAAGAGATCTTCAGTGGAGCCTACAAGGAATACCAGATTCCTGGAATATAATAAAATGAAAATTCTTGTGTTTCATCCTGAACTACAAAGAAGAAACAAAGTAGATCCAGTTGATACACGGGGCTACATTATCACGGATACTATGCTGGAGAACGTTCTAAAATGGACAAACAAAAAAAATTGAAAACGTGAGAAAGAAATATGTCAATCCTGACAGAGTTGAGCTCAAATCTTGTACCCTTACAGAACTGAAAAGCTCCCTCAGCCTCCTCATTTACAGTGTAATTTTAAATGAAACAACAAAGACCTTCGAACAGGTCGAGACATATTTCGAGCAACCGTGTCATCAGCTAGGTTTGCAGTACTTCTGAATTGTAAGAGATTTGTCAACCCTGAAAGCAGAGCAGAACGAAAGGTCCATGATCCTGCAGCAGCAATTTCATGACTTATGAGTGAATTCATTACCAATTCTCAAGCTTGCTATTTGCTTGGTGGTAATGTAACCGTCATGCTTGAATATATTATATTTACAACATACTACTTTTGTTGTTGTAAAGGAACAGATGGTCTAGAGTTATGTGAAGATGAGAAAAAGCTCCCTAGTAGTGTAATTGATACTAATATAAACTCGATAAAGTATGAGCCCCCCTCAGGCAGATTTGGCTACACTTAAACCTAGCTCAAGATGTGCAAATGAGCTTATTGCTCAAGTGTAGTACTCTGTCTAATCCAAGATTTTTGTAAAAATGCCCTCGGGAATTTCCCGTGAAAGTATGAGCCCCCCTCAGGCAGATTTGGCTACACTTATAAAAGGCACTTCTGTGAGATTGTTGTCCATAAGCTTGTTAAAAATATGGCCCTCTTGATATTGTTTTGGATACACTTAAAACTAAGCCAAGATGCTCATAAGAGCCACCCACACCCACCTACACCCACACATATTTACTTCTGGTCCACTTCCGGTTTAAGTTCAATTGGGCACCAGGCTCAACTCATATATGTAATATGCAGAGGCCTTCTAGAATTGCTCTGTGACTCTCTCATTTCTTACATCATAAACATATGATTTTTCACCTATGAGAATAACACTACATATGGTGTCATCAGGGAGTGTATCATGGAATTCACAGATAATTTTAATGTTTGTCCTGTCATTAACCACAACTTGTTTCCTTTTTGAGGTGTTGATAACAAACATGGGTCTCTGTGCTTTGAATTCATCTGGTGTGTAATACATGTCAGTATTGCCAGTAGTGACCCTTTTGTATGCTGTAAATGCTTCATATAATTTAAGGAAATTATCCTTGGACATGTCTAAATTATAATTTTCTCTAGGGAACACCTCATTTCTGCCATTTTTAAGATAAATGTTCTTGATGTTGCAGTTATCAAATTTACTTGAATTTTTTTCCTGATTATTGTGTCTCACAGTCTGAAACAGTACCACCACAAAACCTGGCATGTCATATTCTATACTGGAGAATGAGTTTGTAGCATCAAATTCATAATAGGTACCAGTGGCAGGCTTCTGTACACATTGATATGTATAAAATTGTAAAGGAATCTGTGGATTTTTTAGAATATCTGCTTTGTATTTAAGAGCATAACTGGCTTCATATTCAACTACTGGCATTCTTAGCTCCATAGTCTGAATAAGACATTTGCCATCATCAGGTAGGGTATTAGGCAGAGCTGCCCCTGTAGAGTTTAATGTACTGTACCTCATCAAAGCATTATTATCATTTGCAGCTCTTCTAAATGTAATTCTAAAACCACCCTTCCACATAATGTCTTTGTAATCTGAGAAGAATCCAGGTAACAGGCGCATAGGGAACAACACTGTGTGGCCCTTGCTTAATATTTTATCACCAGCCTCAAATCCACCTATTTTGTAGTATGATGACTCGGTTTTGGATAATTTTAGTGTGGCCAAAGCTGTGGAGGTAATGCCGGGGTAATCTACTCTGTTTATAACAACACCATGTTTTCTGATCTCAATTTCAGAGAACAGATGTGGCACAAAATTGTCCACCAATCTTATATTTGAATTTGCCGGATAATCTGTACCATCGAGCTTTACAACATCAAATTTGATGTATAGATCTGCTCTGTGGGGGTGTATAAAGCCATCCCCTACATCAAGATCAACCTCAATCTCTGTGTTGGGTTGATTTAAATTTGCAAAGGTCCTCCTCTTTGGAGGGAATGATTGTAGCTCATAACTCTCAATATTTTCCATTTTTTTTTGTTTGTATTTTTATTTAAATATTAATCTCTATGATTGCAGTTGTTGTGGCTCCAGCAAAATCAACTAATTCTTCTTTTTCATTAGTGACCATCAACTAAATATAATCTATTCTGTTATGGCACACAGGAAAATATAATGTTGGGGATGGAGTGTAGATGATTGGCTCCATAAATTCAGAGTTAGGTTTGAATGTTGCAATGATGCCAGTTTGTTTGTGAGTGCCTATGCCATTTGATTTGGTGATCATACCCTCGGCCACATTACAGTGAATATTCAGAGTTTCTATGGCTAAGAATTTGGGTATATTAATAGCAGTGTGTTTAATGGCTGGTTCAAGTTTTGTGTTGTTCTCAAAGCCTAACAGCTCTCCTATAGTACCCAGATCCACTGTTTCTGTAGCAGATACAATCTCTACTCTGTGAGTGACAGAATTTTGAGTTAACACTATACCTCTGGGTAATTGAGCATTTAGAGTAGATAGATTATATTGCCCTGGAGTGATAACAATTTTTTTATCACCAACTGCAATTGTGTTGTTGTGGTGTGTAATATTAGGGATCAAGTACATGCCATAAAATGCTCTGAGAGCTATTGTTTTGGGATAAACTATATCATCATGTAATCTGAGTTTCAATATTGAATTTTGGCTGGTGAGATGGAATACTCCCATGATGTTTTAAATACCACAAGGCCTTTTGAAAATTTTCAATTGATGGTTTATTTATTTGAGACAGATATCTAAGAACAGATAAACACAGATGTCCACAATTAACATCTTTGAAGATTTGAACACGGGCATTATTGTAATAAAGATTAGTTGATTTTAGATATTTTACTAAATTTTCAGGTGGAACACCTCCAAATGAATCAAACACAAATGCCTTATTGTTTAAATATTTAAGATAACAGATCCAGTGAGTGCCCTGATTTTTGTACTTATCCAAATTAACTATGCCACACTCTTTGTTGAGTGGTTGTTCTGGTAAAGAATCAGACATGTACACACCTCTAAAATTTTTGATCCCCAGTGGCTTGATTAAAGCTTCAATATCTTGGTTTGTAAGCAGCTCTTGTTTTTTTTAAACTTATTCATGGCTCTCTTAACACCTTTGCCTTGTTTCTCCATGGCCAGGTTATGGCGCTTCATTTCATCTAATTCTGCCTTATTCTTGTTGGCATCTATTACTGTTTTTGCTATAGCAGCTGATCCCCCAGCCAAGCTCCCAACAGCACCAAGTGCTGCTAAGATGGCCGGGATAGTAAATATGAAGCCACCTGTACGCAATTTTTTTCTAGATTGCTGTAATTTTTTTAATTGGGGGGTACTAAGCTACAATTTCATACCATGGCCCTTGGCAAGACAAGAATTTTTTTTCTTGCGCTGCTTTTTGGTTAAAAGACTATCAATAGTTTTAAGAGATTTAAGACCTGCATAAGGTATCTGATACATAACACCCTTGGCCTTCATTGTAGGTTAATTATATATATATTCACAACCCCCACCCCAATTTTTGTTTGGTGTTCATAGCTATGGTGGTCCCCAATGCTGCTATTCTTTCACTTAAAGAAGCATCTTTGCTTACAAATCTACCAAATGCAGCCTCTTCTAATTTCTTGTCTGCAACATGTCTCTTGTCAAGATCAGTATGTGTGTTGTATGCTATGTCATGGTCTCTACAAGCAGCATCTAGGGGATTAACACCAGGATCACCACTGTTTAATCTATGGTCCAATTTTGTGCCTGGACCACAATACTGATAGCCTGGAATATGTAGTTCAAATGGCAGCTTGTTTATGATGTCATTAACCAGCCCCCGACCCTCAGAGACATTCCAAAATTTAGGTGGTAGAGTATGTGACGTTTTTCCCCGCAAACTGTAATAGAAAAGTATTACGTTAATTTATTGCGAGGAAAAGCCCCACATTTCCCCTCATTCTTCCGTACGCCAGTGCGTCAGTTTGTTTTTGACGACTAGTTGGTCGATTCACCGCTAGAGGCGCTCAGTGCAATTTCCCTTTTGTGCGACTACGATCGACAAAAAAAAAAAACAAGGTTCGCCAGTTGCACGGAAGACAGGAAGCTACGACCTCGAATCGTGGGAGCGATGAGCAACTCGTCTCGCTAGACATGCCTCTGTTGGGCTCTCGATGATCTGCGGCGAAGGGGACCACATTTTCTTCACTCAAACACGTCGTGGAGTTTGTCCCTTGTTTTCGCACTTGAGTTACGAACGATATCTGGAAGTTTCAGTTGGTTCTTTTGGAGGAAATACAGTAAGCAGTGTATACGACCATGTGGATCAGTTTTGACAATTGGCCGTTTTGATCGTCGTTTTCTCCCGTGTTGGAAAAGGAACCCCGGATTTAGAAGTCGTAATTTGGCAATTACGAGAAGGAAGCACAGGGACGACAGGACAAGATACTGTGGATGATTGTGGATAGTACTATTGGGAGGTCCAGTTCGGTTCTCTAGTAATCGTCTCTGATGAGCCACGCAGTCCAATTGGTCCTGTTTTGAGGTATGTACTTTTGCAACCATTAACTCAGTGAACAGTGAAGTGTTTTTCTACGACAAATGAAAGTGTCGCTCAGCAGCTAATCACGAGTTGCGATATGTCTCGCCGAAACGTCAGAAAAGAAAAAAACTCAAATGAGAAGCTCATCGTCGTTTCCTCCCTTATTTGCATCGCGTCGTCGCGGTTGCTCTGATTGGTAGTGACGTGACCCTTGTCCCATTCATTTTTTACTCGCATGGCAAGCACTGACTGCAATTAAATTATAAAGAAAGGGGAATGCAATTAAATAATTTTTGTTGGCATTCGAGTAAATGAGTAAGCACCTTATGTATTTTGACGAAAAGAATAAGAGCATCAAAAGAATCGGGGGTTACTTTTCCCAAGAAAAGTTGTGGTCTTACAAGCCAAGAATTGATATTGTAAGTTTTAACGGTGTTTTTGTACCCGTGGTACGTTTATATACACGTGTTATTCGTTCAACTAATTTATTATATTGTTACGAGTGAATACTAACTTATGAACATTTGTCCAATTCATCAAAGAAAGAATTGTTGTAGTTTCATGGATGTATTTGTTATTTGAATGAAAAGAAATATTAACCATACTCCGTTGCGGGGTTAATATAATAAAAACTGACCTAGCGTCGCAAACTAATTTTTGTAGTACGTCTTTGTTTGCTATACTAAAAGAACTGTGCCTTACATTATAAATTGTACAAAAATGAACTTGTGGTTGTTCGAATATGGATTCGTGGCTAAATTTACGTTCTAATTTAAGGTTCAGGTGACCATAAGAGAAAAAAGGAGGAAGGGGGACAAGTTTTGTCGTCTGTACGAAGAAGTCCTTTGTTTAACGTGATTCATTGTACTAATTTAATTGGTTCTCACTTGAGACTGAGGTGGTCGTACAAAATACGTTCCATTAACCTCATAAAAAACAACAACGTTTGTAACTGTTAGGTTGGGTATGCGTAATTCGCATCCACGGCCTCCCAGCACGTTTTCTCGCATTTATTGCAAATTAATCGAGCACCCACCTAATTCGTTACAAAATTTTGGTAGCAGATCTGGTTCTTCATACTTCCATTTTTTTCGCGTTACGTTTTAAAAGAAAGAAAAGTAAGAAAAACTTGGATTCACATCTTTTTAATAATTTTTTTTTTCCTCCCCCCATTAGAAACTTTTTCTTTCTCCCCTTTCCGGGTCGTTTGGTTGTACCTTATCTATATTGTTTATTTTTTTGCAACAGGAAGAAATTATCGGGCTTAATTTTGGAAAAAAAATTTTCCCTCATTTTGCAATTTGGTTAGCACCGCAGCGGATTCCCCCCCCCCCCCATTTCACACACACCCGTTCCTGACCTTTTGTTATCATGGCTCCACCTGAATTTAGTAATGTTGGAGAATTGGTACCTATACAGCAGCAGTCCTCCCCATTTGTTATACCACCACCTCCGTCTTTAACTGGTCCTCATTCTTCACATCCAGTTAATGTTACCTCCCAGGCAACCATAATTTCAGAAAATGTGGCTACGACTTCTACGGCTTCCTTAACCTTTTCATCACCTTCGCCGGCCACAACCGCCGCGACGGTAACGGTCCCAACATCCCCGATTTCGGTTATGTCTTCTCACCATAGTAGTGATAATTCTATTTCTAATAAGATACAGTTGAGGAATTTAAATACCCATATTGATGCCCTTGTCATATGTGATGGCCAACGCCATACCGCCTTGTTTATATTTATGCTGGCATTACAACGTTTAGTGAGATCCCACCAATATCCTTTACATTGGCTCCTGCAAAATGCTACTCGCCGTACCGCGGGAGTTTCGCAAACTCTTTGGATGACCGCCATGGCTTCGATGATGTCCTGGCAGGACATGAAAGTTTATATTTGGCGCCATTCCGTTCCGATGTCCTTGTATACCGTTTTGGTAAATACACATGTTACACGCCCTCAAAAAGAACCTGAGACGATCCATACTTACGTGTCGTACGTCAGAGATTCGGCAGAGGCTTTGGAATTGGGATGGGATCCTGCCGTTTTGGTAACTTTCATTTTCCAACATCTCAATAACACCTCCACCAATTGCCTTTTATTCCAGGCTCGTCCGCAGTCAATGCATGAATTAGTGACATTGGCACAATCTATTACGCCGCTAGAAATGCAAAAAGCGTACACTCAACAACAATTAGGGCAGATTAATCAATGTGTACCCTTTCCTCCACCTAATGTCACGCCACGGGGACAGACTTATAATCGTCCACAGCGTCATCTTCCAGCGCTATACTGCAATTTTTGCTGGCGACCTGGACACTCCTCACAGCACTGCCGACGTCGTCCCTCTTCGAACAACTACAATCCTCGGGTCCCTTGAGTTATGAGCAGTGACAGATTCCTTTAGTAATAAGAATGTTGGACCGTATTAATAATGTAAATGTGTATCTTAGTATATTAAGGGTTTTCTTATGGATTTTTGATAATGTGTATCTTTCATTATGTAAATGTGTTCCCTTATGTTTATTGTTGGAACACTGTTTAACTTATAACCATTTGTTAAAACAGGCTTACTTCAAGATGGATTATACTTTGCATAACACATATTGAATTCATTTGGTAATTTTGATCTCACTTGTAGTATAGTCTTGAGGATATGTCTATCTTTGGCTGTTTAAACAAAACAAAATTGTAATTGATGCTCTTATTTCCTTTTCTATTCCTTCTTCTTATGTTTCCTCCTTTCTTTCCTATTTTTTTCTTCTATTTTTCCTTCTAATTTCTCGTTTTCTTTATTTTTCATGGTTTACGAGGAAAGCTACAAAATGTACGTACCATCTCGGAATTCTGGAATGAGGCATCTACTGGAATGGCCAACCTATCCTCCAAGTATAAAACTAGTGATTTTACGTGTTCTCTGGAATCCTTCTACATATTAGTGTACATCTCGAGTGCTTTTCTCAATTGTTAGTCCCCCCCCCCAAAAAAAAAAAACTAAGTGCAACGCAATCATCATGTATGTTCTCATCTTATTCAGTGTAATATGATTAATACGCACCAATCAAGGAATATTATCGACTCTTTATAAGCATATACGGGTAATTTTGGAAAGTACTGTTATGTATTTTCATATCTTATAATCGTTAAGTGTTTTCACATTTTCTTGTTCATTTCATTTCAGATTGCAATCGCTTCATTCATGTCCATTTTTTTAACTTCACATTAATTGTAATTATTAATTATTCCTATTTGCTATCTTTCCATTTTTATGGGATCTTTTATGTATATTTATTGGGATATTGGCTCTTAACTTATACGAGGTAACAGGTTTCTTGGGCGAAATATTTTTCATGTTGTTTAATTTCCAACATGACTTTGTGTGATATTTGGCTTATCTATTTCAATGTTTATCGAGTTCTCTAACACAACACTAAGGGGTCATGAAATGCTCTCATCCATTTATATCTATTACATTGTTACGGGTTCATTATAATTATGGTGTTACGGGTGCTTATACTATATTGATTGATTCAGTGCCTTGCGTGGGAGTTTTCCTTTTTTTTGTGCTAGAGGGGGGAGTTTGTGACGTTTTTCCCCGCAAACTGTAATAGAAAAGTAATACGTTAATTTATTGCGAGGAAAAGCCCCACATTTCCCCTCATTCTTCGGTACGCCAGTGCGTCAGTTTGTTTTTGATGACTAGTTGGTCGATTCACCGCTAGAGGCGCTCAGTGCAATTTCCCTTTTGTGCGACTACGATCGACAAAAAGAAAAACAAGGTTCGCCAGTTGCACGGAAGACAGGAAGCTACGACCTCGAATCGTGGGAGCGATGAGCAACTCGTCTCGCTAGACATGCCTCTGTTGGGCTCTCGATGATCTGCGGCGAAGGGGACCACATTTTCTTCACTCAAACACGTCGTGGAGTTTGTCCCTTGTTTTCGCACTTGAGTTACGAACGATATCTGGAAGTTTCAGTTGGTTCTTTTGGAGGAAATACAGTAAGCAGTGTATACGACCATGTGGATCAGTTTTGACAATTGGCCGTTTTGATCGTCGTTTTCTCCCGTGTTGGAAAAGGAACCCCGGATTTAGAAGTCGTAATTTGGCAATTACGAGAAGGAAGCACAGGGACGACAAGACAAGATACTGTGGATGATTGTGGATAGTACTATTGGGAGGTCCAGTTCGGTTCTCTAGTAATCGTCTCTGATGAGCCACGCAGTCCAATTGGTCCTGTTTTGAGGTATGTACTTTTGCAACCATTAACTCAGTGAACAGTGAAGTGTTTTTCTACGACAAATGAAAGTGTCGCTCAGCAGCTAATCACGAGTTGCGATATGTCTCGCCGAAACGTCAGAAAAGAAAAAAACTCAAATGAGAAGCTCATCGTCGTTTCCTCCCTTATTTGCATCGCGTCGTCGCGGTTGCTCTGATTGGTAGTGACGTGACCCTTGTCCCATTCATTTTATACTCGCATGGCAAGCACTGACTGCAATTAAATTATAAAGAAAGGGGAATGCAATTAAATAATTTTTGTTGGCATTCGAGTAAATGAGTAAGTAGATAGTAAATATGCCTTTGACACCAACTCTGATTTCTTGACCAAACGACCACAAAAAGTTGAAAAACTCACTTTCTCTCCCTGTTCCGCGCCTCGTTTATTGCGCTGACGATGTTTCACGGGCGCAGAAAAGCAGTGATGAGTGAAAGATGAGCTCTCATCCTCTCATCCTCTCATCTTCTCATCTTCTCATCCTCCAAAATGTTTGTAGATCGTGACCTTTGTAAACCTCTCTCTCGAGAACGATGTGCCACACACACACATACACACATACACACATACACACACACACATACACTCACTTTCTCTCCACGTTCCGCGCCTCATTTATTACGCTGGCGATGTTTCAGGGCGCAGAAAAGCAGTGATGAGTGAAAGATGAGCTCTCATCTTCTCATCTTCTTATTCTCTTATTTTTGAAGGACCAAATGTTTGTAGATCGTGACCTTTGTAAACCTCTCTCTCGGGAACGATGTGGCACACACATACACACGCGCGCGCGTGTATCATTTTCTCTCCCTGTTCCGCGCCTTATTTATTGCGCTGACGATGTTTCACGGGCGCAGAAAAGCAGTGATGAGTGAAAGATGAGCTCTCATCCTCTCATCCTCTCATCCTCTCATCTTCTCATCCTCTCATCCTCTCATCCTCTCATCCTCTCATCTTCTTATTCTCTCCACCTTCAGAATATTGTCGTCAACATTAGAGATGAAGTTGGAGTGCTGGAATCAACGGGAACAAATATTTATATATCGTGACCTTCGTAAACCTCTCTCTTGGGGGAAGGATGTGGCATATACACACGTGTGCGCGTGCGCGTATGCCTTTTATTATTTCCGTATTGTAACACAAACAAACAAACAAAATAATAATTGTTGTTTTTTTAGGATACCTGGCCCCTATAACCTCGCCAGGGTGCGCGACGGCGGCGAAATCATCACCCATTTAGATTTGTACTGCGAATGTTGTCAAAAATTCAATCAACGTTGTTCATTCTCAATGCTAGAATCTTACATAGATTATTCTCTAAAACGAAAATCGATAATCCTATGCAAAGCCCCCAAAGCATTCAGGCAATTTCTAATGTTCGCGTGGATAGCGACGCTCGGTAGAACGTTTCCCGTCCCCGTGGAGAAATTGTGTTTCATCGCTCAATGTCATCACGGACCAAACTATTTTACGAACCGACCCAGAAGCATTTGCGCAAATTCAAAATTACCGAATGTCATTCGACAGTGGTTTGGAAAAATATTGAAATCAATTTTCGATTCGTTGAGAGCAGCATCAACTCAAAACGTTAGCTGCCATCCCGGAGCTTGCACAGCGAGAAATAATTGTTTCGTCCGAGGTGAAATTATTGTTTTCACGTAACGTGCAAAGTATATATTGCAAGCATTTCCAAAAAACTGACATCATACAATAATGCAATTTTGAAAAACGACGACAGGTGTGTTTGAACGTTCATCGTGGCTTCGAAACCTCACCTATTTTTTTTTTTTGTTCCGTGCCCGCATATTAGAGCGATTCACAAGCTGCATTGCTGCACATGAAATCACAAGCACGAAACAAGTGGATGCTTTGTTTTCAGGCATGGTTGAGTTTTGTGCTGGGGGGGATCGCCCGTTTCACATACTACACCCTGACGGGGCGTGGAATATAGAGGTCGACAATACATGCATGGGTGGAACTGTCAACGCCCGTTTATTGTTATTTGTCCCCCCACAGGATATTGTGTGCATCACAAAAGTCTTTGTTGAAAAAAGTATAGAATTGTTCGTTTGTACCACACGCATGAGCGAATCGGTCAACGGGGTTCATTGCTAGGATACTGTGTTTTAACCAAAGGGGGGTCGAGTGGGTGGGGTTCCTATATAACACACCAGTTTCTCCTTCTGTACATCATTATCATAGTGAACGTCAATCGTGGCAGTTCAGTATTCTTTAATTTGTTTGTCTGACAGTATACATATATATCATCGTGGAAGTTTTAGTGAGCTACAAGTTTTTTGAAGTCTCTCTATCTCTCTTGAAAGGTAAGTTCTTTTTCATGATATATATATATTTATTTTGTTTTGCGTCTGACACACACACACACACATATTCAGAGGAATCATAAAAATTGACACACACACCTCCTACAACAGTGTGTGCACTGTTCGCGTCTAATATATATATGTACTTGTGGAAGGAAAAAAAATGTTTAATATTTTTCAACTTTTTTTCCTTCTGTTTCAGTGCGCTTTCCCCTACCACCACCACCATCACCACAACCCCCCAAAAAAATTTCTCTGTATATATATATATAAATAACAGAGGGAAAAAATGGAATCGCAACCAGGTCCCTCCGGTTTTTGCGGGAAAGTGGCATGTCGCAACTGTGAGAAGTTGATTTCTAAACCTAACATTGCTAGGCATTTGAAAAAATGTCGTCTACCGGATCATGATGTCGTAGTCCCGCCGGCAAAGAAATCTCGCATTGATGCGCATGAAGGCGGTGCTTTGAATAAAAGTGCACGCATCATGACCTATAAATCTGGAAGTGAAAAGTGTGACTCGAGTATCTTCCTCGACAATGTGAAATCGCGGGTAGTTGATCAATTACGTGATTGCCTCGTCAATGTTGCAATTAAAATTCATCTCGTCTTGACCCTGCTGTATGAGAAAGTTGTCTCGTCCGAGTCAAGCACTTTCAGTTTTTACGTAGGGTGCGAATGCTTACACGATGACAATAACGAGGATCTGGAGGAAATTGTGACACGGCTATTCGAGCACTTGGGAGAAAAACAAGAAGACTTTGAAGGTAGAGGAAGTGGGTGGACTCTTTGCGGTGAGAATCACGCGTTAGAACTTCGAGTCTGCAATTTCAAACCATTACGCAGCGCTCAAAAAAACAAGCAAAAAAAAAAGCAAAATGCAGTGTTGAACATACAAAGTAACGATGCGAAGAGTTTCCTGTGGTCTGTCATCGCCGCATTACACCCAGCAAATAATAATAAACCCCAACGCCTGTCCAATTACCGAGGATATGAGGGAAGATACGAGAATATGATGAGAGGAATTTCCTATCCTGTGCCTCTGAATAAGATCAATCAATTTGAAAAAAACTATAGAGAGAAAAAAGGGGAAGATATCAATATTTCTGTGTTTGGGGTTGACGATTGCGACAACATTCGTGTGTTAAGACCTGCTAGAAGCCAGAATAATGTAATTCGACTCTTGCTTGTAGATGACCGTTACAGTTTGATACGGAATTTCTCACGATTAGTAGGAAGACAGATCACCAAGGATCACGATAAGATCGAAATTTGCGATCGATGCTTGAGAATTTTTCGCGAGGGAAAGAAGATGAAAAAACAGCACAAGTGTTTTGGCTCCGTGAATGCAGAACCCGAAGATGTCATGCCGGAACCCGGAACCAAGATGAAATTTCAGAAACACCAGGCTCTTCTCCACCATCCCGCTGTTCTTTATGCCGACTTTGAAAGCTTCCAAGTTCCCATGACGTCTTGCAACCCTGATCCCTCTACCTCAAGCACGATACAAATTTTTCACCACGAGCCTTGCAGTTTCTCCATCTACGGAGAAAAATTGAATGATGTCATCCTGTATTGCGGACCCGATGCGGCAAAACATTTTGTTAAGAAGATGGCGGAATGCGCGAGAGAACTTGCACCCAGCCTGAAAGGCTCTTACGTTTCTCCACCTGCTCTCACGACGGAACAACAACGGGGACATGACGCGGCGACAAGATGCGCGGAGTGTAACCAGGCTTTAACCGCCGAAAATTACAAGGTCGTCCACCATGACCACCAGAATGGATTATTCCTGAGCACCATCTGTAATTCGTGCAATCTCAAGATTAAGGAGCCGCATTTTGTTGCCGTGTTTCTGCACTACACGGAGAAGTACGATACGCATCTCTTCGTTAAAGAGCTCTACAACATAACTTCTCGAATCAGCATCATTCCGAGAACGAGCGAGAAGTACATCGCGGTGAGAGTGTGGATCCCTCTCCAAGAAGGAGGAAGTGTGGAAGTGCGAATCCTGGACTCTTACAATTTCCTGTCCTCCAGCCTCGCAAGCCTTGCATCTCAACTTGGCGACGAAGATCTTGTGGCCACCAAGCAAAAATGTTTTTCGGGGAGAGATGAGAATTTGAATCTGTTGCGTCGCAAGGGCGTCTACCCCTACGAGTACGTCAACGATTTCGAGAAATTTGACGAGACGGAACTCCCACCCCGGGAGGCATTTTATTCTCATCTCACGGAGGACGTCTGTTCCGAAGAGGACTACGAACACGCTCGTAGTGTATGGACGGCATTCAATTGCCAAACTTTTCGCGATTATCACGATCTCTATCTGAAATTGGACGTGACTCTCCTCATGGATATTTTCGAATCGTTTCGTAAGAGATGCATCGCAATATACAAGTTGGATCCTGCGTATTTCTTCACGACGCCGGGGTTGACTTGGGAATCGATGATGAAATATACCAAGGTGGAAGTGGGACTCATCGCAGAGAAGGAACAGTATGCTTTCATGGAGAGTGCGATACGCGGTGGCATCGTCCAATGCCCCCGACGCCATGCTCGGGCAAACAATCCTCATACGCCTGGTTACGATGCATCGAAATCCAACACCTATATTGTCTACTGGGATGTCAACAACCTGTACGGCCACTCCATGTCCCAGTGTCTTCCCATCAGCGACTACGCGTGGATGACCGAAGAGGAACTCTCCTGCGAAGATTTTCTCAACTGGAGCGAAGATAATGAATGGGGCTGTTTCTTGGAAGTCGATCACGATTATCCCGAAAGGCTTCACGAGAAACATCACGGATTGGCCCTGGCCCCCACCAAAGAGAAGCCACCTGGAGGATCATCGGAGCCAAAACTAATACTAAGTATGGGGAACAAGCGGAATTACATTCTGCACTACCGACTCCTCCAATTTTACATAAGTCACGGCTTGCAGTTGAAGAAAGTTCATAGAGGATTGAAGTTCCGACAGAGCAAATGGCTGGAACCCTACATAGCCGAGAACACGCGCCGCAGAGCGCAATCGACATCGCCTGCAGACAAGGATCTGTACAAACTGTTTAACAACGCCATCTACGGCAAGACGATGGAAAACGTGCGTAATTACATCGACGCAACGTTGGTCACGGACGAAAAGAAATTTGAGAAGATCGTCGCGTCTCCCTACTTCAAAAACTTCACCATTTTCGACGAGAATCTAGTATTCGTCGAGAGGAACAAGAAGCAAGTGATGCTCAACAAGCCGATTGCCATAGGTGCCACTGTCCTTGAACTATCAAAATTGCACATGTACCAATCGTACTACGATCAGTTTCAACCTTTTTATGGAGATAACATCCAAATATGTTACATTGACACGGATAGCTTCATTTTTCTAATCCAAAACACACCAAACCTCGAAGGTGATCTGACTAAGATGAAGTATCTGTTTGATTTTAGCAACTTACCATCAGGCCATCACTTACATTCGGCAGAAAACAAAATGACCATAGGAAAGTTCAAAGATGAAGTTGGTGGGAAGTACATCAGCGAATTTGCGGGGCTTCGTGCCAAAATGTACTGTGTAAAGATTGCAGAAGAAAAAGAGATCAAGAAAGCGAAGGGTGTGGGAAAAATAAGTACCAGCAAATTTAGCATGCAAGACTACAAGGAATGCCTTTTTCATAGTAAAAGGCAACTCAGCGCCGATCATCGCATTACAAGTAAATTGCATGATTTGTACACGACGCGCGTAACCAAAGTAGCATTGGATGCAACAGACAACAAGTTACGTGTTCTCGATTGTAAAATCCACACGAGAGAGTGGGGCCACTGCAATGGAAGCGATAAATGTGACGTGTGTTAACTGTAACCCCATAGCCATGAAGTCCGCTGTGTCTTTTGCCATTCTTCAAAAAACAGATGGAGGAAAAGAGGGGCCCTCGGGCGATGAAAAGTTGCAAGCTGTTATTATGTTGTTAAGCCCGCTCCAAAACGAGGCTCATTAAATTCAACTCTTATTTTTCATCGCCCGAGGGCCCCTCTTTTCCTCCATCTGTTTTTTGAAGAATGGCAAATGCACAACGTGTTAAATAACTAACAAGAACAATGAATCTCTTTGGTTTTCGCAAACAAAGCAACATGGACACTGCATCACCAAATTTCAATAACCTCTTACCTTCCGTGTTATCTAAACTCAATGGTCTACTAATTGTACATCTTAATAGTATATGGACGAAAATGAATGACGATGTGGGCAAGATGTTTTATGTTTTTAATAACAATTTACATTTCTACGAAATTCCGATCGACGGGGAAACTTCAAATCACCGTGAATCCGGAAAACGCAGGCGAAATCAAAATTTCTACCGGCAAGAACATTTTTCGAATCAAGCACGACAAGATGCTTTCTAACATTACGTACGATGTGTCCGCAGGAGATTATCTTTACATGGAACTCCTCGGAGATTACGACAAACTTATTCCTCTCTTCGTAGAATTACGAATCGTCTATCCTATTATAAATAACCGTTAACCAAAAATGCCTAACGACATTTTCGGCAACACCAAGCGTGTGGACCACGCAGAAGAGATTCTCATGTTGGACATTCGAGTTAAGAAGTTGAGGACCGATTTGATCGCTTTGCAGGAAACCTTAAACAAAAGTTTAGAGTCGGAAATCGCTACGCTCCAAACGCAATGTCTCGACCCTATTCTGAAAATCGATTCCGAACTGAAAACGCTGATAAAAAATTATGTCGACGTACCTTCTTACGGCAGCGTTCAAAATATACAGTTGAGCGTGGATTCGCTTCAAAATGATTTGGCCAAATTACAGCAATTTCAATCGAAAAATAAAGATTTGGAAAAATTGAAACTCGAAATCGAAGAACGAACTTCCGCAATAGAAAAGAATTTCTCTGAACTTCAAACCGTGGTGAACGATATAGACGCAGAACGCTTGCATGTCGTCGTTTCCAAATTACAAGAAGAATTCACCAGCACGTTGGAAGAAATTAAATCCAAGTTGCAGACTTTGGAAGATACAATGACGAACCTACCATCGTCGGACGAACTGCAGGTCATCGGCAAAAGCGTCGCGAACATAAAAATTCAATTGGAGGCCTATCAAGATTTCGAACACATTCAAACCACCATCGCTACGCTTCAGGCGTCCTTGGAATTGATCAACGAAGAAATTAAAAATATTCACGCTGAAGCGAGAGCGTTGACGAGCATTCAAGACACGTTAAGCACGGTTCAGCAGAAGATCCAATATTTGGAAAATTTGAACGTCGAATCCAATCTTACTCATTTTCATCACGTACTGGACAACATACAGGGTGACTTGGAATCGTTACGAACGAGCGTGCCTTCAAGCGAAGATTTGGAAAAATTGAAAACGGCGGTGACGGCACTATCCGATTCGAGTGACATCAAAAGTTCGTTGAGCGATCTCGAGAGTAAAGTGGCCAATCTCCCCACCTCCAAAGAATTACACGCTTTGAAAAGGAACATATCACGTATGCTGAAACGACTAGAAACGGAAACAGCGAACGTGGAAGAGATTCGAGACGAACTTGCTTCGCTGGTGTCGACGCTGCCCACTTCGCAGAGCGTTGCCGACCTTCACACGCAGTTTACAGAGATGCGAATCATCGTGAACGATCTTACCGAAAAGAGCTCGAAATTGAATCAAATCGAGAACCTTCAGAACATTGTCGTCAACATCAGAGATCAAGTTGGAGAGCTGGAATCAACGCAGGAATCGACGCTGGCCTCTTTCGGTGCCAAGTTGCAAGAACTCAACGAAAGCTACAAGCAGTTGAACGTGGAAGTGAAAATCAAACCGTCATTTTCTACCGTAACGGATACCATAGTCGAGCATTTGGTGCCCGTACAAAACACACTGGGTCAGCTTCACAGCAACCTCGTTAGCGTCGATACTAAATTCGCTAAACTGCATTCTCTGCAAGCCATCGAAATCAACAGCGTTCCCAATCAACAGAGAATCTCCACCTTCGTCGAAGGTAACAAACTGTACATGCTGCATCCTTATCATCCGTACTACAAGTTTCTCCTCGATGGCACGATTCAGATAAACGAATTTTCGTACTGGTCTCACGGCAGAAAAGCTAGCGTTCCCACCATGACTTTGATATCGAATCGTGGTGTCCAGAAAGCAGGAAACATTCCTCTGGCGCGTTGGAACGAAACGCGCAACATATATGAAATACACGAAGACGAAGATCTCACCGTTTTCGACGTGAGTGCCGGCGATAAGCTGATCGTTCAAAACACGAGCGAAGTGCCACCCTCTTTGAATCCCATCACGCTTGTGCTTCTCTTGAAACGTAATCTCTAAAAAAATGTCAAGGCAAGCCATCGTCCAAGAATTGCATAAACCTGCACGCCGTAACTACGAACGTTTGGCTGTGGTAACCAAGGGAATCGACGACCTCTGGGAAAGCGACCTCGTCGAAATTTGTAGCGGCAAGTTAAAAAACGAACATAAATTGAACAAGGGCAACAAGTACCTCCTCACCGTCATAGACACATTTTCGAAATTCGCATGGGCTCTACCTTTGAAGGCGAAAACAGGAACGTGCGTCACGGAAGCATTCAAGACAATTTTTCGCGAAAGCGGCGGCAGACAACCTCGGTTTCTGCACACGGACAAAGGGAAGGAATTTTACAATGCCGTATTCCAAAAGTTTATTCGGATACACAACGTTCAACATTACTCGACCTTCAGTGACGTCAAGGCCAGCATTGTGGAAAGATTCAATCGCACTCTGAAATCGCGCATGTGGTCACGCTTCACGCTTCAGGGAAGCTACAAGTGGGTCACTATTCTTCCGGAACTCGTTAACGACTATAATCACACACGGCACGGAACGATAAGCATGAAGCCAGCTGACGTTACCAAGTCTGACGAGCAACGTTTAATTTCTAGCGTTTACTGTCCAAAGTACACACCCACGACAAAAAAGCTAAATACAAAATTGGAGAACAGGTGAGGGTTAGTAAATTGAAGCGAACGTTCGACAGGGGTTTCACACGAAACTGGAGCACTGAACTTTTTACCGTGGTTCGAGTTCTACCCGAGAACCGTCACACGTATATAATAAAGGACAGTGGCGGTGAAATTTTATTGGGGCGCTTCTACGAGGAGGAACTCTCTAAAACTAAATACCCCGACACGTACCTTATCGAAAAAGTTTTGCGCAAGAGAGGCAACAAACGTTTGGTGAAATGGCTGGGACTTCCGGAAACAAGTTGGATCGACGCGAACGAAGTGATTCTATGAGTACGTGGAATGTTGTGAAACGTTTACCTGATTCGGAAAGTCAAACGAAGAAAAAAAACGGCGAATTGCTCCCCGACAACATCCGCTGTCTGATCGTGGGTCCTTCGGGGTGTGGGAAAACAACACTGCTCGTGGACAATTTTCTCCTCGCACCAAATTGGCTAGATTGGAAGAACAGGCACCTGTTCGTGTTCTCGAAAAGTTTGGAGCAATCCAAATACCAGCAACTGATGAAACTGTACGATGGTCTGGACATTGCAACGTTCGCCTCGGAAATAAAACCACTCGACGATTGTCGTGAAAATTCGGTCGTTGTGTTCGACGATGTCATCCTGGAAAATCAAAATGAAATTCGCAACTTTTTCACGCAAGGTCGTCACAAAGGAATGGATTGCTTTTACCTAGCTCAAACGTTTTCCAAAATTCCAAAACAGTTAGTACGCGACAACGCTAATTTCATATGTTTGTTTCGTCAAGATCACACCAACCTCAAGCACGCGTACGATGACTACGTAGGCGGAGACATGAACTACAATCAATTTTTGGAATGCTGCTGCTCTACTTGCTGGAACGGTGACGATTTCGGATTCGCGACGATCGACATGACGAGGAAACCCAACGACGGAAAATACAGAAACAAAATCAACGACTTTCTAAACGTTGCAACGTTGTGAGAAACGACGTGTATAAATAACGTCATGACGAAACGAAAAATTGAAGACGAAAATCTCAAGCTTCGCGATTACCTCGCGAAACGCTTCAAAGGTTGGAAATCCGAGAATCGCGGATTCTACGAAGAGAAGAAACGTCAGGATCAACCTGTGATCGATGCCATCAGCGGTCTAGGTAAAGAAATTAAAAGTGTCACGGAACAAAATAAAAATTTGATTAATGAACTCGTACCGCTCGCAGCTAAAAGTTACGCCGTACCCACGCCCATTTCAAGCATTCCTTCGACGCCGTTCGAACTGAAGGATGCACCGGCGCGACGTCGAGCCATAGGCAGCACGTCGTCGTCTTCGGATAAAATCGAGTTGGGACCTTTGGCACGAGACTACCTGAGTACAGGGAAATTCGACAAGGATGAAGTGTTCGGATTGTATCCCAGCATGGAAACCAGCAAAGGCGGCGGTGTGGTGTGGAAGATTGGGAAATCGAAGGTGACCTTCGAAGGCAACGACATTAAAGTCAATTTAGGCGACAAGGATAGTTGGAACAGGTATCCGGGTACGGTGGGACTGTGGGAACTCGTTGCCAAAAAGCAGCCGAAAGATTACACCGACGAAGATTACCAAAGTTACAAGGAAATTCTGATCATGACGGATGCCTTGTACCAGAACAACGACGCCTCGCAGAATAGGGTGAAATCGAGCAGCGGCGAGAAGTACAGGAATCTCATCAAACCGATTTGGAACCAGGTCAAAACAGGCAGCGGCGTCAAACGCTACAACACGTTACCCAAAGAATTCGTTTGGGTGGACGACGTGAGGAAACTCGTGGACCGATTGTTGGTGATAGCCGGCGAAGAGAATGCAGGCAACCGTAATTTCTACAACGAGAAGGTTGGCATCGTGGACATGATCAGCACGAAACTTTCCAACTTCATCGTTAACGACGACAAGGGCATAGGTTACCTAATCAAAATCATCAACACGCTGCCTCCGAAATTTTGGAACGTGGCCGAAGGAAAGGGACTTGTGAACGACATCATCAACAAGTTACCTTTCGAGATGCATCTACCTGGCTACCAGTACTGCGGACCGGGAATCAAACTCGAGAAAAGATTGGAGAGAGGAGACAAGGGTGTGAATCCGTTGGACGCCGCATGCAAAGATCACGACATCGCTTACAACACCACGCAGACGGATCTGGACGCACGTCACAAAGCAGACAAAAAATTGGAACATGTAGCTTTCGAAAGGTTCGTGAGCAGAGACGCATCGCTGGGTGAACGGGTCGCCGCACTGGGTACCACCATCGCCATGAACACGAAACAAAAATTGGGGTGGGGTATATAAATAACATACAGTAAAAAAAACAACATGGCTTGCATAACTGATTTGCCGCACGAACTACTATCTAAAATATTCAACAAGGTAGTTAACGGAGATGTTAATAAACTTGTGATCATAGCTAAAACGACGCCGGCATTTCACATGGGATGCGAAATAGTTCTCAAGGACCATCTTCGGGAGATCAGCGGCCTGAGGTGCGGTGATCTCAACATTCTGCTTTTGGCCGCAGGGGAAAAATTAAACGATAGGTTAGATGAATTGCACGAGGCAAGGCAGGGAAGAAGACGGTACACAGTAGATTGGTGTAAGTCTAAGCAGGAGACGGAAGATATCATTACGCTCATCATTGCGTTTTCGGAAGCACGGACTTTCTTCCTCTAACACACACAAAAATCTTCGATACAAAAATCTCATGAAAAAAAGTATATATAAATAACACACATCGTGAAAAAAATAAATTTCTCTCTAACACTCTGAAATTTTTCTTTGATATGACGACTGAAAAAATGAGTGATCTCCAAGCATTAAAACAAATGCTAAATTTGTCAGTCGAGTATGTAAAAATTCAGGAATTGGAAGTCGACAAACCTTACACGATAACTTCCGGTTCAATCGTTTCTACCCAGTATGGTCCCAAGGTATGCCTGTTGCTCAACGCACAATACAGTCTATTTTTACCAGATCGATACGCTAACATGTTATCCGACGAGAAGCTATCTATTTTAATCGAGAACAAAACTCGAATCGTGTACAAGGGGACAAAGGAACTTCTTGGCAAGAAAACGAAGCACGTAATAGAATTTGTGTAACGACTGCGAGGCCTTGAAAATATATAAATAACATACCGTAAAAAACTACACAAGAAAAAATCTCAGAATATATATATAAATAACATACCGTGAAAATAACACATAGAGCATCAACATGAAGCCCAAGGGTGTCGTGTACCAGATACCATACTCCAATCTAAAAATTCTAGGTGCCCTCGATGGGTTACTCACCAAGAAACAACGCGAGAAGAAACGTTCTTGCTTGTCGAAAGGGCACGGAATGAAATTACTGCTCAGCACACCTCAATTGAAAAGATTGCAGCGTTCGCGGAAACAGCAAAAGATCGGAGGTTTCATATTCAGCATCCCCGCCATCCTGGCGGCATTGGGGGCCGTTGGAAGTTTGGCCGGCGGAAGTGCCGCCATCGCGAAAACCGTCATCGACTCGAAGAAGAACAAGGCCGAGTTGGAAGAACAGAAACGTCACAACCTGGCCATGGAGAAGAAAAAGGGGAAGGGCGTGATGAAAAAGTTTAAAAAAAAGAAACAGAAGCACTCACCAACCGAGACATTGAATCTCTGATCGAACCGTTACAAATCAAACACTTCAGAGGAGTTTTCATGTCCGACTCGTTACCTTCAAGCGTTAAAAGAAGAGAATGCGGAGTAGTCAACTTGGACGGTCAAGAAAATCCAGGCACGCATTGGATATGTTACCACAAAAACGACAATGATAAAGCATTCGTTTTCGATTCTTTCGGAGGTGTTCCACCTACAAATTTAATTCATTATCTGAAAACAAACAAAACCTCTATATACTACAACGACGAACGCATTCAAAATTTCGGAGACGTGAACTGCGGTCATCTCTGCCTCTCCGTGCTCGCGTTTCTCTCTAAAATAAATAACCCTACGATCGAGGATTTCCAGAAAGCATTGTGGAACCTCAAACAGCATCACTAGGATGGGCGTGTTCCATCTCACGAGCGAATCTTCAATCTTGAAACTCACGCTGCACGACGACATCGTCTATCCTAAATCCATGGCTCTGCGTGCATTCTACAGCATGTACCTCATACCTAACGTCACGCAGCACAACAACAAAATTAGCGTCGGAAGCGAACATATCGTCGTCACGCCAGGACAATACAATCTTTCCACTTTGCAAGCTCAGTTACCCAAAGGCACGTACCTTTCTCAAAATTCCGTCACGCACAGAGTGGAAATCCTGTCGGCGACGGAGACCGTGGGCCTGGGCACCATAGGAGAACTTTTAGGTTTCGAGAACAACACAAAACTCGAAGCTGGCATCAAGCACGTAGCAACCAACATTCCTAAATTTTTGGCCATAGAGACTCTGAACGTACACTGCAACGTGGCGGAAGGTATGATCACGAAATCTTCGGACGGATTAGGAAGTCACAAGCAGACGGGAATCATAGCCACTTTCAAACCAAGTTCCGAATTCATGGAACCGATCATCTACACGCCCTCTTCGCCGATCTATTTTCCAGTATGTCGCAACCGCATAGACGACATAGAGTTGGTGGTGACGAACGAGAAAGGAGACGTGGTGGATTTCGCAGGTGCAACAACTACTGCCATCGTGGAGATCAACGTATAATAAATAACCATACATAGTGAAAATGGAGCAAATCGAAAGTTACGAATTGCAATCTTTCCCTCCCAACCGTCGCACGTTTGCCAATCTGAACGAAGCGAACAGGGAGATCGAATACGACGTGGACGTAGGCGACGGGTTCATTCATCCTCACAGAGCGGACCTCTACCTTCAATTCGACGTAGTGAAGAAAGAAAGCGGAGACGCGTTTCCCGCAGCAGCAAACTTGATACTCGTGGACAACTTCGTGCCTCACCTGTTCTCGCAGGTGGAGGTGAGGAAACACAACACCGTCATCGACAGAATAGATTATCCAGGCATCACGTCGACGGCAGTGGGAACTTTGAAATTATCCAAAACAGACGCAGCGTACTACCAGGCCGGGGGATTCGAAGCGGGGACCAAAATATTGACGAGAAGTCACACAGTGCTCTTTCCCATGCGTCTGCTGCCTGGTTTCTTCTCCGATTACAAGGAGATCATGTGGAAGGGAGGACTGAGAGTCACGTTTCGAAGAGCAGCCAACGACAACGACGCACTGATGCGATACGCTACTTTGGGTCCGGACGGCACCACGCCGATAGCCAACACTTTACCCGAAGCAGCGAAATGCGTCATCCGGAGCATGGAATTGAGAATGCCGGTGGTGGAATACGAAACGAATTACGCCCTCAAGTACAAAGCGGAGATCTTGAAAAGTCCGCAGGTGCCGATTCACTTTCACGGTTACCAGTGCGTACAGAAGATGGCGTCCGGAAGTCACATGGAATTCGACGTGACGACGCAGTTCAACAACATACAGTTCGATATGCCAGATTTCGTCGTAGTGCTCTTTCAGACCGGGAGGGACAAGAATCAGGAAAAAGATTCCAGCAAATTCGACGACTGCAAGATCAAGAACATTTATCTCAAGAACGGCAGGAACGAAGTGTTCCCGCGCGAGAATTACAACCTCGACATGACCAAAAACGATTATCTCAAACTTTACGAAGCCTTTTCGGCTTACAAACGCGTGACCGAGGGAAGTGTGGACATGTTCTACACGCCCAGCGAATTCAAAGCCCGGAGACCCATGACCGTCATCAATACCACAAAAAGAAAGCAGGTGGTGGTCAACGATCGAACCAACATCAAGATCGTCTGCGAGTTCCACGATGCCTTGCCCGAGGACACCCTGTGTAGCGTCATCCTGATTGCAGAGAAGTCCTTCGCCTACGACCTGAAGAACGAGAGGGTCACAGAGCAGTTTTAACAAGTTTTTAACATCTTTTCTTGCACAATAAGAAATTTTTTGTACTAGCACAATCAGTTACAATGGCACAATACGAATTTCACTAGTTCAGATCAGTTACAAATGTCAATTTCATTAGTTATCAGTTACAATATCTTTTTTTTGCACTATAGCACGAGACAAATCAGAAAATTTGCACAAAAATTTGTTGTTGTTTTTACACAAGAAAATTAACAATAAAATTTCTTTTTTTATCGTTTCAGATGCTGTCGAAACATCAAAAACACATACACACACACTAGAAAAAAGCATGCAACTTTATTTGTAACACATACACATACATTCTCCATCTTCATCAAGAAAATATTAATAATAAACATAATTATTTTTATCTATATCTCACAATAAAACTCTATATCCAAAAATATCACAACATCAAAATAACACGTTAGTACACGTTGCATGCATTACGGAGGTCCTCTGAAGGGTTTCATGGAAGTTTGGGGGAAAAAAACAAAACACGTGAAACTCTACAGAGGTGCGGTAATCTATAACCGCAGCCGTTAGAGAACCTTTTTTTACTTTTTGGTTGGGCACCACGAACCCTGGCGAGGTTATAGGGGCCAGGTATCCTAAAAAAACAACAATTATTATTTTGTTTGTTTGTTTGTGTTACAATACGGAAATAATAAAAGGCATACGCGCACGCGCACACGTGTGTATATGCCACATCCTTCCCCCAAGAGAGAGGTTTACGAAGGTCACGATATATAAATATTTGTTCCCGTTGATTCCAGCACTCCAACTTCATCTCTAATGTTGACGACAATATTCTGAAGGTGGAGAGAATAAGAAGATGAGAGGATGAGAGGATGAGAGGATGAGAAGATGAGAGGATGAGAGGATGAGAGGATGAGAGCTCATCTTTCACTCATCACTGCTTTTCTGCGCCCGTGAAACATCGTCAGCGCAATAAATAAGGCGCGGAACAGGGAGAGAAAATGATACACGCGCGCGCGTGTGTATGTGTGTGCCACATCGTTCCCGAGAGAGAGGTTTACAAAGGTCACGATCTACAAACATTTGGTCCTTCAAAAATAAGAGAATAAGAAGATGAGAAGATGAGAGCTCATCTTTCACTCATCACTGCTTTTCTGCGCCCTGAAACATCGCCAGCGTAATAAATGAGGCGCGGAACGTGGAGAGAAAGTGAGTGTATGTGTGTGTGTGTATGTGTGTATGTGTGTATGTGTGTGTGTGGCACATCGTTCTCGAGAGAGAGGTTTACAAAGGTCACGATCTACAAACATTTTGGAGGATGAGAAGATGAGAAGATGAGAAGATGAGAGGATGAGAGGATGAGAGCTCATCTTTCACTCATCACTGCTTTTCTGCGCCCGTGAAACATCGTCAGCGCAATAAATGAGGCGCGGAACAGGGAGAGAAAGTGAGTTTTTCAACTTTTTGTGGTCGTTTGGTCAAGAAATCAGAGTTGGTGTCAAAGGCATATTTACTATCTACTTGAGTAAGCACCTTATGTATTTTGACGAAAAGAATAAGAGCATCAAAAGAATCGGGGGTTACTTTTCCCAAGAAAAGTTGTGGTCTTACAAGCCAAGAATTGATATTGTAAGTTTTAACGGTGTTTTTGTACCCGTGGTACGTTTATATACACGTGTTATTCGTTCAACTAATTTATTATATTGTTACGAGTGAATACTAACTTATGAACATTTGTCCAATTCATCAAAGAAAGAATTGTTGTAGTTTCATGGATGTATTTGTTATTTGAATGAAAAGAAATATTAACCATACTCCGTTGCGGGGTTAATATAATAAAAACTGACCTAGCGTCGCAAACTAATTTTTGTAGTACGTCTTTGTTTGCTATACTAAAAGAACTGTGCCTTACATTATAAATTGTACAAAAATGAACTTGTGGTTGTTCGAATATGGATTCGTGGCTAAATTTACGTTCTAATTTAAGGTTCAGGTGACCATAAGAGAAAAAAGGAGGAAGGGGGACAAGTTTTGTCGTCTGTACGAAGAAGTCCTTTGTTTAACGTGATTCATTGTACTAATTTAATTGGTTCTCACTTGAGACTGAGGTGGTCGTAGAAAATACGTTCCATTAACCTCATAAAAAACAACAACGTTTGTAACTGTTAGGTTGGGTATGCGTAATTCGCATCCACGGCCTCCCAGCACGTTTTCTCGCATTTATTGCTAATTAATCGAGCACCCACCTAATTCGTTACAAAATTTTGGTAGCAGATCTGGTTCTTCATACTTCCATTTTTTTCGCGTTACGTTTTAAAAGAAAGAAAAGTAAGAAAAACTTGGATTCACTTCTTTTTAATAATTTTTTTTTTTCCTCCCCCCATTAGAAACTTTTTCTTTCTCCCCTTTCCGGGACGTTTGGTTGTACCTTATCTATATTGTTTATTTTCTTGCAACAGGAAGAAATTATCGGGCTTAATTTTGGAAAAAAAATTTTCCCTCATTTTGCAATTTGGTTAGCACCACAGCGGATTCCCCCCCCCATTTCACACACACCCGTTCCTGACCTTTTGTTATCATGGCTCCACCTGAATTTAGTAATGTTGGAGAATTGGTACCTATACAGCAGCAGTCCTCCCCATTTGTTATACCTCCACCTCCGTCTTTAACTGGTCCTCATTCTTCACATCCAGTTAATGTTACCTCCCAGGCAAACATAATTTCAGAAAATGTGGCTACGACTTCTACGGCTTCCTTAACCTTTTCATCACCTTCGCCGGCCACAACCGCCGCGACGGTAACGGTCCCAACATCCCCGATTTCGGTTGTTTTCTCACCATAGTAGTGATAATTCTATTTCTAATAAGATACAGTTGAGGAATTTAAATACCCATATTGATGCCCTTGTCATATGTGATGGCCAACGCCATACCGCCTTGTTTATATTTATGCTGGCATTACAACGTTTAGTGAAATCCCACCAATATCCTTTACATTGGCTCCTGCAAAATGCTACTCGCCGTACCGCGGGAGTTTCGCAAACTCTTTGGATGACCGCCATGGCTTCGATGATGTCCTGGCAGGACATGAAAGTTTATATTTGGCGCCATTCCGTTCCGATGTCCTTGTATACCGTTTTGGTAAATACACATGTTACACGGCCTCAAAAGAACCAGAGACGATCCATACTTACGTGTCGGACGTCAGAGATTCGGCAGAGGCTTTGGAATTGGGATGGGATCCTGCCGTTTTGGTAACTTTCATTTTCCAACATCTCAATAACACCTCCACCAATTGCCTTTTATTCCAGGCTCGTCCGCAGTCAATGCATGAATTAGTGACATTGGCACAATCTATTACGCCGCTAGAAATGCAAAAAGCGTACACTCAACAACAATTAGGACAGATTAATCAATGTGTACCCTTTCCTCCACCTAATGTCACGCCACGGGGACAGACTTATAATCGTCCACAGCGTCATCTTCCAGCGCTATACTGCAATTTTTGCTGGCGACCTGGACACTCCTCACAGCACTGCCGACGTCGTCCCTCTTCGAACAACTACAATCCTCGGGTCCCTTGAGTTATGAGCAGTGACAGATTCCTTTAGTAATAAGAATGTTGGACCGTATTAATAATGTAAATGTGTATCTTAGTATATTAAGGGTTTTCTTATGGATTTTTGATAATGTGTATCTTTCATTATGTAAATGTGTTCCCTTATGTTTATTGTTGGAACACTGTTTAACTTATAACCATTTGTTAAAACAGGCTTACTTCAAGATGGATTATACTTTGCATAACACATATTGAATTCATTTGGTAATTTTGATCTCACTTGTAGTATAGTCTTGAGGATATGTCTATCTTTGGCTGTTTAAACAAAACAAAATTGTAATTGATGCTCTTATTTCCTTTTCTATTCCTTCTTCTTATGTTTCCTCCTTTCTTTCCTATTTTTTTCTTCTATTTTTCCTTCTAATTTCTCGTTTTCTTTATTTTTCATGGTTTACGAGGAAACCTACAAAATGTACGTACCATCTCGGAATTCTGGAATGAGGCATCTACTGGAATGGCCAACCTATCCTCCAAGTATAAAACTAGTGATTTTACGTGTTCTCTGGAATCCTTCTACATATTAGTGTACATCTCGAGTGCTTTTCTCAATTGTTAGCCCCCCCCCAAAAAACAAAAAAACTAAGTGCAACGCAATCATCATGTATGTTCTCATCTTATTCAGTGTAATATGATTAATACGCACCAATCAAGGAATATTATCGACTCTTTATAGGCATATACGGGTAATTTTGGAAAGTATTGTTATGTATTTTCATATCTTATAATCGTTAAGTGTTTTCACATTTTCTTGTTCATTTCATTTCAGATTGCAATCGCTTCATTCATGTCCATTTTTTTAACTTCACATTAATTGTAATTATTAATTATTCCTATTTGCTATCTTTCCATTTTTATGGGATCTTTTATGTATATTTATTGGGATATTGGCTCTTAACTTATACGAGGTAACAGGTTTCTTGGGCGAAATATTTTTCATGTTGTTTAATTTCCAACATGACTTTGTGTGATATTTGGCTTATCTATTTCAATGTTTATCGAGTTCTCTAACACAACACTAAGGGGTCATGAAATGCTCTCATCCATTTATATCTATTACATTGTTACGGGTTCATTATAATTATGGTGTTACGGGTGCTTATACTATATTGATTGATTCAGTGCCTTGCGTGGGAGTTTTCCTTTTGTGCTAGAGGGGGGAGTTTGTGACGTTTTTCCCCGCAAACTGTAATAGAAAAGTATTACGTTAATTTATTGCGAGGAAAAGCCCCACATTTCCCCTCATTCTTCGGTACGCCAGTGCGTCAGTTTGTTTTTGACGACTAGTTGGTCGATTCACCGCTAGAGGCGCTCAGTGCAATTTCCCTTTTGTGCGACTACGATCGACAAAAAGAAAAACAAGGTTCGCCAGTTGCACGGAAGACAGGAAGCTACGACCTCGAATCGTGGGAGCGATGAGCAACTCGTCTCGCTAGACATGCCTCTGTTGGGCTCTCGATGATCTGCGGCGAAGGGGACCACATTTTCTTCACTCAAACACGTCGTGGAGTTTGTCCCTTGTTTTCGCACTTGAGTTACGAACGATATCTGGAAGTTTCAGTTGGTTCTTTTGGAGGAAATACAGTAAGCAGTGTATACGACCATGTGGATCAGTTTTGACAATTGGCCGTTTTGATCGTCGTTTTCTCCCGTGTTGGAAAAGGAACCCCGGATTTAGAAGTCGTAATTTGGCAATTACGAGAAGGAAGCACAGGGACGACAGGACAAGATACTGTGGATGATTGTGGATAGTACTATTGGGAGGTCCAGTTCGGTTCTCTAGTAATCGTCTCTGATGAGCCACGCAGTCCAATTGGTCCTGTTTTGAGGTATGTACTTTTGCAACCATTAACTCAGTGAACAGTGAAGTGTTTTTCTACGACAAATGAAAGTGTCGCTCAGCAGCTAATCACGAGTTGCGATATGTCTCGCCGAAACGTCAGAAAAGAAAAAAACTCAAATGAGAAGCTCATCGTCGTTTCCTCCCTTATTTGCATCGCGTCGTCGCGGTTGCTCTGATTGGTAGTGACGTGACCCTTGTCCCATTCATTTTTTACTCGCATGGCAAGCACTGACTGCAATTAAATTATAAAGAAAGGGGAATGCAATTAAATAATTTTTGTTGGCATTCGAGTAAATGAGTAAGCACCTTATGTATTTTGACGAAAAGAATAAGAGCATCAAAAGAATCGGGGGTTACTTTTCCCAAGAAAAGTTGTGGTCTTACAAGCCAAGAATTGATATTGTAAGTTTTAACGGTGTTTTTGTACCCGTGGTACGTTTATATACACGTGTTATTCGTTCAACTAATTTATTATATTGTTACGAGTGAATACTAACTTATGAACATTTGTCCAATTCATCAAAGAAAGAATTGTTGTAGTTTCATGGATGTATTTGTTATTTGAATGAAAAGAAATATTAACCATACTCCGTTGCGGGGTTAATATAATAAAAACTGACCTAGCGTCGCAAACTAATTTTTGTAGTACGTCTTTGTTTGCTATACTAAAAGAACTGTGCCTTACATTATAAATTGTACAAAAATGAACTTGTGGTTGTTCGAATATGGATTCGTGGCTAAATTTACGTTCTAATTTAAGGTTCAGGTGACCATAAGAGAAAAAAGGAGGAAGGGGGACAAGTTTTGTCGTCTGTAGAAGAAGTCCTTTGTTTAACGTGATTAATTGTACTAATTTAATTGGTTCTCACTTGAGACTGAGGTGGTCGTACAAAATACGTTGGGATCCTGCCGTTTTGGTAACTTTCATTTTCCAACATCTCAATAACACCTCCACCAATTGCCTTTTATTCCAGGCTCGTCCGCAGTCAATGCATGAATTAGTGACATTGGCACAATCTATTACGCCGCTAGAAATGCAAAAAGCGTACACTCAACAACAATTAGGGCAGATTAATCAATGTGTACCCTTTCCTCCACCTAATGTCACGCCACGGGGACAGACTTATAATCGTCCACAGCGTCATCTTCCAGCGCTATACTGCAATTTTTGCTGGCGACCTGGACACTCCTCACAGCACTGCCGACGTCGTCCCTCTTCCAACAACTACAATCCTCGGGTCCCTTGAGTTATGAGCAGTGACAGATTCCTTTAGTAATAAGAATGTTGGACCGTATTAATAATGTAAATGTGTATCTTAGTATATTAAGGGTTTTCTTATGGATTTTTGATAATGTGTATCTTTCATTATGTAAATGTGTTCCCTTATGTTTATTGTTGGAACACTGTTTAACTTATAACCATTTGTTAAAACAGGCTTACTTCAAGATGGATTATACTTTGCATAACACATATTGAATTCATTTGGTAATTTTGATCTCACTTGTAGTATAGTCTTGAGGATATGTCTATCTTTGGCTGTTTAAACAAAACAAAATTGTAATTGATGCTCTTATTTCCTTTTCTATTCCTTCTTCTTATGTTTCCTCCTTTCTTTCCTATTTTTTTCTTCTATTTTTCCTTCTAATTTCTCGTTTTCTTTATTTTTCATGGTTTACGAGGAAAGCTACAAAATGTACGTACCATCTCGGAATTCTGGAATGAGGCATCTACTGGAATGGCCAACCTATCCTCCAAGTATAAAACTAGTGATTTTACGTGTTCTCTGGAATCCTTCTACATATTAGTGTACATCTCGAGTGCTTTTCTCAATTGTTAGCCCCCCCCCCCAAAAAACAAAAAACTAAGTGCAACGCAATCATCATGTATGTTCTCATCTTATTCAGTGTAATATGATTAATACGCACCAATCAAGGAATATTATCGACTCTTTATAGGCATATACGGGTAATTTTGGAAAGTACTGTTATGTATTTTCATATCTTATAATCGTTAAGTGTTTTCACATTTTCTTGTTCATTTCATTCCAGATTGCAATCGCTTCATTCATGTCCATTTTTTTAACTTCACATTAATTGTAATTATTAATTATTCCTATTTGCTATCTTTCCATTTTTATGGGATCTTTTATGTATATTTATTGGGATATTGGCTCTTAACTTATACGAGGTAACAGGTTTCTTGGGCGAAATATTTTTCATGTTGTTTAATTTCCAACATGACTTTGTGTGATATTTGGCTTATCTATTTCAATGTTTATCGAGTTCTCTAACACAACACTAAGGGGTCATGAAATGCTCTCATCCATTTATATCTATTACATTGTTACGGGTTCATTATAATTATGGTGTTACGGGTGCTTATACTATATTGATTGATTCAGTGCCTTGCGTGGGAGTTTTCTTTTTGTGCTAGAGGGGGGAGTTTGTGACGTTTTTCCCCGCAAACTGTAATAGAAAAGTATTACGTTAATTTATTGCGAGGAAAAGCCCCACATTTCCCCTCATTCTTCGGTACGCCAGTGCGTCAGTTTGTTTTTGACGACTAGTTGGTCGATTCACCGCTAGAGGCGCTCAGTGCAATTTCCCTTTTGTGCGACTACGATCGACAAAAAAAAACAAGGTTCGCCAGTTGCACGGAAGACAGGAAGCTACGACCTCGAATCGTGGGAGCGATGAGCAACTCGTCTCGCTAGACATGCCTCTGTTGGGCTCTCGATGATCTGCGGCGAAGGGGACCACATTTTCTTCACTCAAACACGTCGTGGAGTTTGTCCCTTGTTTTCGCACTTGAGTTACGAACGATATCTGGAAGTTTCAGTTGGTTCTTTTGGAGGAAATACAGTAAGCAGTGTATACGACCATGTGGATCAGTTTTGACAATTGGCCGTTTTGATCGTCGTTTTCTCCCGTGTTGGAAAAGGAACCCCGGATTTAGAAGTCGTAATTTGGCAATTACGAGAAGGAAGCACAGGGACGACAGGACAAGATACTGTGGATGATTGTGGATAGTACTATTGGGAGGTCCAGTTCGGTTCTCTAGTAATCGTCTCTGATGAGCCACGCAGTCCAATTGGTCCTGTTTTGAGGTATGTACTTTTGCAACCATTAACTCAGTGAACAGTGAAGTGTTTTTCTACGACAAATGAAAGTGTCGCTCAGCAGCTAATCACGAGTTGCGATATGTCTCGCCGAAACGTCAGAAAAGAAAAAAACTCAAATGAGAAGCTCATCGTCGTTTCCTCCCTTATTTGCATCGCGTCGTCGCGGTTGCTCTGATTGGTAGTGACGTGACCCTTGTCCCATTCATTTTTTACTCGCATGGCAAGCACTGACTGCAATTAAATTATAAAGAAAAGGGAATGCAATTAAATAATTTTTGTTGGCATTCGAGTAAATGAGTAAGCACCTTATGTATTTTGACGAAAAGAATAAGAGCATCAAAAGAATCGGGGGTTACTTTTCCCAAGAAAAGTTGTGGTCTTACAAGCCAAGAATTGATATTGTAAGTTTTAACGGTGTTTTTGTACCCGTGGTACGTTTATATACACGTGTTATTCGTTCAACTAATTTATTATATTGTTACGAGTGAATACTAACTTATGAACATTTGTCCAATTCATCAAAGAAAGAATTGTTGTAGTTTCATGGATGTATTTGTTATTTGAATGAAAAGAAATATTAACCATACTCCGTTGCGGGGTTAATATAATAAAAACTGACCTAGCGTCGCAAACTAATTTTTGTAGTACGTCTTTGTTTGCTATACTAAAAGAACTGTGCCTTACATTATAAATTGTACAAAAATGAACTTGTGGTTGTTCGAATATGGATTCGTGGCTAAATTTACGTTCTAATTTAAGGTTCAGGTGACCATAAGAGAAAAAAGGAGGAAGGGGGACAAGTTTTGTCGTCTGTACGAAGAAGTCCTTTGTTTAACGTGATTCATTGTACTAATTTAATTGGTTCTCACTTGAGACTGAGGTGGTCGTAGAAAATACGTTCCATTAACCTCATAAAAAACAACAACGTTTGTAACTGTTAGGTTGGGTATGCGTAATTCGCATCCACGGCCTCCCAGCACGTTTTCTCGCATTTATTGCAAATTAATCGAGCCCCCACCTAATTCGTTACAAGTATTAATAATTTTTATAAGATATCCAATGCCCTTAGTGTCATTCACTATAAAATTAGACAATTTTGTGCTTATCATGTCCATAATTCCAACCTTTTCATTGTAAAAATTGTGGTTGCCAGCATTTTCTTCCCCAGCTATAACCAGCAACCTATCTACAAGTTTCCTGACATCATCAACCCAGACAAATTCTTTAGGCAGGGTGTTGTATTGTTTGATTCCACTACCTGTCTTGATCTGTGACCATATGGGCTTGATTAAGTTGTTGGATTTTGCTCCACTGCTAGACTTGATTCTTTTTTGTGTGGGATCATTGTTCTGGTATAGAGCATCTGATTTTATTAATATTTCTTTGTAATGCTCATAATCTTGATCTGTATAGCTGCCAGGTCTCTTCCTAGTCATCAGTTCCCACAATCCAGGTGTGCCAGGATAATTAACAAAACCACCTCTTTCTCCAAGATGAGATTCTGAATATACAATTATATCATCTCCCATAAATGTTACTCTGAAAATGCCAATTCTATGTATGATGCTACCATCACGCTCTGTGTCAGCATATAAGCCAAAGACCTCATCTTTGTTGTCTTTAGGTGTGCTTAAATATTTTTGAGCAAGAAGACCCAATTCAATAGGATCCTGAGTAGCTTCAATTCTTCGAGGAGCAACAGGACTAGGTGTATGAATACTAGAAAGTGGGGTGATTGGATAATCTAATATGTTCCTAGCAGCTACAGGTACAAGCTCTGTGATCAAATTTTAATTTTGCTTCTGTAACAGTTTTGATATTTTTACCTAATTCACTAATAGCATCAATAATAGGCTGTTCTGTTTGCTTGTGTTTTTCATAGATTCCTCGGTTCTCTGATTTCCATCCCTTAAATCTTTTTACAAGATAATGTCTTAATTTAAGATCATCAATGATTGGCCTTTTCATGGTTATTTATATATGTTTCAATGTCTAGAAAATTGTTGATTTTATTTCTGTATTTGCCACTATTGGGTTTTCTTGTCATATCAATTGTGACAAACCCATAACTGTCTTGATTCCAGCACCTACTGCAAAACTTGGAAAAATCATTGTAGCTCAAGTCCCCACCTACACATTCATCATGTATGTGTTTGAGGTTGGTATGATCTTGATGAAACACACATATAAAATTGCTGTTGTCTCAGATCAGCTGCTTCGGTATTTTAGAAAAAGTCTGTGCCAGGTAGAAATAATCAATATTTTTGTGTCGGCCCTGTGTAAAGAAATTTCTAACCTTGTTTTGATTATCCAGTATAATGTCATCAACACAACAACAGAGTTATCAAGACATTCATGAAGTGGCTTAACATCTGGTTCAAAAGTGGCTATATCCAGTCCATCATATAGCTTCATCAGCTGCTGATATTTTAATTGTTCCAAGCTCTTAGAGAAGACATACAAGTGCCTGTTTTTCCAGTCTAACTAGTTGGGTGCCAATAAAAAATTATCAATCATTAGTGTAGTTTTACCACAAGCTGATGGCCCAACAATAAGACATCTAATATTATCAGGCAGCAGCATTCCATTTATCTTATTCTGCTGTTCAGGCTCTGGCAGCCTTTTTATAACATCCCAGGTGTTCATAGTGTCACTTTGTCTGCATCGATCCAGCTGTGTTCTGGGAGTCCTAGCCATTTGACAAATAACTTGTTGCCTTTTCTGCGGATGATTTTTTCTATGAGATATGTGTCAGGCTGTTTAGTTTTGTTGAGTTCTTCTTCATAGAACTGGCCTTTGAGAATTTCTCTGTAACTCGAGTAATGTTGTATTGACTGGCTTTTAATAAATTGTTGGAACACAGAATTATAGAATTCTTTGCCATTATCTGTTTGCAAATAGCGCGGTGATCTTCCACTCTGATTGATGATTGTCCTGAAGGCTTCTGTAACACATTTTTCAGTCTTGGATTTGAGTGGCACAGCCCAGGCAAATTTTGAAAATGTGTCTATAACAGTGAGTAGATACTTGTAGCCCTTGTTGATCTTGTCTAAGTTTTTCAACTGTCCACTTGCCATTTCAACCAAGTCACACTGCCATAAATCATCTATGCCCTTTGTAACCACTGGCAGTCTCTCATAATTATGTCTGGCTTGTCTGTATAATTCATCAATAATAATTTGTCTAGACATAGTATGTATACAAGAATATTGCAACTATAGGGTGTTCAGCAGTTGATACTACAGGATTTTCTAAATACAGTTTGTCTCCAATTTGTATATTAAATTCCAGAGAACCATCATCTTCAGCATAAGATGTTTCTAATGTATTGGGGTCTGTAAAATCTTCTAACTCTACACTGGTGAATTTTGCTTTGTTGTTAGCATTTGTTATTGATAAGGTAGGGTAGTGGTGTGTCTGTGGTTGTAGCCAATATTTGATCTTGATTGGTCTAAGTGTGTCCCCAACAAAAAACTGGTAATAAAATTGTGCAGGGGACAGCATATATATTTTGCCAACTGGTGTAAATGGTGAATCATATTCTTTGTTGGGGATACTGTACAATTCAAGAATTACTGTATGTTTAGGATTCTCAATTATGCCAGTTATTTCTTTTTCTGCTGTAAGCAATCTACTTGTTACAGATTCAAGGTGCTCATTGATAGTCCTAACAACATCATCATGGCCTGGCTTGATCTTTATGTCCACAACAAGTTTCTTGTATTGTTGCACAATCTCTTGAAGCTGGGTGGCAAAAACAGACAGAGCATTTGCTTGATTGGATTCCATGGTCCCTAGCTGTTGCTTGATATTAGCTACAATTTGCTGTAAATTTTCAACAACTGCCAATTTTGAATTTTGAGCAGTAAGATCATGGACTTGTCTTCTGATATCCTCAAACAGAGCATGCAGTTCATTAATATGTTGATTAGTTGGTAGAGTGGCCACTGTCTGAGTAAGTTGTTTGATCTCTGTTTGGATATTCTTGATATCTTCTGATTTCAATATGCGATTCACTGCCCTCTTAATATTTTTAAGTTCCTGTGATGTAGGCAGATTTGATACAGTATTCTGCAATGATTCAAGTGCCAATTTCACATTACTTAATTCAGAAGCATCAGCCACACTTTGCATAGCATCTTGGAGCAGGGCTATATCTGCCTGAGTGGGTGTTGATTGTTGTAAAATTTCAAGCTTTGTTTGGATATCATCGATCAAGTGATGAAAATGAGATAGCTCAGATTCAGTGTTGAGGTTTTCAAGCTTTGTGATGTGTTGCTGGACACTGACAAGGGTGTCTACAATACCACGCAAGCGGGATTCTTCTACATTTGTCAGATCACTTTGCACAGCTGCTATTGTACACTCAAGATGGCTTATGGTACTCTGAATTCTTCCAAAATCTTCATATGTTTCAAGTTGCAGCTTGATGTTGGCAACACTACGAGTTATAGCACTCAGAGCATCAGAAGATGGCAGGTTGTTCATAAAATTTTCAAGTGTCTCAATTTTTTCTTTAACCTCGGCTATGGCATTGTTCAGAGGGTCCAGATTAGGTATCTGTAGTGATTGAATGTTCCTTTAGAGTGGAAATCACTAGATCAAAATCTTCTTGTGATTTTATGCTTTTGACAATTGTTTGGAGCTGTGTCTGGACATTATTTATCTGCTCTTCTAATTGTTGTTTCAATTGCTCAGAGTTGGTAGCCTGGGTCTTAAATTTGGCTTGAAGAGCTGCTACAGCCTCCTCTAAACTTTGAAAATTATCCAATGTGGCCAGGTCAGTATATTTCTGAAGCAGCAATTTGAGTTCAGAATCAATTTTAAGAAGAGGGTCCATGCATTGTGATTGCAAATTTGTAATTTCTAGTTGAAGCCTGGCATTGAGTGTGGTTTGAAAAGCTTGTAAATCACTTCTTAATTTCTTGACTGACATCAAGCATCAGAATCTCATCACTGTGATCTTCATGCCTTGTATGGCCAAATATATCATTAGGCATTTTGTTTTAGTGGTTATTTATTATTGAATATCTAATTCTTAATTCTATAAAAAAAGGTATAAGCTTATCATAGGATCCCGGGACCTCAATATATAAGAAGTCACCAGCAGAAACAGTATATACAGTGCCAGAAACCATGTTTGAGTGCTTTATCCTGTAAATATTTCTCCCTATTGAAATCTTGACATTACCCTCGGGGGTTGTAATAAATTGTAATTGACCACCTACAGGTAATTGGTAATGATTTAAATTATTGTTAAATATGTACAATGTTTTACCTGTTTTATCATCAACATCTGTAAGTATGCTGTTCAGATGAATAATTAACAAACCACTTAGTTTAGATATCACAGATTGTATATCAGGAGAGGGTGCTGGTGTTGGCAGGTCCATAATAGCCTGTTTTTTGAACCCAAATAAGTTCATAGGCATGTTTATTTATTTCAAATCATGCTTTGTAATTGGGCATTGTTTCCCACTTATCAAGTCACAATGACCCCATGGTAGAGTATGTATCCCACATGACAAAATGCATCTCTTATCATCATGTGGGTCCAGAGCCACTTTTCTTACAATATTTGTAGTCAACAAGTGATCCACACTCTGAATTCTGCATTCTGATGTTCTGATTGTGCTACATGATTTGAGACAATCTTCATAATCTTCAAATTGGAGCTCTTTGTCAACAGTTACTCTGCAATGCCCTTGGCCTTTTTGACAACAGCACCACTACATGTTTCAAAACTGTACATCTTGGTCCTTAACCCAGCAAATGCCACAATAACATCACCAAGTGTCTCATCTTTTAACTTGCCAGGCACCTTTTTGTTGTGGGGTTGAATATTTCTATGTTCACTGGTATCAAAATATTCAAGCAATGCAGGCTGTGACATATCTTTATAAACATCTTCTGTTTGAATATCAAGAATAAAGCTATCTGTGTCCATGTCCATCAGTTTTACACAATCACCATAAAAAGGTTTCAGCACATCATAATACAATTTTAACATGTGTAATTTGGCCAATTCCAATATCACAGCCCCTACATAAATAGGCTTATCAAACTTAATCTTTGTTTTTTCATGTTGAAAAGTGCCATATTTTCATTATAAATTCTTCTGTAGTTGAAATTAGGCTTTGCAATCAATTTTTTGCTCCGGCTGGGGTAAGTAATTAATTTAACATCAATATGTTTTCTGACATTTTCTATGGTTTTGCCATACACTGAATTTACCATCAATTTAAACAAGGTCTTATCAAATTGGCTCATTGCAGATGTTCGAAGCTCTGTGTTTGTATCAATATATGGCTTCAACCATCTTGAGTGCCTGAACCTTAAGACTTTGCCAACTTTGGTCACTTGAACACCATGATGCATCAGGAACTAGAGGTTTTTGTAACATATGACATAATCCTGTTTTGGCTCCAGAGTCATCATCAATTTCATCTGCTTAGAGCCAGGTGAACACTCAACCTCAGGAATTGGGGGCAGATCAGAAAATGTGTTGTGTAAATTATCTGGAATTGTCAGATCAACTTCTAAGAACAGGCCATAGTTACTGTCATCAAAATCCTGAAGATCTTCAATATTGAAATCTTCAACCCATTCAAGCCCTGCATATGGCAGTTTATCCATCATAGCATAACCATAGAGGCTATTGGCATCCACATAAAGTATATAATTTGATGGCAGCGCTGGATCATAATCAAGAATATATTTGTTGTTAGCTCTGGCGTATCTCTGAGAACATTGCACCATGCCCCCTCTTATACATTGTTCCATAAACAGGTACATATTTTGATCTTGGATCAGATGCAATTGCATTTTAGTGTTTAAAAACATTGCAGACCATGCTAGGCCCGGTGCACTGTAAAAATACATTGGATCCAGCTTATAATTTTTCATGGAAGATTTTCTAAATGCCTGAAGTATATCAGCCAAGAGAGTGACATCAAGTTTCAAGTATGCCTTGTGATAATCACCAAATGTCTGGCATTTTAAATTGTTCCAAATCAACTGGGCATGGTGATAATCTTCATCAGTGATTCCAGATGCTCTGAGTTTGCTGTAGAACTTTTGTTGTGGTGGCAGAGAACACTCATCAAATTTAGAAAAATCTGTAATATAATCATATGGATATACACCCTTCCGCCTAATTAATTTCAGCTCCTGATTTGGAAACAAAGCACATGTGATTTTGAATTGATCATCAGATAATTGAGTGGCCAGTGTAGCCAGGCTAGCAGACAGAATTCTGTATGAATCAAGAAATCTTAAGTGAATAGGAACACCATTAACTTTAATTATTTTGCTAATGGCAATATATTTTTCATTATTTTCAGCTAAAATATTTAAATTCTGCTTGTCAAACCCCTCATACCTGATCAAATGATGAAAATCATAATTGGATGCACCATGGCAAAATATGGGGACAAATTTTGGTCTCTGGATCTTAATATTACAGCTATTACACAGGGCCATTAAGAATTTACCATCTGTATGAGAATGGTGTTTCACCTTGATATTTGTATCTGAAAATTCACAATCACATACCTGTCATTTTTCTGCATTGTTGAAATCTTCAATCTGATCCTTTGTTAAAGGCAACATGGGTTTTGATTTTAATAAGACATTAGATGCTATGTCATGGCACTCATTTTCTATTCTATGTGCAAATTCTTTGATGGCATCTGCTCCCATGTATAAATATTCTTTACTAACAACACCATCCTGTACAATCACATAATAAAAACTAGAAGGTTCATGTAACTGGTATGATGTAATTGAAGATTCATCAGGATCTGGGCTGCAGAATGCAAGAGGTTTGAGATTTGATTCAAAATCACAGACTATATATGCTGGGTGTTCCAACAAGGCTTCAAATTTTTTGAATTTGGCATTTTCATTTGGATTAGGCATCACCATATGAACAGGTTTATGGTTGCCACAGTATTTAAAATGTTCAATTAACTTGTTTTTAGCAATTTCTGCATTTTTTTCACGAACCCAATTCACCATTTTTTCACCATCAAATACAGTTAAACATCTTCGGCACAACTTGAATATTGTATTAAATTTGTCTATTTGTTTTCTTACTAAAGCTTCAAGACTGTGTATCAGAGTGTAATGGTGTGTGTCATCCCCTTCAATTAAGAGCAGATCAATCGGAACAGTAGAATCATCATCAAGTGTACTGATTCTGAGAGGTGCTATCAAGCAATTCCCACGGCCAGTAGAACAAATAAAAACATTAATAGATAATTGTTTACCATTGATATCCCTGGCCTTTTATTCAAATTTATCAATATTCTGAACAGACATTGGATATTCTAAGCCCTCCATTGCATCATCAAAATCATGTTCATGTTGTTTATAATAAGTTATTCTCTGAGGATTCCTTAAAACTGGATACAAAGCAGCTAAAATACACCACAGAAAGCATTTCTCATCATTATTTTCTATGTTAACCACGGCTCTTTTGTTTTTAATATTGGCAGGTAATGGCAGATATGTAGATCCTTGTAATGGGTTGAATTCAGAAATATTAACATAGAGCTTGTGTGGAGATCCGCATAGGCTCCATCCTGACTCTTTTGCTGCAAATTCAGAGTGTTTAATATTCAATTGATCTATCAAACTGCTTATTATTTTGTCTGAATTTGTATTTGAATATATAGCTACAGTTTCTGTTATGTGGGGCTGTGTAAATTTTGTGTCATTTGGTTTCTTATATTGTGTAAACAATTTGAGGGACAGCTTATAAGACCCATTTTGTGCATTTAGAATTGCCTGCACATCAGGATTTATACTGTTCAAAAAATTCTTAATACCACATTTTTGCTCTGATACAAACCGGTAATCCCTAAGTTGGCCAGCAAAACTGCTATGGATGGGTTCATAGCATGGCTGCTTTGCCGGTCTAGCATTAACAGGTGTTTCAAACTTCCTTTTCAGACCAGATGTAGATGGTTGTGGGGGCAATGTTGATGACTGTGCAGAACAAGTATCTATATGTTTATATGTGAAATATTCCATGCTATATTTTCTATGGCATTTAGGGCATATTTTTGTGGGTGTTCTGCATTTGTCTGGATTACAATTCTTTTGATGCTTAGCCCAATTGGGGCTGGATATATTCTTATTGCATTGATTACAATATTTTTGATTTGGCATTTTTGTTGTTGGTTTATTATATAAAATTTCTTGGGGTTCAAATCAAAATTCTATGCTTAATAAAAAATATCAGTTGGGTTCAGCAGTGTGCTTTGTATACTTAGTGTGTATACTTAGTGTGTAAATATGTTTGGCTTTGGTATTTTTGTTGCTGGTTTAAGTAGATAGTATTTGTATGTTTGAGCACAACTCTGATTTCTTGACCAAACGACCACAAAAACCTGAAAATCTCACTTTCTCTCCACGTTCCGCGCCTCATTTATTGCGCTGACGATGTTTCACAGCGTAGAAAAGCAGTGATGAGTGAATTTCACTCTCTCATCCTCTCATCCTTTGAAGGATGAGTGCACCTTATCGTAATTTTTTCCAAGTCCTGGCCAAATGTTTATATATATCGTGACCTTTGTAAACCTCTCTCTCTCGGGAGAAACGATGTGCCACACACGCGCGCGCGTATGCCTCTCATTATTTTTTCCGTATTGTGACGCAAAACAAGCAAATAATAATTGTTGTTGTTTTTTTTTAGGATCCCTGGCCCCTATATAACCTCGCCAGGGGTGCGTGGTGCCCAACCAAAAAAAAGTAAAAGGTTCTCTAACGGCTGCGGTTATAGATTACCACACCTCTATAGAGTTTCACGTGTTTCTTTTTTTTTCTCAAACTTCCATGAAACTCTAGAGAGGACCTCCGTAATGCATGCAACGTGTACTAACGACTCTAGTGTTATTTTGATGTTGTAATTTTTTGGATATAGAGTTTTATTGTGAGATAGATAAAAAAAATTATGTTTATTATAATATTTTTCTTGATGAAGATGGAGAATATGTGTGTGTTACAAATAAAGTTGCATCCTTTTTTTTCTAGTGTGTGTGTATGTGTATATGTTTTTGATGTTCGACAGCATCTGAAACGATAAAAAAAAGAATTTTATTGTTAATTTTCTCGTGTAAAAAATAACAAAAATTTTGTGCAAATTTCTGATTGTCTCGTGCTATAGTGATGAAAAAAAAGATATTGTAACTGATAACTGATGAAATTGACATTGTAACCGATCTGAACTAGTGAAATTCGTATTGTGCCATTGTAACTGATTGTGCTAGTACAAAAAATTTCTTATTGTGCAAGAAAAGATGTTAAAAACCTGTTAAAACTGCTCTGTGACCCTCTCATTCTTCACGTCGTGGACGAAGGACTTCTCTGCGACCAGGATGACACTGCATAGGGTATCGGCAGGCAACGGACTGTTGAACTCGCAGACGATCTTGATGTTGGTTCGATCGTTGACCACCACCTGCTTTCTTTTCGTGGTATTGATGACGAACATGGGTCTCCGTGCTTTGAATTCGCTGGGCGTGTAATACATGTCCACGCTTCCCTCGGTCACGCGTTTGTAAGCCGAGAACGCTTCGTAAAGTTTGAGGTAATCGTTTTTGGTCATGTCGAGGTTGTAATTCTCGCGCGGGAACACTTCGTTCCTACCGTTCTTCAGATAAACGTTCTTGATCTTGCAGTCGTCGAATTTGCTGGAATCTTTTTCCTGATTGTTGTCCCTCCCGGTCTGAAAAAGTACAATGACGAAATCTGGCATGTCGAACTGTATGTTGTTGAACTGAGTCGTCACGTCGAATTCCATGTGACTTCCCGACGCTAACTTCTGCACGCACTGGTAACCGTGAAAGTGAATCGGTACCTGCGGACTTTTCAATATCTCCGCTTTGTACTTGAGGGCGTAATTCGTTTCGTATTCCACCACCGGCATTCTCAATTCCATGCTCCGGATGACGCACTTGGCTGCTTCGGGTAATGTGTTGGCTATCGGCATGGTGCCGTCCGGACCCAAAGTAGCGTATCGCATCAGTGCGTCGTTGTCGTTGGCCGCTCTTCGAAATGTGAAGCGCAGTCCTCCCTTCCACATGATCTCCTTGTAGTCCGAGAAGAAACCGGGCAGCAGACGCATGGGAAATAGCACCGTGTGACTTCTCGTCGATATTTTGGTCCCCGCTTCGAATCCCCCGGCCTGGTAGTATGCTGCGTCCGTTTTGGATAATTTCAACGTTCCCACTGCCGTCGACGTGATGCCTGGATAATCTATTCTGTCGATGACGGTGTTGTGTTTCCTCACCTCCACCTGCGAGAACAGGTGAGGCACGAAGTTGTCCACGAGTATCAAGTTTGCTGCTGCGGGAAACGCGTCTCCGCTTTCCTTCTTCACCACGTCGAATTGAAGGTAGAGGTCCGCTCTGTGAGGATGAACGAACCCGTCCCCTACGTCCACGTCGTATTCGATCTCCCTGTTCGCTTCGTTGAGATTGGCGAACGTGTGACGGTTGGGAGGGAAAGATTGCAATTCGTAACTTTCGATTTGCTCCATGATGTGTATGGTTATTTATTATACGTTGATCTCCACGATGGCCGTCGTAGTGGCACCTGCGAAATCCACCACCTCTCCTTTCTCGTTCGTCACCGCCAACTCTATGTCATCTATGCGGTTGCGACATACTGGAAAATAGATCGGCGAAGAGGGTGTGTAGATGATCGGTTCCATGAACTCGGAACTTGGTTTGAAAGTGGCTATGATTCCCGTCTGCTTGTGACTTCCTAATCCGTCCGAAGATTTCGTGATCATGCCTTCCGCCACGTTGCAGTGTACGTTCAGAGTCTCTATGGCCAAGAATTTAGGAATGTTGGTTGCTACGTGCTTGATGCCAGCTTCGAGTTTTGTGTCGTTCTCGAAACCTAAAAGTTCTCCCATGGTGCCCAGGTCCACGGTCTCCGTCGCGGACACGATTTCCACTCTGTGCGTGACCGAATTTTGAGAAAGGTACGTGCCTTTGGGTAACTGAGCTTGCAAAGTAGAACAGGGTGGCTACAAACAAGCAGAAATGAAATTCCCTGACTTTTCCAGGTTTTCCAGGACAAAATTTACATTTTTCCCTGACAATTACAAACTAAACTAAATCGATGTTTTTGCAAATGGAAACAATAAACTCCTACAGATCCAGGTATGGATTTGTTAAGTACCAACATTTTCTTTTATGAAATTGACTTAATTTCTCTATTCTCTATGATTTGAATTCAAACTGCAAAATAGTGAATTTGGAAAATTATTACAATTCACAAGCTAGGGAAGGATTACGAAATTTTGTCATATGCAGTAAGTTTAAAATGAAATACTTGATTATTTTTAAAGTTACGACTAAATGAGATAAGGGTGAAGAGTGATTGATTAAGAAATACAATTTGTAATTTATCAGTCTCCTTATACATTCTCGGTATTATATGTTGATATTTCCACTGAGGTTTGGAACCCTCTGCTTGCAAGAACCATGAGTGCGGACTCATTTTTCAGTGCATAAAGCAAACAACTTAACTCTTGCATATAAGTGAAACAATTGAATAAAAGAAAATAAAGTGTCATATTTCCTTACATTATCAATGGGATTTCTGCTTCAGTACAGTATATTGAAGTGCAGTACTGTGAAACTGACAACATGCAGTTATACCATTATTGCTGACGAAAAGGGTATGTAGGTATTAGAAATTTAACGCAAGGAATTTATAGAATTGCATTGTATAGGTACCTGATTTAACTAACCACACATTAAAACAGGAACACTCTAATAATAAAAGCTTCTGAAAGTTCATATACGAGGGGCATCCTGAAAAAAGCTCCAATGGCGCCTCTACGCAGCACTAGTGGTCGAAGAGCGACACACACACATGCAGGCAGGAAGAAGTGGCATGTAGCTGTAATCTGGTACAGTTGCAATGCAGCCGTTTTAGGACAGTTCTAGGTTAAAGATTGCAGCTCTCATACAGTCTCTCACCGATTGTGATGTAGCCTACATTACACGCTCAGAATTTGCCACAGAGCCACCAGCAATCGTGTGAGGTGTGCAGACCAGACGTCGTGAGTGATAGTATGGTCAGACGATGGTGCAGACAATTCACGGAAGGCCAGTCGAATGTGCACAACTCCATACAGCTGAGTACACACGGGCCATTTGCATCACTTCAGGTGAGAGATCTTGGACCAATCCATGTTAGCCATGGCCTTGAAAGTAGGCCTACAGACTTTCATCTCTTTGTTTAACTGAAGAGGTTTCTGGCAGGGCAAGGATTGATTTGACAGCTACACTGCGGTAGAGATAGTTCCAGTCTTTGCTGTCAGACACATATACCATGGGCATACAAAATTTAGTGCCATGCTGTGACAAATGCCAGAACAACGGTGGTGATTATGCCGAAAATTAGGATAGGACTCACTGTTACTAATGCAATAAATTACAACTGGCTATTCTTGTTTAATTTATGCCTAATCGGTAGGGACCTTGATATTTTGTTATTTTTTTTTAAATTGGTGTATTTTCTTATTTTTTATTTTTTACTATACGGTGTTATTTTTCCCAGAATTCACATTTTCATTTTAGTGCATTTTCTGGCAAATATCTGCAATTATACCTTCATGGTGTTTTCAAACTACTGTTTCAAATTGTAAGTCACATGGCTTACGCCTCTTCGTGAGAGTTTGATATCTTGAAGGTAATTTTGGGAAAGTTATTTTCCATACCCCTTTTTAAATTTTAAGGTATGGATTTTAGATAATAGAATTTCCTCCGTATATACTGAAGGGTGCATAATGACCATAAGTGGCGACGCACCCAAAAAATTTAAGACAATCAATCTCACGTGACAGATACCTATATATTATGGAACCAAAAATTGGTTTTATCTTTTTTGACTTGTTAGTGTTACGTTTCCCAAAATTCGCGATTTTGTTTTAGAAAATTTATCTGCCAAATATACCAAAACGTAATACTCCATTCTGCTTTTAAACTATTATTTTAAATTGTAGGTCACATGGTCTACGTATTTTCGTGACAGTTTGATATGTTGCAACAGATTTTTGAGGAAGTAAAGTGTTCCCCTGCACTTTTTCATGAAAGTGTATAGTAGGGGTGTGGAGTTACGACCCCACTCTTTCTTGATCACGGCTAAAGGTAGGGGGTGATGTGATCAGCACCACGCTCCTGGCTCCTTTATACCTCAAAGTTTCCTCAAGGTACCAGGTTCATATGATGCAGGGTGAGCAGTTTGAGTAGGTGAAAAATATCCCGGTTCTCCCCACATGGGATCGACCCCGGGTCTCTCGCATAGTAGTCAGACGCCCTAACGACTGAGCTCCATTGTTACTCGCTTGACAAATGCCGAATGTGCGCACTTAGCTTGGTAATTCAAAACATATCTCGTGCGACAAATACGAACTCCCGTGTGACGGTAGATACGCACTCGATCTCCTGTTAGAACCCTGCCACTTTGCTCTGTGATGCAAATGGTTTTGATAGAAGTTGAAAAAATCGTGGGAAATACATGATTTAATGTGGCTGTCGGAATTATATCATGTACGTATAACTCTATAGTTTATTCTTGACTAAAATGTTGGAAGACTTGCATGTTCTATGTACACAAACATGGCCTAGAAAAGTCAAGATGTTGGATTTCATGGAAAATATCGTTGTTTTAGGACATTTTTTTAAAAAAATCGCTAGAAACGCCAACAATTCGCATTATTTCGATATTTAGAACGGGCGAAAAATGTGCCCAGACATCACTGCATATTACTAAACATAACTTCAGCAGCAATTAGCATTCTTCACGGTTTTCGCGTTTGCGAAAAATCAATGTCCCTACTAATAGAAATTACTTTCTGGCCACCCCTCGTATAAATCAGTAGATGGAAAGTGAAAATTTAGCAGAGCTGGCAGAGAAAAGTCAATTCTTGAGAAAGTGATTTGCTTTTATGATTGAATGATTCGAGTAAATATGATATTAAAATATTGGCGTATTTATTATTAGTATTTTATTTCATAATATTGGACATTAGCATTACTCAGTGAGAGATTAATGACCATCTCTCATGAGTTTAGCAGACAGGACAGAGAGTCGCGTTATTTCATTGCAATACTATTGTTGCAGTAAATTTGAGGTTGGGAGCACGCACTTACCAATTTTTATAACGTTCACCAATGCAGTTTATGTTTCACTTTTTCGTGATAGTATTCAATATACTGTGTATCCCATTTGGTTGGATTCTTCTTGATATCTAAGAATAGTGCAATGTCATTGTAAAGGTATGTTAACTTGTGCGAAACAAGTAATGCGTTAGAATGATGAAATAAAACCTTCGTAAGCACTGCTACATTAAATAAGGTGAAGTGAGCCAGAAGAGTAATGAAATTCCAGCAGCATATTTGCAGTCTAAAGCTCTTCTTGTTTATCCATGTGATTTTTGTTGGATGTAGCAGTCCATGCAATTTCTGTCCCATGTTGTAGTGAGATACTTTGTCGGATTACGATATTCGACAAAAAATCGTATGTATCAATGGAACCTATTTGTCTCCATGTTCCTTCAGTTTGCCCAACAAAATGCCTTACTACGACGTCCGACAACTATCGGACGTCGCCACCCGCTCTTATCCCCTCCATCTGTTGACAAGTCCCCTTACTACTCCCATACGGACAACAAAAAATGATAATTCAATGCATTTTCCACGTAATATTTAGAGGCTTAACCTTTACTCCCCCGATGATACCATATGGTATCATCAGAGCAAGGTCGTACTGGCCCGATGATACCATATGGTATCATAATGCTGATTACCAAATGAATGTGCTTTTTGGACCTTCATACTCTTATGTTTGGGTGGAAACTCTGACACAGGTCTGGAGCAAACCTGGGAAATTCATATTGATGACCAACATCCCCCCTCTCTGCAACATATCCATGCCACATTTCCGAACTAAGTTTCACATTTTGGCGCATTTTTCAACTTGTATGGCACCCAGGAATATGAAACATGTTTCGATCTCTTTTGAAACGTCCATTGAAATTCGGTGGTCGCGCCCCCAACCCCCCTTCCTCGGTTCGGTGTTCTAAATTGTACACGGTTGCATGCTATGATGTTTTAGCTAAAAAAGAAAACTTATCCGAAGTAGAGTGCTCCCATAGTACCCGAGTTATAACAATTTTCCTCGAAAAACGCAAATTACCTACTTCTCGTTAAAAAAATCACATTTTGGCTAATTATTCAACTTGTATGGCACCCGAGAACATGAAACATGTTTCATTCTCTTCAGTAATATCCATTCGTTGAAAAGAATACTAAAGTTCGCGGCTTCTCCCCAAAATAGTGGGAGAAGAAGGGGCAAACTCCACAGTTTTGTTTTTTCCCATTGAAATTTGGGGGTCGCGTACCCAAAACCCCTTTCCTCGGTTCAGCGGTTTGAATTGTACACGGTTGCAGGCTCTGATGTTTTAGCTGAATAACAAAACTTATCCGAAGTAGATTGCTTCCATAGTTCCCGAGTTATAACAATTTTCCTAAAAAAATGCAAATGACCTATTTTTCGTAAAACAATTAAAAAATCACATTTTGGCTTATTATTCAACTTGTATGGCACCCAAGAACATGAAACATGTTTCATTCTCTTGAGAAATGTACATTCTTTGAAAGGAATACTAAAGTTTGTGCCTTCTCCCAAAAAAAGCAGGAGAAGACGGGGCAAACTCAAGATTTTTATGTTTTTTCCATTGAAATTCGGGGGTCGTGCCCAAGGCCCCTTCATTGGTCCGGCGTTCTGAATTGTACATAGTTGCATGCGCTGATGTTTTAGCTGCAAAACAAAATTTATCCGAAGTAGATTGCTCTTATAGTGCCAGAATTATAACAATTTTCCTCCAAAGAGTGTTCGAATTTGAGGTGTCAAAATAAATAAAAATAAAAAAGTCAATGAAGAGGAAATTCCCTGACATTTCCCTGACTTTTTTTGACACCTCAAATTCCCTGACTTTTCCCGGTTTTCCAGGTTTTCCAGGTCTGTCGCCACCCTGTAGAAAGATTGTATTGACCTGGCGTGACGACGATATGTTCGCTTCCGACGCTAATTTTGTTGTTGTGCTGCGTGACGTTAGGTATGAGGTACATGCTGTAGAATGCACGCAGAGCTACGGATTTAGGATAGACGATGTCGTCGTGCAGCGTGAGTTTCAAGATCGAAGATTCGCTCGTGAGATGGAACACGCCCATCCTAGTAATGCTGTTTAAGGTTCCACAATGCTTTCTGGAAATCTTTGATCGTAGGCTTATTTATTTTAGAGAGAAACGCGAGCATGGAGAGACAGAGATGACCGCAGTTCTCGTCTCCGAAATTTTGAATGCGTTCGTCGTTGTAGTATATAGAGGTTTTGTTTGTTTTCAGATAATGAACTAAATTTGTAGGTGGAACACCTCCGAAAGAATCGAAAACGAATGCTTTATCATTTTTGTTGTAACATATCCAATGCGTGCCTGGATTTTCTTGATTGTCCAAGTTGACTACGCCACATTCTCTCTTTTTAATGGTTGAAGGTAACGAGTCGGACATGAAAACTCCTCTGAAGTGTTTGATTTGTAATGGTTCGATCAGAGATTCAATGTCTCGGTTGGTGAGTGCTGCTGTTTCTTTTTTTTAAACTTTTTCATCACGCCCTTCCCCCCTTTCCTCTCCATGGCCAGGTTGTGACGTTTCTGTTCTTCCAATTCCGCCTTGTTCTTCTTCGAGTCGATGACGGTTTTCGCGATGGCGGCGCTACCCCATCCAAACTTCCAACGGCCCCCAATGCTGCCAGGATGGCCGGGATTCTGAATATGAAACCTCCGATTTTTTGCTGTTTCCGCGAACGCTGCAATCTTCTCAATTGAGGTGTGCTGAGAAGTAATTTCATTCCGTGTCCTTTCGACAAGCAAGAACGTTTCTTCTCGCGTTGTTTCTTGGTGAGTAACCCATCGAGGGCACCTAGATTTTTTAGATTGGAGTATGGTATCTGGTACACGACACCCTTGGGCTTCATGTTGATGCTCTATATATATTTTTTTTCACGGTATGTTATTTATATATATAAATGTTCTGAGATTTTTTTTTGTTTCGTGTAATTTTTTTTCACGGTATGTTATTTATATATAAATGTTCCGAGATTTTTTTTTTGTTTCGCGTAATTTTTTTTTCAAGGATATATACTCCTCGCAGCCGTTACACAAATTCTATTACGTGCTTCGTTTTCTTGCCGAGAAGTTCCTTTGTCCCCTTGTACACGATTCGAGTTTTGTTCTCGATTAAAATAGATAGCTTCTCGTCGGATAACATGTTAGCGTATCGATCTGGTAAAAATAGACTGTATTGTCCGTCGAGCAACAGACGCACCTTGGGACCATACTGGGTAGAAACGATTGAACCGAAAGTTATCGTGTAGGGTTTGTCGACTTCCAATTCCTGAATTTTTACATACTCGACTGACAAATTTAGCATTTGTTTTAATGCTTGGAGATCAGTCATTTTTTTTTCAGTCATATCGAAGGAGAGAAATTTTCAGAGTGTTAGAGAAATTTAATTTTTTTTCACAATGTGTGTTATTTATATATACCGAAGATTATTTTTTTTTTCACGATGTGTGTTATTTATATATCAAGTTTTTTTTTACACGTATATATTATTATTTTTTTTAACAGAGGAAGAAAGTCCGTGCTTCGGAAAACGCGATGATGTGCGTAATGATATCTTCCGTCTCCTGCTTAGACTTGCACCAATCTACTGTGTACCGTCTTCTTCCCTGCCTTGCCTCGTGCAATTCGTCCATTCTCTTGTTTATTTTTTCCCCTGCAGCCGAAAGAAGTGTGTCGAGATCACCGCACCTCAGGCCGCTGATCTCCCGAAGACGGTCCTTGACGGCCATTTCACACGGAATTCGAAATGCTGGCGTCGTTCTTGCTATGATCAAAAGTTTTCCTATATCTCCGTTTACTACCTTTTTGAATATTTTAGATAGTAGCTCGGGTGGCAAATTGGTTATATGACCCATGTTGTTGTTTTTTACTGTATGTTATTTATACACCCCACCCAAATTTTTGTTTTGTGTTCATGGCGATGGTGGTGCCCAGTGCTGCAACTCTTTCACCCAGCGACGCGTCTCTGCTGACGAATCTTTCGAAAGCTGCGTGCTCTAACTTTCTGTCTGCTTCGTGACGTGCATCCAGATCCGTCTGCGTGTTGTTGTAAGCGATGTCGTGATCTTTGCATGCAGCGTCCAACGGATTCACACCCTTGTCTCCTCTCTCCAATCTTTTCTCGAGTTTGGTACCCGGTCCGCAGTACTGGTAGCCAGGTAAATGCATCTCGAAAGGTAACTTGTTGATGATGTCGTTTACGAGTCCCTTTCCTTCGGCCACGTTCCAGAATCTCGGAGGCAGCGTGTTGATGATTTTGATCAGGTAACCTATGCCCTTTTCGTCGTTCACGATGAAGTTGGAAAGTTTCGTGCTGATCATGTCCACGATGCCAACCTTCTCGTTGTAGAAATTACGATTGCCTGCATTTTCTTCGCCGGCTATCACCAACAAACGGTCCACGAGCTTCCTCACGTCGTCCACCCAAACGAATTCTTTGGGTAACGTGTTGTAGCGTTTGACGCCGCTGCCTGTTTTGACCTGGTTCCAAATCGGTTTGATGAGATTCCTGTACTTCTCGCCGCTGCTCGATTTCACCCTATTCTGCGAGGCGTCGTTGTTCTGGTACAAGGCATCCGTCATGATCAGAATTTCCCTGTAACTCTGGTAATCTTCGTCGGTGTAATCTTTCGGCTGCTTTTTGGCAACGAGTTCCCACAGTCCCACCGTACCCGGATACCTGTTCCAACTATCCTTCTCGCCTAAATTAACTTTAATGTCGTTGCCTTCGAAGGTGACTTTCGATTTTCCAATCTTCCACACGACACCCTCGTTGGTTTCCATACTCGGATACAATCCGAACACTTCATCTTTGCCGAACTTCCCCGTGCTCAGGTAGTCTCGTGCCAAAGGTCCCAACTCGATCTTATCCGAAGACGACGTGCTACCTATGGCTCGATGTCGTGGTACGTCCTTCAGTTCGAACGGTGTCGAAGGAATGCTCGAAATGGGCGTGGGTACAGCATAATTTTTAGCTGCGAGTGGTACGAGTTCGTTGATCAAATTTTTATTTTGTTCCGTGACACCTTTAATTTCTTTACCTAGACCGCTGATGGCATCGATCACAGGTTGATCCTGACGTTTCTTCTCTTCGTAGGATCCGCGATTCTCGGATTTCCAACCTTTGAAGCGTTTCACGAGGTATTTTCGCAACTTGAGATTTTCGTCTTCTTGAAATTGACGTTTTGACATTTTGCTATATACGTTGAAACGTTTTTGAAACGTCGAATTCTCAGCCTATACGTTCGGTTCTCGTAGTTTTCTGCTGTCACCCTCTTGAGACTATCCACTTTTTCTAACACTCACTTTTTGTTGTAATGGTTATTTTATATATGCTTGTCAGACGTTTGAAAAAAAAAGAACGTTTTTCAAATTTTATTTTTTTTTAGATTCACACGACCTTTGATTTTTTTTGGATTGTTTTCGTCTTGTTGCAAATCTGAAATTGTCCTCTTGTTAGCCTTTGAGACGTCTAGATAAACGTTTATTTTATTTCTATATTTTCCATGGTTTGCTTTTCGAGTCATGTCGATGGTCACGAATCCGAAATCGTCACTGTTCCAACAGTGGGAGCAGAATTGAGAAAATAGATCGTAATTTATGTCAGCCCCTACGTAATCATTGTGTGCGTGTTTTAAATTGCTGTGGTCTTGTCGAAACAAACATATGATATTAGCGTTGTCGCGTAGCAGTTGTTTCGGAACCTTGGAAAAAGTTTGTGCCAGGTAGAAACAATCCAATCCTTTGTGACGACCTCGAGTGAAAAAATTACGAATCTTGTTTTGATTTTCCAAGATCATGTCGTCGAACACCACAACGGAATTCTCGAGACAATCGTCTAGTGGAATGATTTCAGTTGTGAAAGTTGCAATGCCCAGTCCCTCGTACAGTTTCATAAGTTGCTGGTATTTCGGTTGTTCGAGACTTTTCGAAAATACGTAGAGGTGTCTGTTTTCCCAGTCTAACCAATTGGGTGCGAGGATAAAATTATCAATGAGCAGTGTCGTCTTTCCGCACCCCGAAGGTCCTACGATCAGACACCGTATGCTATCGGGGAGCAATTCGCCGTTCCTTTTCTTCGTTCGATTTTCAGAATCAGGTAGACGTTTCACGACATTCCACGTACTCATAGAATCACTTCGTTTGAATCGATCCAACTTGTGTCCGGAAGTCCCAGCCATTTTACCAAAAGTTTGTCGCCTCTCTTACGCAAAACTTTTTCGATAAGGTACGTGTCGGGGTATTTAGTTTTAGAGAGTTCCTCCTCGTAGAAGCGCCCCAATAAAATTTCACCGCCACTGTCCTTTATTATATACGTGTGACGGTTCCCGGGTAAAACTCGAACCACCGTAAAAAGTTCCGTGCTCCAGTTTCGTGTGAAACCCCTGTCGAACGTTCTCTTCAATTTACTGACCCTCACCTGGTCTCCAATTTTGTATTTAGGTTTCTTTGTCGTGGGTGTGTACTTTGGACAGTAAACGCTAGAAATTAAACGTTGCTCGTCGAACTTGGTAACGTCAGCTGGCTTCATGCCTATCGTTCCGTGCACCGTGTGATTATAGTCGTTAACGAGTTCCGGAAGAATGGTGACCCACTTGTAGTTTCCCTGAAGCGTGAAGCGTGACCACATGCGCGATTTCAGAGTGCGATTGAATCTTTCCACGATGCTGGCCTTGACGTCACTGAAGGTCGAGTAATGTTGAACGTTGTGTTTCCGAATAAACTTTTGGAATACGGCATTGTAAAATTCCTTCCCTTTGTCCGTGTGCAGAAACCGAGGTCGTCTGCCGCCGCTTTCGCGAAAAATTAATTTGAATGCTTCCGTGATGCACGTTCCTGTTTTCGCCTTCAAAGGTAGAGCCCACGCGAATTTCGAAAATGTGTCTATGACGGTGAGGAGGTACTTGTTGCCCTTGTTCAATTTATGTACGTTTTTCAACTTGCCGCTACTCATCTCCACGAGGTCGCTTTCCCAGAGGTCGTCGATTCCCTTGGTTACCACAGCCAAACGTTCGTAGTTGCGGCGTGCAGGTTTATGCAATTCTTGGACGATGGCCTGCCTAGACATTTTTTTTTTTAGAGATTACGTTTGAAGAGAAGCACCAGCGTGATGGGATTCAAAGAGGGTGGCACTTCGCTCGTGTTTTGAATGATCAGCTTATCGCCGGCACTTACGTCGAAAACGGTAAGGTCTTCGTCTTCGTGTATTTCATATATGTTGCGCGTTTCGTTCCAACGTGCCAGAGGAATGTTTCCTGCTTTCTGGACACCACGATTCGATATCAACGTCATGGTGGGAACGCTAGCTTTTCTGCCGTGAGACCAGTACGAAAATTCGTTTATCTGAATCGTGCCATCGAGGAGAAACTTGTAGTACGGATGATAAGGATGCAACATGTACAGTTTGTTACCTTCGACGAACGTGGAGATTCTCTGGTGATTGGGTACGCTGTTGATTTCGATGGCTTGCAAGGTGAACAATTTGGCGAATTTAGTGTCGACGCCGAGCAGATTACTGTGAACGTGTCCGAGTTTATTTTCGATGGGCAGCAAATGCTCGACTATGGTATCCGTTACGGTAGAAAATGACGGTTTGATTTTCACTTCCACGTTCAACTGCTTGTAGTTTTCGTTCAGTTCTTGCAACTTGGCACCGAAAGAGGCCAGCGTCGATTCCTGCGTGGATTCCAGCACTCCAACTTGATCTCGGATGTTGACGACAATGTTCTGAAGGTTCTCGACTTGATTCAATTTCGAACTCTTCTCGGTAAGATCGTTCACGATGCTTCGCATCTCTGTAAACTGCGTGTGAAGGTCGGCGACGCTCTGCGAAGTGGACAGCGTCGACAGCAGCGAACTGATTTCATCTCGAATCTGTTCCACGTTCGCCGATTCCGTTTCCAGTCGTTTCAGCATACGTGATATGTTCCTTTTCAAAGCGTGCAATTCTTTGGAGGTGGGGAGATTGGCCACCCTACTCTCGAGATCGCTCAACGAACTTTTGATGTCGCTCGAATCGGATAGTGCCGTCACCGCCGTTTTCAATTTTTCCAAATCTTCGCTCGAAGGCACGCTCGTCCGTAACGATTCCAAGTCACCCTGTATGTTGTCCAGTACGTGATGAAAATGAGCAAGGTTCGTTTCGACGTTTAAATTTTCTAAATATTCAATCTTCTGCTGAACCGTGCTTAACGTGTCTTGTATGCTCGTCAACGCTCTTGCTTCAGCGTGAATATTTTTAATTTCTTCGTTGATCAACTCCAGAGACGCCTGAAGCGTAGCGATGGTGGTTTGAATGTGTTCGAAATCTTGATACGCCTCCAATTGAATTTTTATGTTCGCGACGCTTTTACCGATGACCTGCAGTTCGTCTGACGATGGTAGGTTCGTCATGGTATCTTCCAAAGTCTGCAACTTGGATTTGATTTCTTCCAACGTGCCGGTGAATTCTTCTTGTAATTTGGAAACGACGACATGCAAGCGTTCTACATCAATATCTTTCACGACGGTTTGAAGTTCAGAGAAATTCTTTTCTATTGCGGAAGTTCGTTCTTCGATTTCGAGTTTCAATTTTTCCAAATCTTCATTTTTCGATTGAAATTGCTGTAATTTGGCCAAATCATTTTGAAGCGAATCAACGCTCAACTGTATATTTTGAACGTTGTCGTAAGAAGGTACGTCGACATAATTTTTTATCAGCGTCTTCAGTTCGGAATCGATTTTCAGAATGGGATCGAGACATTGCGTTTGGAGCGTAGCGATCTCAGACTCTAAACTTTTGTTTAAGGTCTCCTGCAAAGCAATCAAATCGCTCCTCAACATTTTGACTCGAACGTCCAGCATGAGAATCTCTTCTGCGTGGTCTACACGCTTGGTGTTGCCGAAAATGTCGTTAGGCATTTTGGTTAACGGTTATTTATAATAGGATAGACGATTCGTAATTCTACGAAGAGAGGAACGAGTTTGTCGTAATCTCCTAGGAGTTCCACGTAAAGTAAATCTCCTGCAGACACATCGTACGCCATGTTAGAAAGTACCTTGTCGTGCTTCATTCGAAAAATGTTCTTGCCGGTAGAAATTTTGATTTCGCCTGCGTTCTCCGGATTCACGGTGATTTGAAGTTTCCCGTCGATCGGAATTTCGTAAAAATGTAAATTGTTATTAAAGACGTAAAACATCTTGCCCACATCGTCATTCAATTTCGTCCAAATACTGTTGAGGTGTACAATTAGTAGACCATTGAGTTTAGATAACACGGAAGGTAAGAGGTTATTGGAATTTGGTGGTGCAGTTTCCATGATGCTTTGTTTCCGGAAACCAAAGAGATTCATTGTCCTTGTTAGTTATTTAAATTTTCTATATGCTGTGTCTTTTGCCATTCTTCAAAAACATATGGAGGAAAAGAGAAGAGAAGATTTTATCTGCGGCGATGCAATTCAAAAGGCTCGAACCTGTAATTATGTCATTAAATCACGATGAAGAAGAAAAAAAAGTAAGAGTTGAATTTAATGAGCCTCGGTTTGGAGCGGGCTTAACGACATAATAACAACTTGCAACTTTTCATCGCCCGAGGGCCCCTCTTTTCCTCCGTATATTTTTGAAGAATGGCAAAAGACAAGGCGGACTTCATGGCTATGCGGTTACAGTTAGTTACCACACATCACATTTATTGCTTCCATTGCAGTGGCCCCACTCTCTCGTGTGAATTTCACACTCGAGAACGCGTAACTTATTGTCACGACCATCCAATGCGACCTTGGTTACGCGCGTCGTGTACAGTTCGTGTAATTTATTCGCAATGCGATGATCAGTGCTAAGTTGCCTTTTACCATGAAAAAGGCATTCCTTGTAGTCTTTCATGCTAAATTTGCTGGTACTTATTTTTCCCACCCCTTTCGCTTTCTTGATCTCTTTTTCTTCTGCAATCTTTACACAGTACATTTTGGCACGAAGCCCTGCAAATTCGCTGATGTAATTACCAGCCGCTTCGTCTTTGAACTTTCCTATGGTCATTTTGTTTCCTGCTGAATGCAGGTGATGGCCTGATGGTAAGTTGCTAAAATCAAAAAGATGCTTCATCTTAGTCAGATCATGTTCGAGGCTTGGTGTGTTTTGGATTAGAAAAATAAAGCTATCCGTGTCAATGTAACATATTTGGATGTTATCTCCATAAAAGGGTTGAAACTGATCGTAGTACGATTGGTACATGTGCAATTTTGATAGTTCAAGGACGGTAGCACCTATGGCAATCGGCTTGTTGAGCATCACTTGCTTCTTGTTCTTCTCGACGAATACTAGATTCTCGTCGAAAATGGTGAAGTTTTTGAAGTAGGGGGACGCGACGATCTTCTCAAATTTCTTTTCGTCCGTGACCAACGTTGCGTCAATGTAATTACGCACGTTTTCCATCGTCTTGCCGTAGATGGCATTATTGAACAGTTTGTACAGATCCTTGTCTGCAGGCGATGTCGATTGCGCTCTGCGTTGCGTGTTCTCGGCTATGTAGGGTTCGAGCCACCTACTCTGTCGGAACTTCAATCCTCTATGAACTTTCTTCAGCTGCAAACCGTGACTTATGTAAAATTGGAGGAGTCGGTAGTGCAGAACGTAATTCCGCTTGTTCTCCATGCTTAGTATGAGTTTTGGCTCCGATGATCCTCCAGGTGGCTTCTCTTTGGTGGGGGCCAGGGCCAATCCGTGATGTTTCTCGTGAAGCGTTTCGGGATAATCGAGATCCACTTCCAAGAAACAGCCCCATTCGTTATCTTCGCTCCAGTTGAGAAAATCCTCGCAGGAGAGTTCCTCTTCGGTCATCCACGCGTAGTCGCTGATGGGAAGACACTGGGACATGGAGTGGCCGTACAGGTTGTTGACATCCCAGTAGACGATGTAGGTGTTGGGCTTCGATGCATCGTAACCAGGCGTATGAGGATTGTTTGCCTGAGCATGGCGTCGAGGACATTGGACGATGCCACCGCGTATCGCACTCTCCATGAAGGCATACTGTTCTTTCTCTGCGATGAGGCCCAGTTCCACGTTGGTGTATTTCATCATCGATTCCCAAGTCAATCCCGGCGTCGTGAAGAAATACGCAGGATCCAACTTGTAGATCGAGATGCATCTCTTGCGAAACGATTCGAAAATGTCCATGAGGAGAGTCACGTCCAATTTGAGATAGAGATCGTGATAATCACGAAAAGTTTGGCAATTGAAGGCCGTCCACACACTACGAGCGTGTTCGTAGTCCTCTTCGGAACAGACGTCCTCCGTGAGATGAGAATAAAATGCCTCCCGGGGTGGAAGTTCCGTCTCGTCAAATTTGTCGAAATCGTTGACGTACTCGTAGGGGTAGACGCCCTTGCGACGCAACAGATTCAAATTCTCATCTCTCCCCGAAAAACACATTTGCTTGGTGGCCACAAGATCTTCGTCGCCAAGTTGAGATGCAAGGGTGGCCAGGCTGGAGGACAGGAAATTGTACGAGTCCAGGATTCGCACTTCCACACTTCCTCCAGCCTGGAGAGGGATCCACACCCTCACCGCAATATACTTCTCGCTCGTTCTAGGGATGATGCTGATTCGAGAAGTTATGTTGTACAACTCCTTGACGAACAGATGCGTGTCGAACTTCTCCGTGTAGTGCAGAAACACGGCAACGAAATGCGACTCCTTAATCTTGAGATTGCACGAATTACAGATCGTGCTCAGGAATAATCCATTCTGATGGTCATGGTGTACGACCTTGTGATTTTCGGGGGTGAAAGCCTGGTTACACTTGGCGCATCTTGTCGCCGCGTCATGTCTCCGCTGTTGTTCCGTCGTGAGAGCAGGTGGAGAAACGTAAGAGCCTTTCAGGCTGGGTGCAAGTTCTCTCGCGCATTCCGCTATCTTCTTAACAAAATGTTTTGCCGCATCGGGTCCGCAATACAAGATGACATCATTCAATTTTTCTCCGTAGATGGAGAAACTGCAATGCTCGTGGTGAAAAATTTGGATCGTGCTTGAGGTAGAGGGATCAGGGTTGCAAGACGTCATGGGAACTTGGAAGCTTTCAAAATCGGCATAAAGGACAGCGGGATGGTGAAGAGCCTGGTGTTTCTGAAATTTCATCTTGGTTCCGGGTTCCGGCATGACATCTTCGGGTTCTGCATTCACGGAGCCAAAACACTTGTGCTGTTCTTTCATCTTCTTTCCCTCGCGAAAAATTCTCAAGCATCGATCGCAAATTTCGATCTTATCGCAATGCTTGCTGATCTGTCTTCCTACTAATCGTGAGAAATTCCGTATCAAACTATAACGGCCATCTACAAGCAAGAGTCGAATTACATTATTCTGGCTTCTAGCAGGTCTTAACACACGAATGTTGTCGCAATCGTCAACCCCAAACACAGAAATATCGATATCTTCTCCTTTTTCCTCTCTATAGTTTTTTTCAAATTGATTGATCTTATTCAGGGGCACAGGATAGGAAATTCCTCTCATCATATTCTCGTATCTAACCCTCATATCCTCTGTAATTGGACAGACGTTGGGGGTTATTATTAGCTGGATGTAATGCAGCGATGACAGACCATAGGAAACTCTTCGCATCATTACTTTGTATGTTCAACACTGCCTTTTTCTTTTTTTTTTGTTTTTGTTTTTTTTGAGCGCTGCGTAACGCTTTAAAATTGCAGACTCGAAGTTCTAACATGTGGCTGCGACCGCAAAGACTCCATCCACTTCCTCTACCTTCAAACTCTTCTTGTTTTTGTGTCAGGTGCTCAAATAGCCGTGTCACTATCTCGTCAAGATCCTCGTTATTGTCATCGTGTAAGCCTTCACACCCTACGTAAAAGCTGAAAGTGCTTGACTCGGACGAGACAACTTTCTCATACAGCAGGGTCAAGACGAGATGAATTTTAATTGCAACATTGACGAGGCAATCATGTAATTGATCTACTACCCGCGATTTCACATTGTCGAGGAAGGTGCTCGAGTCACATTTTTCGTTATTTTCAGATTTATACGTCATGATGCGTGCACTTTTATTCAAAGCACCGCATTCATGCCCATCAGTGCGAGATTTCTTTGCCGGGGGGGCTACGACATCATGTTCCGGTAGACGACATTTTTTCAAATGCCTAGCAATGTTAGGTTTCGAAATTAATTTTCCACAGTTACGACATGCCACTTTCCCGCAAAGACCCGAGGGACCTGGTTGCGATTCCATTTTTCCTCTGTTATTTATATATACAGAGAAATTTTTTGGGGGGTTGTGGTGGTGGTAGGGGAAAGCGCACTGAAACAGAAGGAAAAAAAAAAGTTGAAAAATGCTAGACATTTTTTTCCTTCCACAAGTACATATATATATTAGACGCGAACAGTGCACACAGTGTTGTAGGAGGTGTGTGTCAATTTTTATAATTCCTCTGAATATGTGTGTGTCAGACGCAAAACAAAATAAATATATATATATCATGAAAAAGAACTTACCTTTTAAGAGAGAGACAGACTTCAAAAAAACTTGTAGCTCACTAAAACTTCCACGATGATATATATGTATACTGTCAGACACACAATTAAGAATACTGAACTGCCACGATTGACGTTCACTATGATAATGATGTACAAAAGGAGAAACTGGTGTGTTATATAGGAACCCCACCCACTCGACCCCCTTTGGTTAAAACACAATATCCTAGCAATGAACCCCCGTTGACCGATTCACTCATGCATGTGGTACAAACGAACAATGCTATACTTTTTCTTTCAACCAAAGACTTTTGTGATGCGCACAATATCCTGTGGGGGGACAAATAACAATGAACGGGCGTTGACAGTTCCACCCATGCATGTATTGTCAATCATTTTTCCTCGGTCTCTATTCCACGCCCCGTCAGGGTGTGGTGTGTGAAACGGGCGATCCCCAGCACAAAACTCAACCATGCCTGAAACAAAGCATCCACTTGTTTCGTGCTTGTGATTCCATAAAAATTCCACGTGCAGCAATGCAGCTTTTTTTTTTTTGGTCGAGTATAATGTGGATAGATAAACTTCCAAAGCGGATGTTGTTGCGGGGCTCGCTTCCACCGCATCCTCCTCGGATTGGATCGTTATCGGGGGATGTGGTGGATTCGTCGTTCAGGACCGTGGGAAAGCTGAAAAAAATAGAATCTCTTCGGGCGGAAGAGGATGCAAGCTGAATGGGTTCGGGGTGAGGCTGCTGTGGATGTGGCGGCGGCGACGGCAGCGGCGAGGGGTTTTTCGTCGAAGCTGGTAGCATGGTGATTACATCTTGTAATTGCAATTCTTTCGAAAACATAAACATTACCCAATCGAGCACATACTTTCAAGAAAAACTAAACTTGCGCGCAAAATTGTGAAATCGTTCCAATATGCGGATGCGGAGCAGAAAAAATGGGTAAGGTTTCGAAGCCACGATGAACGTTCAATATTTGTCGTTGTTTTCAAAATTGCATTATTGTATGATGTCAGTTTTGGAAATGCTTGCAATATACTTTGCACGTTGCGTGAAAACAATAATTTCACCTCGGACGAAACAATTATTTCTCGCTGTGCAAGCTCCGGGATGGCAGCTAACGTTTGAGTTGATGCTCTCAACGAATCGAAAATTGATTTCAATTTTTCCAAACCACTATCGAATGACATTCGGTAATTTCGAATTTGCGCAAATGCTTCTGGGTTGGTTCGAAAAAATAGTTTGGTCCGTGATGAAAATATTACATTGAGCGATGAAACACAATTTCTCCACAGGGACGGGAAAAGTTCTACCGAGCGTCGCTATCCACGCGAACATTAGAAATTGCCTGAATGCCTTGGGGGCTTTGCATAGGATTATCGATTTTCGTTTTAGAGAATAATCTATGTAAGATTCTAGCATTGAGAATGAACAACGTTGATTGAATTTTTGACAACATTCGCAGTACAAATCCAAACTCGTGACGATTTCGCCGCCACCGCACACCCTGGCGAGGTTATATAGGGGCCAGGTATCCTAAAAAAAAAACAATTATTATTTGCTTGTTTTGCGTCACAATACGGAAAAAATAATGAGAGGCATACGCGCGCGCGTGTGTGGCACATCGTTTCTCCCGAGAGAGAGAGGTTTACAAAGGTCACGATATATATAAACATTTGGCCAGGACTTGGAAAAAATTACGATAAGGTGCACTCATCCTTCAAAGGATGAGAGGATGAGAGAGTGAAATTCACTCATCACTGCTTTTCTACGCTGTGAAACATCGTCAGCGCAATAAATGAGGCGCGGAACGTGGAGAGAAAGTGAGATTTTCAGGTTTTTGTGGTCGTTTGGTCAAGAAATCAGAGTTGTGCTCAAACATACAAATACTATCTACTGGTTTATTATATAAAATTTCTTGGGGTTCAAATCGAAATCCTATGCTTAATAAAAAATATCAGTTGGGTTCAGCAGTGTGCTTTGTATACTTAGTGTGTAAATATGTTTGGCTTTGGTATTTTTGTTGTTGGTTTATTATATAAAATTTCTTGGGGTTCAAATCAAAATTCTATGCTTAATAACAAATATCAGTTGGGTTCAGCAGTATGCTTTGTATACCTAGTGTATAAACTTAGTGTGTAAATATGTTTGGATTTGGTATTTTTGTTGTTGGTTTATTATATAAAATTTCTTGGGGTTCAAATCAAAATTCTATGCTTAATAAAAAATATCAGTTGGGTTCAGCAGTGTGCTTTGTATACTTAGTGTGTATACTTAGTGTGTAAATATGTTTGGCTTTGGTATTTTTGGAAGTGGACCGGAAGTAAATATGTGTGGGTGTAGGTGGGTGTGGGTGGCTCTTATGAGCATCTTGGCTTAGTTTTAAGTGTATCCAAAACAATATCAAGAGGGCCATATTTTTAACAAGCTTATGGACAACAATCTCACAGAAGTGCCTTTTATAAGTGTAGCCAAATCTGCCTGAGGGGGGCTCATACTTTCACGGAAAATTCCCGAGGGCATTTTTACAAAAATCTTGGATTAGACAGAGTACTACACTTGAGCAATAAGCTCATATGCACATCTTGAGCTAGGTTTAAGTGTAGCCAAATCTGCCTGATGGGGGCTCATACTTTATCGAGTTTATATTAGTATCAATTACACTACTCACCCTATACCTTCACACTGTGTACACCCATTTTTTGTATGAGGGCTATTTTTTTTCAAGGTCTGATCGGTCACGAAATAAAAACCACAGTGAAATCAAAAACGTTTAGCTACACCTTCCAGCTACTTCTCTACATAGTCGCCACCCAGATTTAGACATTTGTCGTAGCGTGGTACCAACTTTCCAATACCCTAGTCATAGCCTGTGCTTTCAGCCAATTCTCTACGCTGGTCTGCAGCTCATTGTCTGTGCCAAAATGCTGTCCTCCTAGCCAGCGTTTCATGTGCGTAAAGAGATGAAAATCTGAGGGAGCCAATTCTGGGCTGTAAGGTGGGTGATCAGACACCTCCCATCGAAAATTCTGCAGGAGCATCTGTGTTGCAGCTGCAGTGTGCGGCCGAGCATCGTCATGAAGAAGGACAATGCCGGATGACAACATTCCTCTTAGCTTGTTCTGAATGAAGAAATCGAATTACTGGACGCACTTCACACTTGGCGTGCGACTCTAATGTTCTAGGCATGTTTCCGTGCTTACTGCACGCTCCGAGCCAACAAGTGCGACGTGACGAGATCAACGGGCATACTAGAGATACTGCGCAACACATCTGCGCACAGCTTCATTGGATTTTCAATGTGGTTTTTATTTCGCGACCGATCGGACCTTGATAAAAAAAATAGCCCTCGTACTAACAGAAATGTGACTACTGATAACTGGTATACTTCCATGGAACTTGCAGATGAACTGTTACAAAAATGGCTAACTATTGTAGGAACAATGAAGAAGAACAGATAAGAGATTTCGCCACATTTTCAGCCTCAAGAAGAACAGAAAATTGAAGTAAAAAAAAGGGGGAGACAAGTTATTTCAATTCCTTCATGTATTCTCAAATCTCCACTTCCATAAAATATCTTATTGCACTGGGCGCATCCGTATGGATGAATTGCCTCATGGATTCTCAAATGCATGTTCAAGTTTCCACTTCGAGTAAATCTCTTATTGCACTGGGGGCATCCGTATGGACGAATTCCCTCATGGATTTTCAAATGAGTTTTCAATCTTACACTTTCAGTAAATCTTATTATACTTGGGGTATCAATAAGGACGAATACCCTCGTGGATTCTCAAATGCTTTTTTAAGTTTCCACTTTGAGTAAATCTCTTATTGCACTGGGGGCATTCATATGGACGAATTCCCTCGTGGATTCTCAAATGCATTTTCAAGTTTCCACTTTGAGTAAATCTCTTATTGCACTTGGGGCATCCGTATGGACAAATTTCCTCGTGGATTTTCAAATGAGTTTTCAAATTTCTATTATCAGTAAATCTCTTATTGCACTTGGGGCATCCATATGGACGAATTCCCTCGTGAATTCTCAAATGAGTTTTCAAATTTCTATTATCAGTAAATCTCTTATTGCACTGGGGGCATCCGTATGGACGAATTCCCTCGTGGATTCTCAAATGAGTTTTCAAATCTCCACTTCGAGTAAATCTCTTATTGCACTGGGGGCATCCGAATAGACGAATTCCCTCATGGATTCTCAAATGCATTTTCAAATTTCCCCTATGAGTAAATCTCTTATTGCACTTGGTGCATCCGTATGGACGAATTTCCTCGTGGATTCTCAAATGAATTTTCAAGCTTCCACTTTGAGTAAATCTCTTATTGCACTGGGGGCATCCGTATGGACGAATTCCCTCGTGAATTCTCAAATGCATTTTCAAGTCTTTATTATTAGTAAATCTCTTATTGCACTGAGGGCATTCATAAAGACAAATTTCCTCATGGATTCTCAAATGAATTTTCATATCTCCACTTCGATAAAATCTCTTATTGCACTGGGGGCATCCGTATGGACGAATTCCCTCGTGCATTCTCAAATGCATTTTCAAATCTCCACTTCGAGTAAATCTCTTATTGCACTGCGGGCATTCATATGGACGAATTCCCTCGTGGATTCTGAAATGAGTTTTCAAGGTTGCACTTTGAGTAAATCTCTTATTGCACTTGGGGCATCCGTATGGACGAATTCCCTCGTGAATTCTCAAATGCATTTTCAAGTTTCCATTATTAGTAAAACTCTTATTGCACTGGGGGCATCCGTATGGACGAATTCCCTCGTGGATTCTCAAATGCGTTTTCATGTTTCCACTTTGAGTAAATCTTTTATTGCACTGGGGGCATCCATATGGACGAATTCCCTCGTGAATTCTCAAATGCATTTTCAAGTTTCCATTATTAGTAAAACTCTTATTGCACTGAGGGCATTCATAAGGACGAATTCCTTCGTGAATTCTCAAATGGCTTTTCAAGTTTTCAGTGCGAGAAAATTTCTTATTTTTTGTATTATTTTCTTTTCGTTTTGGAATATTCCCGTACGTGTGTTGATTTAAAGCTACTGATTTTTCGGATATTTTTTTATTGTAACATACTGAAGTGGTTTCAATGGAGTCATGAATTTTAAGATCTCCACCAACAATTTCTCCAGCACATACGATTCCTGACTCGTTCTCACAAATTCTACTTAAACCAGGTAATATCAAATTAATTTGTTCCACCCTGAAATGAAAGGTTTCAATATGTTGAATATATTGCAAGAAAATATCACTATTACAACAGAGGCAAGACAGTGTGAAATTTATGATTGTTCAAAATTGTTTCATTGTATCTACTTATGAACATACAGAAACATCTAAACCAACAGCCGTAACATTATTGTGTATATTTCTACTCCATGACAATTTTCTTACTGTACAAAGAGGTTACAAAGTGGGCAAAGCACTGATTTGCACTTGTCACATACCCGAATAAGGCCTTTCTCTTTTGATGGATTGGAAGAGGTTCGGTGGATTACTTCCTTAACCTGGTCTTGAAGAAGTCCTGTCCTCAACTATGGGGATTCATCAGCGCCTAAAAATCCTGAAGATCAGGTAAAGGTTTGTGTATCAGACAATCCAGAGATTCACTGATACTGGTAGCATCAAATATCGCCCAAGAATTGGTCGACTTCACACCGTATGAACAGCTGCAGCTGTTAAAGCAGTGCTGGATTGCATCCGCCAAAATCCCATCCGGAAGTAAGTGATAATGGCACAGGAGCTGAACCTTTCACAACAATCAATATTCAGGGTACTTAATGAAGACCATGGAATTGGAGCTTACCGTTAAGAGTACTGGAAATTTCCTAACAGCACAAGTGAAGAAACAGAGGGAACTGAAATCGAGATGGCTCCTGCAGCGGTACATTGCCAATGGGCATTGCAGGATTCTCTTCACTGATAAGAAATTGTTCACCACTGAATGAAGTTATAACCGCCAAAATGTAAGGGTGTATGCTTCAAACTCTCGAGAAGTTTGTGAGAGAGTTCCCAAAAATTAGAGATGCCACCAGCCCTCCTCAGTCATGGTTTGATGGGGGCTGAGCTATGAGAGTTCCACCAGGCTTCATTTTTGAGAAAAGGGCTTAAAAGCCATGCGAAAGTGTATGTGGAAATTGTCCTGGGCCCTCTTGTGAAACTGTTGAACCAAACAATGTTTCACAATGAATCCTGGATGTTCAAGAAATATTCTGCCCCAGCTCATAAGGCAAGGATGACGTGACTGGTGAGCAGTGTACTCGATTTCATCTCCACTTTTGATTGGCCATCTGATAGCCATGATCTCAGTACCTTGGACTACAAACTGTGCCCAGAGCTAGAGGTGACGGTCTGCAAGAAGAGGAACCTTATAACTGAAAGTTAAAAGCATTCCTTGATAGCAGCAAGGGTGGACTTTCGCATCAAAACCATCCCTGCTGCAATAGATGCCTGTCCAGGGAGACTTCGAGCCTGTGCGAGGGCGAAAAGTGTACATTTTGAAAACTGATTGATGCTATTTGCGTATAATATATGTAAGTGTAACATATTAAAAGAACATTTAAAAATCTAACACCATATTCAATTTATTCACAAAATAGTGTGCAACAGTATTTATGGCCGGACTAAGTACTTATTGTTTTGCCTGCTGTTTCTTCTCCCCGGATAAATCTCGTCATTCATCTTGTGTTTCTACAGAGGGGTGGTCCAATTGGAGTAAGGCTCTTTCAGGAGAGACTGGATTAAGAAAGCACGATAATGTAGAAGCTCACAAGAAAAGTTGTTCTAGGTGAGAGGAGTACGAGACTTTAGGAAAAGGAACTTCAGACGTCTGTAGCAACATTGCTTTGCAAAGCACATGCAGCTGACATAAGGGACAATAGGGCCTACATCAGACAAAAAATTGAAATTCTCAAGTATACTGCAATGCAAGGCATTGCACAAAGAGGACGTGATGAGAGTGAAAGGAGTGAAACTTCATCATACTTCTAGCATTAATAGCAAAAAGTAATGTAATAATACAGAAGAAGATCAGTGGTCCCCAAAATGAGAAATACGTTCATCACTCAGTTCAGAATGAAGTGCTGAAGCAGTGAGTAAAGATGTAAATGATGCAATTTCTTACACTTTAATTGTCGACGAATCGAAGGACATAACAAAAACAAAGTATCTGTAGTGGTGTGGTTCTACTTAGATGGCAAAATTTACAAAATGTTTCTTGGTTTCTGCCCTACAGCTTCTTAGATGCTCAGTCTTTGCTTGATTACGTGAAGGACACTTTACATAAACGTGGTATGAAGTTCGAAAACTGCATCGCACAAACCTATGATTGTGCCAATGTTATGAAGGATTTGGTCAGTGGAGTGCAAACTTGGTTTTGGAAAGAAGTGCTGCAAGCCATTTACACTCACTGTGACAATCATAGACTGTATCTGGTCATTGTGGATGTGTGCAAGAACACCAAAATTGCAAATGAGTTCTCCGTATTACTACAAAGTCTGTACGTGCACGTGTTTATGCCAGGTTCAGTGATTCATTCAGTTTTTGTTACTGTGCAGCGTGATATGGGGAGTAGTGTTCTGGAGCTGAAATCTCTAAGCGAGACAAGATGGACTTGCCAATCTGCTGCTTGTAATGCAGTGAAAAGAACTTTGCCTGCCATTTTGGTTATGTTTCACAGGATTGTTGACGAGAAAAGCTCATGGACCCATGAGGAGAGGGGGTTCATCGCCGCTCTTGAAAATTAATTTTTCATTCTTCTGTGTATCTTCAGCTCCCTTCTAAGAGATATCAAACAGTGTCCAATATGCTTAGGTTCAAGGTGAACAGTCCTGTTATCAATGGAATGTTGTGCCTTCATCCTGATTCACAGAAGTTTCTCGACATGAACAAACTATGCCCTATGGTAGCACATTATGGGTGCGTTATGAACAGTGTAAAAGCAGAGGTGAAGTTAATTCAAAAAGCAATAAATCGCTTTGAGAATAAGAATGAAACTACAATAGACAATATATTTAAATTTGTGAATTTCCTTGATGAGTACAAACTAGCATTTCATGAGGTGCATAAATTAGCAACAATAGCCATTGTTACACCATCCTCGAGTGCCAGATGTGAGAGTACATTCTCATGTATGTGCCGGTTGAAAACCTACCTACGTAATAGAATGTGTCAGCAACATATGAGTAACTTGGCAGTGCTGACTGTGGAGAAATATATTGTGAGGAAACTGGATGTACAGGAACTATTTGATAAATTTGACAGCATGCACAAAAGCCACCAAATAACTTTACACTAGGGTTTGTTTGGTAAAGGTAAGCTATGCTTTATGTAAATGAATGCATGTGAAAGAAGGGGAACAAAGTTAGAGAACGTTTTCTGACAAGTGAAGCACTCCAAAAAAGTGACTTTTTTTAAAGCGATGATTTAATTAGTTTTTTCAAGTAGCATAACTTCGGTTTGCATAGGTATTTTTTAACTAATTCACAAAAACTGAACACTCAGCAGCTACTTTATTGGTGTCATCTGTATTTGATTTCTTTATAATTCATGATTGTTGTATTGAAAAGGTTAAAAAAAATGCGTTTATATAAGCCAGGATGGTCTTTTTTGCACATCGTAATTTGTATTTGTGTATATGCTGCATCATCCCTTACTTGGAATATAAGATAATACATGTCATTGACAGTCCTTGAACAAGCTTTTTACTTTCAAATTACAAAACATGTAGTTTTTGCTTATAACAAGCAAAATTGAAACAAGGCACTAGTATTCCTGAGTTTCATTGGCATATTTGCATAGAAGTCAACCAAATGTTGATTGGTATTTGTTGTAGTGTCTAGAACATGCATGAATGATTAATGTTTTCTGTATTTTCAACATGGAACCCCCTAAATTTTATTCCGCACCCCCAGGTGGTTACCGCCACTGGGAAAACCTTACTACAACATGAGTGTGTTACAAAGTACTTAAGATTCAGACAGATTGTGATAGGATAATTTTCACTTCTTCTTTGTAGCTGATCAGTGGCAATTCATTCATTCTTAGTTTTGGACTTTTAACCATTGTGTGAATTTTAAAAATATCAACGTTTTGGAGGCTTCAGGGTAGTGTGTAATATACTACATCATACTTCAATCCCTGGACACATGATGTGTTTGGTGACGGTGTCTATATGGAGAGTGAGAATAAATGGTTGTCTTGGAGGATTATTCTTGGTGGCCAAGGCTCCACCTGGTCTGCTGATCCCGAGGACCTCTTGTACATGAAGGTGCCAGGGAGGATTATCAGTGGCCAAGGCTCCACTTCGTTTCGTGGTCACATGAAGATCTGTTTTTCTATAGCAGGAGTGGACTTGTAGAAGGGCTGGATAAAACCAAAATATCTGCACTCATAGCACTGCATAGGGTGTGGGACATTCAGTCAAACATTAAAGCCATAATATCCTGCTCGTACTTTACTCAGGTGTGGTCCTATTGAAGGTAAAAATGAGCAAAGATGTTGGGACAAATTCTCCTGACTTTCTGGTATTTATGCTCTTACCTGTGTGGGACTAATTCTCCAGAATTTGATATTTATGCTCTTACCTGCGGGTCTGAGATTCAGTTAAGGATCTCTTCCTCTGCAAAATTTAACAGATCCAGTAGCCTACTATACCTTCAGAACTGTCTGGTGGATGGTTGGGTTCCACTTGAACAGGTAAGTCACCTAAAGTCCTCAGTTTCAAAAGATTGTTCGCCTGGCGATCTGTGCTAGTCTGTATAACAGGACACCCACTGTGCAGTCAAGCTGATTCTTGATAAGGAACGACGACAGGTTCTTCAATGTAGCAGCCCCATACTTCTTTGTGGTATCTGATGCATCTTTGCTTTCTGTCATGTCAACTAAACTTATCACAAGATAACGTAACACTGACATGACTATACTTATGTGTTCCATGACACTAGGTGGGCTTAACGGCTTTGGGAGTTTTCCCCTGTTTAAAAGTGATTTTGTTCCCACAAATATATACATGTGAAATGCAGTCCAAAATGAGTGCAAAATAAAGATGTGAAACAACCACGTTGGAAAAGTTTTTTTTATATATACGTATATACAGGGTGTTTCTAAAGGTCGTTTACAACGCTTGGAAGGTGATTCCTCACACGAAAACAAGCAAAAAGTCTAAGTTCCATTTTTACGACTGAGGCTTCGTTTCCGAGATAGGAGCCTCGCAAAAGGTGACAAAGTGAACGTCACACCAGGCTGGGACGAATACTATAACAGATAGAGAGGCGGTTCCAAGGGAATCATAAAGGAATCGTATGTGCTCAGTCCGGAAGTCACTATGAAAAGTTCACTGCACGCATGCGCAATGGAGTCCTCAAAGGAATTGGGGATTTCCAGCAAGAACAATGCATGGAAAAGGTATGTAACGCAGCAAGAAGGACCGTGACAATGAGAAATGCGTTCAAGGCAACACATCCCGACCTCAAACATCAAAACATGAGCACCGAACACAAAATCCGAAAAGTTGAGCACGGTTGCATACCCCAGTTACACGCGAGGAATGAACGAATCATGTCATGTGGCATACGAGAGACACATTACTCCACCAGGAGGAGGGAAAGAAAAACACATTATCAGATGATTGCGACAACGTGTATTTTTACACACAACAACTACGTATTATCCCCCCCACACACACACAACAAACAACAAATGCTACAATGTCTTATGCACAGACAGTGCGTGTCACTGAACACCAACTGAAGATGTCACTTTCACCACACAAAGGGGGTGGGGAACAATACCAAGAGTGTTCTCACTGGTATTTGCCGAGGGCAATAATCACAGACGGTTTTCAAAAAGTCTGCCGTTTACTTCTACGCAGAGATGACAGCGACGAATCAACCTATTGCGAAACATGTCATGCAGGAAATGTCGTACATTACAATCGAAATGAGCTGGTGCACCATCGTGTTGGTACCACATTTCTTGCCGCAGTGCCAAAGGTACGGTCTCCCACAGTTCAGGCAGAATCTCACTAAGAAATGCATGATACGTGCGACCATTCAGGCGAACAGGGAGAATGTATGGTCCAATTAAATGATCATGTACTATCCCGCACCACACATTCACTGAAAACCTGTGCTGGTGATGGGCCACAAAAAGTGCATGTGGGTTGTCAAAGTCCCATACATGACTGTTTCTACTATTGAAGACATCCATCCTGGTGAAAATGGCTTCGTCTGTCCACAATACGTTTGCCCCGAAGTGAGGGTTTGTGTCCAGCTGATGCAACAACCATTGGCAAAACTCCATACGAGGGCGAAAGTCACGAGGTAACAGTTCTTGTACTTTCTGCAGTTTAAAAGGGTGCATTCCTTCCTCTCACAACACTCGCCAAACATTCACATGAGACGTGTTTCGTGCCCGAGCGAGCACTCGCGTACTGGTGCCAGGATGTTCTGCGACCGCTGTTAACACATCTTCTGCAAACTGATGTGTGCGTACACTTCGGGGTCTTCCAACTTCTTGCCGCGGTGGTAACACTGACCCTGTTTCACGCAGTCGACTGTCCACTACCTGAAAGAAGGTGTGAGACGGTAAACGTCTATGTGGAAAGCGTTCTCCATAAAGACGCCTTGCCTCACGGCCATTACCATGTTCCTCCCCACACATGAGATGCATGTCTGCTAGCTGCTGGGTCGTATACGCAGCCATCTGTGTAATAGGGAGCTGAAACTGCAAAGTATTGTTTTTGTTTAACACTGGCACACTGCACAAATTGGCCGTATCACCGTACGAACACCACAGACCAATTGTTGCGATACTTGACTTGCCCACTCCACCACGTCAACTTCTTTCAATACAACATACTAGTACTCTTCAATGCGTATGACAACCTAGAGCGAACTGCTGATCATATCCCAGCACCTGCAACACGACTGGAACGACTGCCGGAGAGAACCAACCCTTCGAGCTCCTCTCGCGGGAAGAGCAGTCATGAAGGTCAAACGTAGACTACGAGAGCCAGACTTGCCTGTGCAGCGCTTCCAAAACTGGTCTCTTTTACGTCACAATGATCGCGTGCGAACACTTTTGGTATTGCTCCCCAACCCCTTTGTGTGGTGAAAGTGACATCTTCAGTTGGTGTACAGTGACACGCACTGTCTGTGCATAAGACATTGTAGCATTTGTTGTTTGTTGTGTGTGTGGGGGGGGATATTACGTAGTTGTCGCGTGTAAAAATACACGTTGTCGCAATCATCTGATATTGTGTTTTTCTTTCCCTCCTCCTGGTGGAGTAATGTGTCTCTCGTATGCCACATGACATGATTTCGTTCATTCCTCGCGTGTAACTGGGGTATGCAACCGTGCTCAACTTCTCGGATTTTGTGTTCGGTGCTCATGTTTTGATGTTTGAGGTCGGGATGTGTTGTCTTGAACGCATTTCTCATTGTCACGGTCCTTCTTGCTGAGTTACATACCTTTTCCATGCATTGTTCTTGCTGGAAATCCCCAATTCCTTTGAGGACTCCATTGCGCATGCGTGCAGTGAACTTTTCATAGTGACTTCCGGACTGAGCACATACGATTCCTTTATGATTCCCTTGGAACCGCCTCTCTATCTGTTATAGTATTCGTCCCAGCCTGGTGTGACGTTCACTTTGTCACCTTTTGCGAGGCTCCTATCTCGGAAACGAAGCCTCAGTCGTAAAAATGGAACTTAGACTTTTTGCTTGTTTTTGTGTGAGGAATCACCTCCCAAGCGTTGTAAACGACCTTTAGAAACACCCTGTATATATATATATATATATACATATATATATATATATATATATATATATATATATATATATATATATACAAATAATGAAGGAGACAGTAAACACTTACCAGACGAAGAGAAATAATTCTATATTTCGCGATCTGAGTCGCATTTTCAAGATAGAAGATAAAAGATCGACGACACTTAGAGAAGAGGCACAGAATACTGACCGTAGCATCTCTACGATCAGTGTGCCAGAAACAGTTGATAGAAAACAAGAAGTACTTTAGCAAGTGTTTACTGTGAGGTGGGTGGGTAGTTTCAGGGAGGAGAGGAAAGAGTTACTGGTTGGCTAGGTTGAGTCCGGGGGGGGTATAGTGGCGTGCATGCCTGCTATATAGGCCCTTTCCCATCGCCTGCGGAAAGATGTGTCAGAGCGGGGGGGGGGGGTAAAAGATGGATGATGGCAACACGAGAGCAGTTATTGAAGGTGGTGTTATGGCTGTTGGTGTGGATGGCAACTGTGAAGTTGGAGTTTTGGGTGGAGGAACGGTGATTATTTATACTTAGATTCAAGAGGGTGGAAGTTTCGCCTAAGTAGAAGTTGCTGCAGATTTGGCAGATGAGGGTGTAAATTAGGTTGGATGAGTGGCAGGTGCCCTTAGGGTGAAGGGTGAACTCACCTGCTGCTGTGGGGATCAGGAGGGTGAAGGAGGTGATGAGTATGGGGCAGGTCTTGCATCTGGGTTTGTTGCACCTGTGAGCTGGGGAAGTGGTGTGTAAGGGGTGGGAGTGTTTCGGGCGAAGATGTTTTGGAGGTTAGGGGGCGACGGAAGACGACCCTAGGTTTATCCCGAAAGATGTCTCTGGTATCAGGATCACTGTGCAGGATGGGGAGGAGGGAGTGGAGGGTATGTCTTATTTTTGTAATGTGAGGGTGGTATTGGGTGATCAGAGTTGGAGGGTTGGTTTTGGGTTGTTTGGTGCGGTTGTGGGAGTTGGCTCTAGTGATTTGTTTGTTGATGAGGGTGGAGGGGTAGCCACGGTTGGTTAGGGCTTGGTGCAGGCGTAGGTTGTAGTTTTGGCGGGATGAGGGGGATGAGTTGAGGTGCTGGCCTCTGAGGGCAAGGGAAAATGGGATGGCTTTTTTGGTGTGGTAGGGGTGTGAGCTGGAGTAGTGGAGATACTGGAGGTGGTTGGTCGGTTTGATGTGTATGGATGTTTCCAAGTGGTCTCCGCAATGTGGATGTCTCCGCTCCCTCCGCAACAACCCAGACATCAAAATCCTCCCCGCAGATAAAGGGTCCACCACAGTAGTCATGAACTCCTCTGAGTACGTGGTGGAAGCCTCCCGTCAACTCTCTGATTCATCGACCTACAAGCCACCATGGTTGATTCATCTACCACACACCTAGACAAAATTCGGGATTTTGTCCTCTCCCGAGGACCCCCCTGAAAGCCTATCCAATTCCACCATCTCCTCACTCATACCTGACAACCCCCGCACCCCCACTTTCTACCTCCTCCCGAAAATTCACAAACCGATCAACCCTGGGAGACCCATTGTGTCCAGCTACAATTCACCCACTGAACGCATTTCAGCCTTTCTAGACTCTCACCTCCAACCCCTCGTCCAAGCCCTGCCCTCCTACCTCCGTGACACCAACCACTTCCTTAACATCATCCAAAACTTACCATCCCTACCACCCAACACCATCCTCACAACAGTTGATGTCGAAAAACTAAAAATGCTGACCAAGGCAGTAATTTATTTTATTAAAAACATAAACTAAACGTAACGTTTCAACCTTCTAGCAAGGTCTTCATCAGACTCTGTATCAAGTACAAAAGTAACAGGATACAAAAACAGGGCATTATATATACACAAAGATTACTCCCTCCAGACTATTTAGAAAGTTGTTAGGAACTTTCTAGCAGGTGACTTTCACTTGCCAACTTTACTTTCACCTAAAAGGCTAAACACAATTACTTCCATATAGAATGTGGTTGGACTTTTAATCTCAGATAGGAAGGGAGAAGAGAATGCTAGTGAGAAAATGGAAGGAAGCCAAGGAAATAGAGAAGAAAGGTGAAGAAGACACAATGAACTGGAATGGGGGACTGAAGTTAAACAAAGAATGGAAGAAGATGTTAGAAAGAGTGGAAAGGACAAGAGAGAAAGAGGAGAGGAGAAGGAAGAAAAATGAAGGGAAAAGAGCTTGAGATTAAAAGTCCAACCACATTCTATATGGAAGTAATTGTGTTTAGCCTTTTAGGTGAAAGTAAAGTTGGCAAGTGAAAGTCACCTGCTAGAAAGTTCCAAACAACTTTCTAAATAGTCTGGAGGGAGTAATGTTTGTGTATATATAATGCCCTGTTTTTGTATCCTGTTACTTTTGTACTTGATACAGAGTCTGATGAAGACCTTGCTAGAAGGTTGAAACGTTATGTTTAGTTTATGTTTTTAATAAAATAAATTACTGCCTTGGTCAGCATTTTTAGTTTTTCATAATCATGGAAACAAGGCTTAATGGTGTTACAGTTGATGTCATATCCCTCTACGCAAATATTCCCCATGCCCATGGCCTCCGTGCCACGGAATCATTCCTTAACAGCCGACCCAAACCCCACAATCCCAGCACTCACTTCCTGATACAACTAGCCAACCTTGTACTTACCTGCAACAACTTCTGCTTCCGTGACCAACATTACCTGTAGACCCCACCCACATTGCCCCCTCTTATGCCAACCTGTAAATGGGCAGGCTGGAACAGGAATTCCTTGACTCCCAGCAACTGAAACCACTCCTCTGGCTAAGATTTATTAATGACATTTTTCTCTTCTGGACACATGGCGAACCCTCCCTCACTACATTCCTAAACCGACTAAACGAGTTCATTACCCTCAAATTCACCTGGTTCCACTCCAAAGACCAAGTGACCTTCCTAGATGTTGACATCCACATTGCGGGAGACCACTTGGAAACATCCATACACAAACCGACCAACCACCTCCAGTATCTCCACTACTCCAGCTCACACCCCTACCACACCAAAAAAGCCATCCCATTTTCCCTTGCCCTCAGAGGCCAGCGCCTCAACTCATCCCCCTCATCCCACCAAAACTACAACCTTAGCCTGCACCGAGCCCTAAACAACCATGGCTACACCTCCACCCTCATCAACAAACAAATCACTAGAGCCAACTCCCACAACCGCACCAAACAACCCAATACCACCCTCACATTACGAGAATAAGACATACCCTCCACTCCCTCCTCCCCATCCTGCACAGTGATCCTGATACCAGAGACAACTTTCGGGATAAACCTAGGGTCGTCTTCCGTCGCAACCCTAACCTCTAAAACATCTTGGCCCGAAACACTCCCACCCCTTCCACACCACTTCCCCCAGCTCAAAAGTGCAACAAACCCAGATGCAAGACCTGCCCCATACTCATCACCTCCCCCACCCTCCTGATCCCCACAGCAGCAGGTGAGTTCACCCTTCACCCTAAGGGCACCTGCCACTCATCCAACCTAATTTACACCCTCATCTGTCAAATCTGCGGCAACTTCTACTTAGGCGAAAAATCCACCCCCTTGAATCTAAGGATAAATAATCACCGTTCCTCCACCCAAAACTCCAACTTCACAGTTGCCATCCACACCAACAGCCATAACACCACCTTCAATAACTGCTTCCGTGTTGCCATCATCCATCTTTTACTCCCCCCCCCCCCTCTCTGACACATCTTTCCGCAGGCGATGGGAAAGGGCCTATATAGCAGGCATGCATGCCACTATACCCCCCGGACTCAACCTAGCCAACCAGTAACTCTTTCCTCTCCTCCCCAAAACTACCCACCCACCTCACAGTAAACACTGGCTAAAGTACTTCTTGTTTTCTATCAACTGTTTCTGGCAACACTGATCGTAGAGATGCTACGGTCAGTATTCTGTGCCTATTCTCTAAGTGTCGTCGATCTTTTATCTTCCATCTTGAAAATGCGACTCAGATCACGAAATATAGAATTATTTCTCTTCGTGTGGTAAGTGTTTACTGTCTTCTTCATCATTTGTATTTATCCGCCCTTCTGGCACCTTTTCTGACCCTATTCCTGTGTGTGTATATATATATATATATATATATATATCGAGTTGTTTCCTCTAGCAGGACCCTTAGTTATAGAGAGGTCAACTTGTTTGATCTGGTGTTTTAAGTCCACTTTATATACAGTAAGGCTAATCGGAACTGGACCTATAGTTTAAAGTGGAATCCAAACCACTATGTGTCTCCACCAGGTATTGAACCCAGGACACCTTGATTACAAGGCTGGGAGGTCAATTGGGATTGATGTAGATGACATGGTGCGATGGTGATAACATGAGTTATGGAAATGAATGATGAACAAAATAAAAAGATGAAAAAGAACTCCCATCTAAGCCCATTCGTTAAGTGTAGGAAGTTCCACAAGAGAAAGCACCAGAGTTGTTTCAGTTCTTTTTCTAACAGTGCTGCATACACTTTTCTCTTATTGTTGCGCAAAAAGTTCTTCAACTCTTTTTGCCTGGCAATTTGATTTCTTGTATTAAATATCTGAAAATTTCTATTCCTGTAAACATCACAAGCAGTAAATGTATCTTTCTCAAGAGAACTGTATAATTTTTCAAACATAGAGACATCAGTAATATTTGTAGTTACGTCATGTTTTATTGCTTTTCTGCATCTTTAAATTTTGTCAAGGTGGATTAATAGTAAAGGAACAATCACGGTGACTTACCTGTGAATAACGGTTGTTGATCCAACAATTGTAATGCAGGGAACTTTTCTTGTGTTTTACTTTCTTTGTACGCTACATATGATAGGGTTTTAGTAAATCTGGATGACTGAGTTCATCCTCTGATACCAAAATGTAAAAAGAAAAGACAAAGCTTGCACTAGATGATTTATGGGTGAAGCCATTTGGGGTGAGATCATTTCACAGGAAATTCAAAATCGTAGAGAAGAAGTACAACTATATACGAACTAAAAGAAATGGAAAGGAAACACAAAATGAAAATCCAGAAAAGAGTTACAAAACATTGATACTACATTCATGAAGCTGCTATTGAGAAGTTCACTCCACAAACACAAATTTACAAATTCAGAAAATTAACACTTAAATTTATGTTGTTCTATTTCCTGCATGGGCAAATAGTGGGTTGGGAATTGCCCATTCATTAGAACTAGCATACACTACTTTCTTATAGCATTATAACCTTACGTAGTGTAAAAATATTCAACAACAATGTATGCCTCAGATATTTAAAATTCAGAACATACATTTTATAAATATATAATTTCCATAAATTATTTAGCTTGCTTGCTTGACACCTTCCCCAATACGGCCTGCTACACTTCCAACAATGGAAATAATATGTGCATTACTGAAGATATTAGTCATAACCATTCCTTGTATCTATGTATCTAATTGGATCGAGTTGAAATCATAATGTATCTTCAAAGTACTCTATGAGTACCACAGACTCAGATATCTCTCTCTCTCTCTCTCTCTCTCTCTCTCTCTCTCACACACACACACACACACACACACACACACACACACACACACACACACACACACACACACACACACACACACACACACACACACACACGTTTTCCCACCCTCCATTAAGAGGAAGCTGTACTTTTCACGCCAAAGTGAGGAAGTTTAACAAGTGCTCTGATTGAACCGAGATTTTTACACGTAATAGAGCTACTCCCGAGGATAGCAGGAATCTGGGTGTGGCTGCTATACACTCCACGAAGTTGAGCTATTGACACAGAATGGGCGGACAAGCACAGCTCCCCCAAGAGAGGAAGGTGCAAACTTAAGAGTATTGCGAGGAATCGTTATTAATTTGTTTTTCTTAGGTCACACACTCCGTTGATGAAATGTTATGTAACAGGAAGCCACGAAACACAATAGTGTTCATAAGTCGTGACTAGAGAGGAACCACTTGTGACGTCATGATGAGTGTGGACTTATTGGACTGTACCACAGACGCGGCACTTGAAAGTGTTTTTTTTTTTTTTTTACACCGCAGCCAAAGAGCACATGTTATGATATTCGAAACAAACAAAACTTGTTCAAGGCTGGCCATGGTATACTAGTAGCTATATTGTTTACAATGCTCAAAGTTACACTCATAAAGAACTAAGTGCTGCTTTTATGAACAACGTTCAAAAAAAATATATATATACTGACACTAAGCTACAGGTACTTATCGAAATTGACAAACAAAAGAAGAAATAATTCTTAACAATGCTGACGGAAAGATACAACAGCCGCTGATCTTCGTAGAGACTGACACTAATGCATTAAAGTAAATGTAGCTTTCTGGCTTTTTCGTTGTCGGTAAGATTGTTCAAAATCTTGTTTATGTTTGCAACGATTATTTTATTTTGCTTTCTAGTGTCCTTTCGGGAGGCATGCGCTTCACTTCCACCGGCTAATATGCCACACGTAGGATGCTGCTCCTCAATACTAATACTAAATAGATAACCCAATAACCCTTTCACAAAACAACAGCTAAAACGATTGGATTGATTTGTTGTTTTAAGTCCACTTTATGCACAGTAAGGCTAATCGAGACAGGACCTAGTTTAAAGTGGGATCCAAACCACTATGTGCCTCCACTGGGAATCAAATCCGGGACCCCTTGATTACAAGGCAACAACGCTACCACTGTGCCATCGGGGAGGCCAACCGCGAAAACTAAATCAACCGCAAACGTACGGACACTTCTCGGTTGTAATGATTTAATTCAAAGTCAATAGTATCGTTATAACCCAGAAGTGTTCATGACTGTGCAACGTGCGAAGTGTCGATTGAGCAGCTTAGAACAAGTGAGGCAACCCAAGAAGGCCAGGTGTGAGGAGGAGGCAAGGAGAAAATCAGAAAGTGCATGACCTTGACTGGACTACACATTTTTGTCCTCAGCTTTACTAAAGTGTAATATCACTCATTTAGAATTCATGAATACTTAAAAAAATGAATTGTTCCAAGAATGATGAAATAACTTTCCTTGTAAACCTGAATTACACTTACAGGCTGTATTATTGACGCATTTTTTAGCATACTATAAATGTCTGAATTACTGACAATCCATTTATAAGTATTCTGCATGAAAAGTGTTCACAATTCATAATAATATTGATTGGTTGATTGAGTTTCTTTAAGTCTACTTTATGCACAGTAAGGCTAATCGGGACTGGACCTACAGTTTAAAGTGGGATCTGAACCAATATGTGCCTCCACTGGGTATCGAACCCGGGACAACAATTCATAGCAAAACAGCATTAGTAACAATGGAAAATGTTTCGATTCCCTGCTGTCAAGAACTCTTTGCCACAAATAGGCACGAAAAAAGTTAATTAAATGAATTTCACTGTTTTAATGCAACAGAATATTCCTTCTTGTTTCTCTGCACTTGATTTTTATTTCACTAGCGTTGTTGCTGCATACACTACCAAATTTCTGGGTTAACCGATTCGCTATAAAAAAGATCTGTTACTCGTGCGCGACCGTGTTTTATGTGGGAGCATAGACGAAGCACTTTTGTCTTTGTTTTGGTCTAACAGTTAGTTATCAAAGAGTAAGTTCATTGTTACGATATGTTGTCTATACTCACCCACTCCCTCATCCCTGTCTATTTATAGCATGCCTACTGTGCTGTAAGCTCAAGGACAAGACACACCTGCCAGTTGAGATTTGTAATTCAGTTCGGTGTGCCTGAAATCGGTGTACTGTGTATATATATAAAAAAAACTTTATTCTGGTTTAACCCAATTTTCGTTCAACGGAAGCACAATCGGTCCCATCAAATTCGGTTAAACGGGACTGTAGTGTATATCAGAGAAGAAACCTCTTGATTTTTTTTTCAGAATAATACACGAGCTTAATAAACCCGTGGTGTAACAATTCTTGAGCGCCAACCGCTGTAAAGCAGATAAAAGTATACGAACCATTTCAGGTTAAACTTTGTTTTCGTGTAAGCTTGTTCAAGGAGGTGTTCACGTATTCTGTGGCAATTGGTCCTAGGATTGGTCCTAGTAGGCCCTCCAAAATTTGGGTGTTGATCAAGAATTGTTAGGATATAAAATGGTAGTGGTTTCCACTTGAGACCTACAAAACAGCAAGAATGGGACTCGATATATTGGCCACGTCTTATACAATGAAAAGGCGCTTGGCAGATTGATTTTCCCAGAGAAAAAGCACTTCTCAAATGTAAGCTCCGATTTTGTTACTGATATGAAAATTATTTTAAAACATAAAAACAGTTTTCAGTTAATGTGTTTTTGTTATAATTATTGTTACACACAGACATAGCTGTAGAAAGCATGCTAGTTTTAGTTTCAGTAGTTACACTGAAATGAAATATTGAATCAAACTTGTGCATTCACGGACCGTAGGTAGAGATATATATATATACGCCAGATGATAGCGGACAAGTGTGCAGCACGTCACTCAAGCGCGTGTAACTCCGTGACTGTTGGTTGCACATGGTCTACAAAGATGTCAACGCAAAGTTTAAAGCTTGATGAAAGCCCTTTATAGGGGTGTCTTCTCGACATATGCGATATCAAAGCGTCAAGAATGATAAAGAGAAAAAAATCGACTTTGGCAGTTTTTGTTCGTTTTGTACTGCCCTGGAAGATATTATGTGTAGTCAAAGTTAAAGCCCGCTTATTTCTCTTTCCTTGGAGTTGAGCTGCTTGCATGTAACAGCCATTCCAGCGATAACTTGTGCTTCCCCAGCATTTCAAGTTGTCCACCACCAGGATTTCCAGGATGCGGAAAGGCTTCAGGACTGTTGATATGTTTTGACATCAAATAGACCAGATGTACAAATTTTCAGTTTCACTCTATTTTCGCAAGATTAAAACCTAAATTGACGGTCTGTAAGTTTAAATGGAAGTTAGTCTCATTGGCTGCCCCAGTCATTACAAAGCTACCAAGGAACATGTATTGGCACGAAACAAGAATCCCTTTTAATTTTATTTTTTACGAGACATGAGAGGTATAGTTAAGTTTGTCCTACCATACACTCGTAAATGCATTCTCATCGTCACTCCAAGAGATAGAAAACAACAAAAATAACTGAAGAGAAAGAGAGTGAGTGTCGAGAAGTTTCGACCTATACTATCGTTGAGGACACTGCGCAACTTAAAAAGACCAATTGTTAATTGTGTGCATTACCTTGTTTTTGCTGATCGCTGATTAAATTGCATTTTACATACCATATGTAAAATATTCATTGCATATTGAAAAAATTGTTTTATAAAAATAAAAACAATAGAAAGTAACTGCTGTTGGCGTACGTGAAGAGATTCCTTCTTAGTTTTCTCACTTGCCACTGGATTAACGGTGATCCTATACATTTTATACCCTGAGTCCGTTCGGAAGAAGTATGCACACAAAATTACAAAGCAATTTGAACTTTCAGGATTCATCATTTGAGTGATTTTGTTTATTTTACTTCGCTTTTGTGCCATTTCGTCTAATCCCGAAGATCAGGATGAGTAGCGATACAATGAAATTGATGAAGGGACACTCACAAACACCAATGACGAGGCCAGGATTCGAACCCAGAGACCCCTGGCGACGTAGCGTGCTGTGCTAATCACTCTGCCACGGAAGCCAGCCTTTCAGGATTTGTGCGATGAGGGGGTTTAAACTTTCAAAAGATGTAACATGTACGTTCCTGTCACCAGGAAAGAGATGAGCATGCAGGCAATGTTTGTTTCACCCATCCTACTGGTATAAATCATGGTTGCAGTTCAGTGTTGCTATGCGAAGGGAAACTTCCCTCAGGGCAGGATAATTCAGACAAAATTTTAGGTGAAAAAGGATTGAAACTGCAGAGATATTTGAAGATACAGTCGTCCCATATTAAAATCAAGCTGAATGGAGGCATAAATTGGCAATTTTTCATAATTCCATATTTCAAACTTGTTATTTGGGAAAACTGTATTTTCTTGATAAGGTTTTGTGATCGTGTTTTAGTTCTTTCTTGGATAAAGGGAAATTCTTCATAATGAAAAGGGAAATTACACTTTCAACTTTTTGCAACAGTTGTTTGTTTTTTAAGTAACTATTTATGGAGTTCCGTGATTAATAATAGAACAATGAAATTCGAGTGCTTGTGTTCCTATCATCGCAGTTATCTTAGCTTAAAATGAGTTTTACGTTTTTGTTTTTGTCCACTTTATGCACAGGAAGTCTAATCGTGACTAGTCTTACAGTTTAAAGCGGTATCCGAACCACCATGTATCGAACTCAGAACCCTTTGATTACAAGGCGACGACGTTACCACTGCGGCATCGGGGAGATGTCTTGGCTTAAAAATCAAAAGGTTCCTTGGTAAGGAAAACATTCTCTCTTTCAAGTTTTTATGGCCATGCCTATGTGCCCAAAATAAAACGTAAGTGCATAGAAGTTCCCAATGTTTGCTTTTCTCTCTCCAAGCTACTCCTGAAGAAAAATATAAAAACCATTAACAATTTACAATTTTGAGCATGCCTTTCCATGACAAATTGCATGATATGCTTACAAAATTTCAAGGTTCTTTAAATCAGTTTGATTTATATTGTGTGATTAACACAAATCAGTGTTTCATGTCACTTTTAAAATAAATTAAATATACAATAATGCACATAAGTGATTTGTGAATATCAGAATCACTTTTGGTGAAAATAGATTAATTTCTAAATCATTTAGTAGTATTTACTGGGCTCTTAACATTTTCTAAGAAGGCCCTGATGGTGTAGTAATCAAGGCATCCCGGGTTCGATACTTGGTGGAGGCAGATAGTAGTTCGGATTTCACTTTAAACTGTAGGTCCAGTTGCGATTAGCCTTTCGGTGTATAAAGTGAGCTTAAAAACAAACTGAAACAAAGAAACCATTTTCAAAGAAAAATTAAAGGAACAAATTATATGTACTCATGGAGTGAAACTCGTAAGATTTATGAATGCAGCACTAGGCCCACCCCTCCCCCTCCTAACAGATGCACGAAATCAGCTTAAATGTTAACTGCTTGTCTTCGCAAAGCGTTTTTACGTGAAATGTCCTCTTGTTAATTCTCACTGATCATAACTGCCATATTAATGCTAAACTTTGTCACATCTTTTGCACTACTCAAATACTCTGGATTTTGAGATTTGCATGACATGGAAAAATGCAAACATTAGCACCACACTGTAGTGACAACTGATTTATGGATTCCTGACACAGGCAGGCTTCCTTTGTAACTAAATTTCTGGGCGACATTAGTTGCCACACAACAATCGTAACATAACCCCCCAACCTTAGTGTTATTGGAGAGTTTGGTGGGTTGTTTCCATCGCGGCTTCTCACCTTTGATCAAAACCTTGCTGTGTCATTTGAAGCGGTGTTTGTTTTCGTTATGGGTACTTCAGTGGCCTGCGCAGATCTTCCGATTAGGGGGGGGGGAGGCAAAGCATTGATGAAAATCCAGTCTGGGAAGTTAAATCCTCATTCCATATCAAAGGAACTTACCCAGTTTTTTTGGAGGTGGGGGAGATCCGAAAATGTGGAACAAAGAGAAGGGCCGAAAATGCTGTTGCATTAGTTGAGTTAGGTTATTTTACGTCACTTTTCTGCCACTTTTAGCTATCGTATAATCGTGACGATGAGGATGAGTGATATGATGAAATTGATGAAAAACACTCACAAAGGACACACATGTCCAGGCCAGGATTCGAACCTGGCACCAGAGCGTGATATGTTTGCCACTCTGTCACGGTGGTGGGCGAAATGCTGTTGAAGTATTAGATGTGACCAGCAATGCTATGGTGGTATTACAAGGAGCTAAATAATTGTAGAGTTGAAATTATGGTCCGAAGTAACGGAAACAATTCAATTCATCGATAGACACCCCCTCCCCCAACCTGACAATCAGCAACACAGTCGCTCACATACAAAGTCTGTCACACAGCGTACAGCTGGGTGCTTATTTTTGCACTCAATTCTCAGAAGTATTCTAATAGTACTTTCCTCAGAAAATTGTGTTTTAAATTTTCCTTTAATTTTTTTTATACCAGCACCATTGAACAACCATGATAATTCTAGGTTTAGATAATAATATATTTATAAATTAAATTATGCGTATTAGCAATGACTCTTCTAGTGAAAAAAAATGTCTAATTCTGAGTTAACCAAAATAACAAGTTTGCATCTTTGCAACACCACTGCAGTTAAATGAAAAGTCGAGACACTGATGATGACTGGCCGAATCTAAACAAACTTCCCGACCCTTCTTTAACTAAACCACATGTTTGAAAATTAAAGGCACATATTTTTAAATACATATTTACAAATATTGGATAAAGTAAATACTGTTCGTCCAAGATTAGAATGAACTTCTGCTGTCTTAGGAGAATATCCTATACTACAACATTAGTCTTCTTACAATTGGTAGAAGATTTAAACACCTCCACTATGTCACTGACACAAACCTGTACGACAAAATGTTGCTCAACTTAAGGCAACAACAGATAATTTAAGCTGTTTAAATGGGTATCTGATCTTGCACCCTCCTAGAGAACACCCTTTCACACGAACAACTTTGTCACAGGAAAAACAAAGTATCTTCAGCAGTGGCGGTCATGGATGTCAGCAGGGAGGGGCAAGCAAGGTACTTTTTTCCAGGGGGGCAAAGGAGGCATATTTTTCCCAATAATAGTTTCAGTCTGAAATTATCATGTTCCTTCAATGGCCTTATAATAATTAACAAAATAGTGTGTCTGAAATGAAATTATTGTGTGAAATATATATAATTTTAGTGGTCATGACCATCCTTGCTCCCCCTTCCGGACATCCATGGTGGCGGTGATTGGATGTCAAAACTTGGGGAGCAAGGAAAGTTTACTTTCTCTTAGCAGACCTTGCCAAGAGGCAATGTTGTGGGTGCAAAAAGTAGAGGGGCAACTGTCCCCTTGCCCACTAATCATTGCCACTGATATGCAGAATTTTAGAAAAATGTACATGTCGCATTTGAGGTAGTATCAGAATCATTCAACCATCTAAGTATGAGGGAGTGCTAATAACAATAAATTTTCCTGGAATTTTAATGACAGTAAATTTGTTAGAGAATAAAATGGGAATGTCCAATTACATAGTAAATAATGTATCCTCTACGTAATTGCTTGGAAGTCTCATTGACATGAACATACTTCATTTTTCTTTAATAATATAATATTGTTTAATATTGTCGATATGATTCCTCTACACTAAATTTCTAATCAGCAGTATTAAGGGGAGCAACTGTCCCTCCCCCTTGCTCCCCATACGCATGCCTGTGGTGGGCTGTAATCTTGAGATTTGTTGTACAAATTTATACAACACATAACTAGGGCCCGGGACTTTACGTTATAACAAATTTTTCATTTGGCATCGAATCGAATACCTATCTGCACTTATCTCATGAAAATCAGCCAAAGTAGACAAACTTTACAAGACATATTTTAACATATTTTATCAATTTCTCGTTTTTACAACATATTTCTTAAATTTTCTCATAATAAGACATACGTATCTCTGTATAATTTCGTAATTGTGTTGCACAAAATCGGTTATTTTATAATTTATTCTTCGTACCTTTAAAGCAACGGATAGTTTATATTATTGATGGCAGTATAATGAAATTAAGGACAAAGAAATTAGAAGATGCGGTCGGTAAATGTCTGTTATATCGGAGACACTTTTCTTCAAATTTACAGGAGAAACTACTTACGGAAATGAGTTTCTGTTGCATTTATCAAACTTCGTGGAGGTATTTTGTCACTATGGAATGCTGCACAACAGAAAATAAGCACTTTTGATGTAATAAAATAGCCTTTTGTGCGAAGCGACAACATTATGCCGTTGTTTCCATTATGAACCTGCAGATGGCACGAGTGTCGAAAGTCACGTGGTCTCGCGAGAGGAAGAAGTGTTTCCAAACGTACCTTTTTTTTTACCAGATTTTTTTTTAACTATGCTTACCTAACCTAACCTAACCTAACCTTGCCGGAAATTGTTCGTGGGGTTTACGTGAATGGTTTTTGGGGCTATCGTGAATGGTTTTTGGGGCTATCCGTCAATGGTTTTTGGGGCTATCGTCAATGGTTTGTGGGGCTATCGTCAATGGTTTTTTGGTGCTATCCGTCAATGGTTTGTGATGACATAATGAACATGAAAGTGGGTATTTTTTCAGTTAAGAAGGTTGCAACACTGCATGCCCACTCCAAATCGACAAAACACAAGCACGGCATGTGATGATCCACAGCTGTACGCGAAATATTCTATGTTCCGTAACGGAAGAAAGGACCCAAAAGAATTACTCGTAATGTGAAAAATCGAAGTTATTTTCATTTAAAAAGCATAATGGCACCTTGATGTGGGTTCCGCAATACACAATTGGTAAGTACGAACCATTTGCAACTGAAAATATGCGTTAGAAATGTGTCTCCAATATAACAGACATTTACCGATGCGGTCTTTTCTTGCCGACTAATACACCCTCCCGATTCTTTATCCCGCGACAATTGATAGCCAGGTAGCGTGCACAAGACTCACAGTACACAAGTGTCAATTGTTCTTGTTTCTTTAAATAAAAATAGCATTCTGTACATTACAGCCCCTACTCTATCGGCAATTGAGTACAGGAGTTTCAAGATCACTTGTCATTTGAGCCAGTGTGTATATTCTGTTCCTGCTTAGAATAATTGGAGTGAACCTCACTATATTTCCTATATTTTACCACTACATTCTTCGGTTAAAGGAATTCTGACTTCATTTAATACACTACACTAATCCATCTTTCCTGGAAGATACCGACTTTCCGTATAATAATAAATTTGAAAGCATTGTTGTGCATATATTTAGCTTTACAGAGAATATTTCTGCACTTTCTGACATTTTAAATTTTTATGAGATATTTCTCATCTTGTGTGACATATGTTTTTCAATTTTTATAACATAATTACATACATATTTTACAGTGGCACAACCATAGGGGGGTAGGGGAGCATTGCCCCTCCCCCAAACCTTCGACGGAAGTCAATTCTAGGGGGGGCGAACATTAATGGACAAGGGACCCTGCAGGGGGGCATAGAGGAGAAATGCCCCCTTGGATTTCAAAATTTATGCAAATAAAAGTACATTTCGTAAAGTAAAATTTTCTTGCTCGCTTCGCTCGCAAACCCTGCTTATCTCAGTATCAGCAGGTTCAGAGCCATAGCTAGGTGGCAGCGAGAGTCACCCATGGATGCCAAATGATCTAAATGGAAAGAAGTTGTGAAAGAGAGAATGTCTTGTGCACCCCGTGATATTATTTGTGCCCTATAAGGGGCAAATAGAGGGAGCAAAGGGGGCAAACATCGATGGCCAAAGGCACCTGCAGGGGGTGCACAGAGGAGCAATTGCCCTCTTTGATTTCAAATCATATGCATATCAAAATACATTTCTAAAATTGTCTAGCTCGCTTCTCTCGCAAAGCCTGCTTATCTCGGTATCGTGAGGTTCAGAGCCGTAACTAGGGGCAACGAGAGTCGACCATGGTAAAAAGGTAAAAGGTAAAGTGTTCCCCTGTGCATAGCACCACGCCATGAAGGCGTATAGGGGGCGTGGGGGTAACGCCCCACACTTTCTTGATCCGGTCGTAAGTGGGGGTGATGTGATCAGCATCACGCCCCTGACCGCCTTTACCCCCCAGGGTTTCCCCCAGGTACCCATGTTATTCGACGCTGGGTGGGCGCCGGGGCCGCTTTCACCGTTAGAAAAGTTCCCGGATTTGAACCGGCCGGGGATCGAACCCGGGACCTTGAGCATGGTAGTCAGACGCGTTACCGACTGAGCCACCGCGGCCACTAATGCCGAGCAATCTTAATGAAAATAGTTGAATAAGAGAGAATGCCATGGCATCCAGTGAAATGATTTGTGCTCAATTAAATCAATATTGTTTTCAGTTGCAAAAATTGGATGTAAAAATTTTCTTCCTCGCTTCACTCGCAATGTAATTCTTTTCTGTAATGTGATGTATTTAAATAATACGAGTATGTGTTGTATATGTACTTTGAATTCATACACAATTAATTTTAGCATGTTGCATATGTATTTTTCTATTTTATGTCGCTCAATGTTGCATATGTGTGAAACATGTTGTAAATGAAAGTTATACATGTTATATGTACACAAAGAACTATCTTCGGAATGCATTTACTATTCATTTTCTGTTATTCAAAAATACAGTTTGTGTCCTTGTTTTCCATTATTAGCTAATGTGAAATTGACCATGTTGAAAAAAATATTTCAAATAGTTTGTTCCAAACAAATGCTTTAGTACCGACTTCTACCCCTCTCTTTGCATAATTTTTGAGGATAACAACATATTTGGTACTACTACTACCACCACTAGTAATAATGGTAATAGTAATAATAATAATACCATTATTGTTGTTATTATTATTATTGTCATTTTTTTGGTATGTTTATCCTGGTACTTGCCCCCCCCCCCCAGACAAAAATTCGTGGTTGCACCTCTGATTTTACAGTTTCATAGGACATAAAGCCCCGGGTCCTACACACAACACATGCCCTAAACCCTTCTTCTCCCTTATTTTTATGATGACGATATGACCACGAACAGTGTTAGTAATATAGAACACTGACAAGTATCAAACTGAAAATCTAATATATGATTATGAGCAGTAATTAAGTTGTCAGAATTCTTTAAGGGTATGCTGTAATTATGAAAATCTTTGTTTTCTTAAACGCTGGGTCTTTATTACTAAAATATAATAACAATACGAGACAAATTGTTGGGTGGTCTTGAGCTCCACAGTTGGCTCCACTGAGATACATCGTATGAGTGCAATTCCGTTGAAGATTTTTCACCTATTTCATGTTCTTATGTACGTGCAACACTCCAGTACAAACACATTTTCATACAAGTACGTTCATAAGGAAATAAAATGAGCTACTCAAAATTCATGGTAATGTAGTAAAAAGTCCTGGAAAATATAAAAACTTTTTTTTTCATCTGTCCTTTCATATTTTCTGCTATCCGGCCGTTACTTCAAAGACACTGGGGTCATCTATCCAGAGGTAGCTTCTTTCACAGATCCCTTACTGCATTGCACGGGACAATGCTCTTCTTCTACTCATTTACACATTATTTCCCAATTCCATCTACAAGAAAGCATGCTTTTAATCTTCTAGCATCAGTAGTATGCCAAAGCAGCTGTTGGCGGAGCCATACCCCTCATCCCTTTAAAATGAAAATCCTTGACATACCACTGTATGGGGTACAGAAAAGGTTTGACAAGCAAACATGTGAATTGCTTTATCGAGATACATGTACATTTGATTCCAAAGTGAAGTTATTTACAAAATTCAGAAACACGTATATTGCTGGGTGGTTTATGCTTGATTGTTGTAATTGGTATTCTTCTTAGTTGCTGTTTCCCATTTTAGCTTAACAGCGATGATTGGATGGGATTTATGATCAGGCATGCCGGAATTCGTACTCGACTCCTGTGTAATGGGTCGTGAGTTGATTACTGAAAATACTTGTCCACCAGAAGTGGTAAATCTACTATTGGAAAAGTTGACGTGTCTTCATAAAAATAAATTCGCAGAACCATTTATACACGATTTGCATGTTATGTACCAAGTGAGTTATGGACAAATAATAATTGCTTAATTAAATCATAGCTTAATCTTATGTACCCATGGTGGACCAATCGGGAGGGTGTTACGCTGTCACGTGGTGAACACGAATTTGATTTCCAAGGTGGGTGATCTCCAAGTCAATGTTTGAGTCCGCTATATGCTCAAATAGGTTAAAGTGCTATCCCAACCACTGTGTGCCTCCATGGAGTATCAAGACGTATTTGTTCTGCTTGCGAGTTGTTTTCTTGAAATTATTAACCCAGCAGGATGCACGCTGTGCAATTTTAATTGTTCTAAAGCTTGTAATTAGTACAGGAAAACCTCATTAATACGAAGTTCAAGGGGCCAAAAAATGTAAACTTCGAATTAAACGACTTCGAGTTATCCAAAATTTTCAAGATGGCGCCTGTTTTTCAGATGTAAATAAAGTAGAGTATAAATTACCCCCATAACGGATGTTTTATAGAGGAAGATTATTTCCGTAACATCTTTGGCAGTTATGCATTTGAAGCTTTGGAACGAGTCACAACTCTCGAAGCAGCCAATTAACCAAGCGAGCCGCTGACGTCATCTCAACCCAGAACCTATTGCTAAGCCCCTTGCTCAGGTTCTACATGCCCACTAGGCTCGCTAGACAGACTCGCGCAGTCCGCTGGAGATGTTCCGAAAGTAATTCGACTCTACTTGGTGGTAGCTCAGAAAATAACATTTATATGTACTATATAAAAATATTGTACGTTTTAAGGAAAGTGTAAAAAAGTTACACAAAATGAGAACACAGAGCTTACGCGGACACAAAGATTCCAAGAAGATGGTTAATACCATTTATCCTGCCTAGTTATACAACAGGTTATGTACGGGACGCATGTTGTGGCAAAAAGTCTTTTAAAAAACTGTATTTTCTTTCAATTGTGCAAAGTCATTGCTCTTCCACGAAATTTCTACAATTTTAGTTCATAGGAAACAAGTTTGCACGGAGACCTACGGAAAGGAAAACAATCTCGTTTATTGCAAGAAGTGAAACTCGGAAGAATCTTGACAGTAGTCACACTGGCGGGAGCAAGAGACGGGAGATAATCGGACAGAATGAATATTGGATTTTATGTGCGTTCACTAGAACATTGTCCGTTACAGGATTAATTGGTAAGAAAAGATTCTCTTGGGAGAGAACACAACTTTTCCCTGGCGCACAAAAAAAATCAAAAAAATCGGGGCTGTAGATTTCGTTCTGGTTCCACTGTCTAAAACACACCGTAAAAAAAAAGTCACGTTTTCTTTGCTTCAGTTCTTCATATTCACCCCCCCCCCCCTCCCCCTTTGCAGGGATCAGTCCAAACTCTTCCTCAACTTGCATTGTAATCCACTCTGAAAAAGTAAACGCACAACTTGCGATCTGTCTGCACCGAATGTGTATCCTAGGACACATTAAACAGTGCCGCACTCGATAATCACTCTGGTTTGGATCCCACTTTAAACTGTATATTTAGTCCCGCTTAGCTCATCAGCATAAAATGAACTCAAAACAAGCTTTACGAAACTTGCGTACTTTCAGATTAATCGGCAATTTATTGTAGGATTCAGGAGTATTCTGGAGGTCAAACATTCGCTCCGCCAAAACTTTTCCTCTAGTATTCCTCCTACATTGAGCAATGCATTTTTTTTTTTTTTAACAGCAGCACGCTAATGGTTCTGAAGAAAAGTGGGGATACGAACTTTATGTGCATCATGAAGTTGTTTAAACTCTTATTTTTCTTTCTGGAGATCGAATTTCGTTATCGTCAAATCAAAACAGCTTTGTGAGATTCAAAACAATGATGCTTATACCTTCGCACTGGATGAGTCATTGCAGTTATCGGCAAGCGACATCTTTCCAGACGCTAGACTAAACACTGGCGCCAGCTGCAGCGTAAACACAATGAGACCGGCTGGAAGTTAGAGCAGCAGGTGGCAGAAGGGAAATCATCCCCATTTTAAAGATAATGCAATTGTCGAAGACGGAACTTTTATCAGCAGTGTGAAAAAGAAAAATGATCCTTGCATTACGTTTTACCATACAACACAATAATACGGGCAATATTTCCTATCCAGACAGCTGCATTCAAACAAGAAAGAGGGACCTGAATTCTGAAATTATCGCATTACCATGCACACCGGTGGCGGATAATGAGCTGTTGTAGGAGAAGGGAGGGGCCACTTTTCTTTTACTTATCCTGCAATGTTTGTTCATTTTGAAGAAGGTATTCAGAACTGGTTGCTTTATTTTAGACGCCGAAGGAAAGGAGCCCCTGTGTGCGCACACAAGCAAGAAAATCTTGGCCGAAACAATTAGCAACGGACCCCCAGCCAACACTGTTTTGGCAAATTTTATGACGGGCACAGTTGGGAAATGTATGAAGCAGGGAAACGGGAGTTGCAACATACGTAAGATCGACGTCAACTTTTGCGGGAAACCTAGATGACAACGCATTAAGCAGGTTGACAATCTTTAGTTGGCCTATGTGGCTTTGATTATCTGTTATGGTTTCCCTTTTTTTATGAAGTTCTACACGGCACAAAGAACACGCTTTTAATGAAAGTGGTTACCGGAAGTTATCGGCTACCAGGCCAAAAGTTGCTCGCTCACGGGAAATTGCTGAATCTCGAGCTCAAGAGCTAGACAGATGGGTGAGACTTCCAGGCGCCATGCGTCTTGTATTTTGGAAGATTCCTGCGATCTTATCTCTCATTTCTCATCTAGCACTGGTGAATATTTCCAAGCTGGCGCATTCAGCGGGGAAAGAGCTTGTCCTGCCATGCACATTGAGAAAGAATGTCAATGTTCAGCGGGCATTTCGGGCTGCTTCTCTCGAGTTGTCAGCAGCTCTTAGGACAAGGAAACATGTCAAGGTCAAGTTAAAATAACGTCCAAGCTCTCTCCACATTCGATCTTTTCCTGTCGACTTACGCAGGTGTCTACTTTGAATTAAGCGAAACCAGTTTTGCCGAAGGGTCTTGTAAACAACTTCGTATTAAAAATTATCCGTATTTCGATTTATCCATACTGAAATACATTATAAATCCTATCTTATCCGCTGGGGAATGGGAAGAACTTTGGATTAAAGGGTACTTCGTATTAACCAATATCGTATTAACGAGTTTTTCCTCTAATGTCTTTATTGATTCATTTAATTTTATTAATTTTGAACATTTGCATGGAATCACACAATTGATAAAAACGAGAAAAAAATAACATGTTGAAATACCAAACTAAACCGTGCGAGCACACGTTGGGTTAAATTTATCCAGGCAGTTTCTAAGACAATGCAAGTGGAACTAAGGAACTAACTCAATGGGCCTTATTATCGGTTACGTCACTGGCAGACTGCTGATTTTCGCACACTTTTTCTCCTTATGATATACCATTCGACCTGGATCGCAAGGCAGGCCCAGCTTTAGGGTGGAGCGAATGGTGACACTGAACCGGGGAGACAGAGACATATTCAAGGGGCTGATGGCATTGCAGCATCCCCAAAAAATAAAAAATTGGGAAATGTTTGAGAGATCATAAATATGTTTTTGTTTAACTACACTCGCAATACAAATGTTTCCAAAAGGGTAATAAAATCAAAAGGAAAACAGATTAAAGAGAATTATGTAATATTTCAGGAAACATGTAAGCAGCATGACTTTTCTTTGCCAAAGAGGGGTGCGGGGTTTACTGGACCCTGTGTTCTTTTAGTTATAGCTGCAACCCCCCCCCCCCCCACCTGTATGCATCCATGGATGCCCTGCTTTTCTGTTCAGAAAATTTGGTCACCCTAGTACGTACAAAATAAAATTGGTATCTTGTTCTTCACTACTGCGTCACATCTTCCCCTCTGATTTCATGTCGCGTGCTGCCTCTGTTGTCCTCTCTGTGCCACTCCCTCACTGCACTCCCCTTTCTCGCAACTCAAGACCGACTGCAGCCATGTCTGCCTATCCTGTTTCGTATTTGTGTTTTTGTGTGACATTGCTGTAGCTTTATTATGTACAGGGAGGTTATTACAGTCGTTTACAGCCAGCGTGTCGGCCGTTCGGCAGACTCTTCATGCAACAGGTCCCGGCAAATTGCGTTCAGAAAGTCCGTAACAGAAACCGCTTGTTTTGTAATGTTTCCACTTTTCACAATTACAGTTACAATTACAATTGAAATAAGCACGTACCTTGTCGCAAGGATGCTGGAAAAGGTGTCCTCCCAAATACAAATATTTCTGGCACCTTATTTCTGACATATAATCTTGGATTAGACATCGCTACTTTATCCTCAGTTGGCAGAAATGGAAGACAGCATCCCAGCGCATAAAGCAAACCGAAAGCGTAAAATGATATTTAAAAGTAATAATAATGATGATCACTAACCTCCTGTGTTATAAGAGATGTTGAAAATGACCTCCTTCAACAGCAATACAACACGTTTCTTAGGTTCAAGAGATCCTGTCTCTCGTAATTCCCTGACCACTTTTCTGCAAGAATTCGTTTTCACATAATTATCGTACATAAAAACTCTTTGTTCAAGACTATATTTGTTTAGCGGCATAAGTAATGAATGAATAACAATTAACACACAATAAAGCACTTGCCATGAGTAGCACAGTACAATAACACAGTATAAACAACACACGTACTGATAAACGCAAACACAAGTGAACATGAACCTACACTGACTACATCTGGTAGCCGACAGTGTTGCTAACCATTTTTCGGCAATGTCCCTACAGACATAGTCCAAATGTCCCTACGCCAAGTAAAGCGACTAAAAAAAACCACCTCATGAGCATGCAAAACAGAAGATAAAATATACACATTTACTTACCAAATCTTTCTGCTCGGTGATTCCACAATTAATGAAGGAGCGAATTTACAATACAGGACCCTTCCCGATTTTTGTAATATTTCGCATACTCACTAATTGAGGCCTCCTAATCACGAATTTGAAGTTAAAATTTGGGGGTCACGCGTAGAAATTGCAAAATAAGTTAAATTGAGTGGTCCGCGATCGGCACGATTGCTCATTATTTACCGGAAGATTTTGTGTTTCCAATACTTAAAAAACGAAATATACATTCCTGATATTACTACGACCTAAAATTTTAACTATGTTTGCCTATCCTAACCTAACCTTACCTGAATGGTTCGTGGGGCTATCCATCAATGGTTTGTGAGGCTACCCGTGCATGTTTTTTTCGAGCCCAAATTTTAACTATGTTTGCCTTGCCTAACCTAACCTTATCGAGAATGGTCAGTGGGGCTATTCCTGAATGGTTTTGCGGTAATTGTGATTACGAACCTAAAAAAAATCTTCTTTTCGTAGCACTTTAACGGCAAAAGTTCATCATTGATGACGCCATTTTCGTATCCTGCAATTTTATGATCGATGATCTGTTGCCAAATTTGCCTGTAATCAAATCAGTTCTTCTACATAGTGATTGTCGTTGTCACATGTAAGCACGTTCTTTGGGCAATATACTGAAATCCATAAGTTTATTAATTAGCCCACGGCCATCGTCCTGCACACTCCACCTAACAATCTGTACAACATTAACAACTTTTTACTGTTCTCTTCCGCCATTCTTACACAATCCATGCTCTCCAAATATGAAATCAACAGTGTGGCAACGCTGTAGACAGAGTAACTAATTGTAATTTGTTCATATCAACAAATACGGCTACCATACTTGTATACGGAGAATCATTGCGAGTATTGAAAAGCTTATTTTACAACTTCTACATGTTAATGAACAATTTTTTCACCTCATGTTAACTTGAGATAAATCATCATGACTAATTATTTCGTGAGTATAAGACGCAGCATAGAAATTACAGACGGGTCCGGTATTGTAAATTCTTGCCTTAATGAATAATAGGGGTGTGCAGGACAGAATTTTTTGGGTCGGGACGGTAATTTTTTTTTAAATCCCGACATTCGGGACTGAAAAATTTGCAATTTCCCGACCAAGTCTGAAAATTTTCAGAACGGGAAATGTTCGAAATTTCCCAAAGTACTGGAAATCTCGAATTCTACAAGTCATTTTCACTTTAAGTGATTGTTTTTGCATTTCTAGAATAAAAACTTACAATTTCCGATAAGTTCCAGATACGTACAATGCAGAAAACGTCGAGAATTAACAACTTTTTAAAGTGACCATTTGGTATTTCCCAACTGCTCGGGATCCCGAAAAGTCAGGAAGTCATTTCCCGAAGTCGGGATGGGAATTTTTTTTCCCAATTCACGTCCTGACTTTTCGGGATCCCGCACACCCCTAATGAATAACGTTGAGTCGTTTACTGTTGATTATGTTATTTGAAGTCATACATGCTGCTGCTGTGAAGAGATAGATGTTGGTTGGTGATGCTGTATTTCCTGCAGTCTTTAACAATTCTGGTCCCATTTTATTTCCCATTTTTGTTTTTGTATCACTTAACATTGAAAATATTCTATCAGTTTTCACGTTAGAATGTGGCAATGTTAGCACTATTTTCGCGAGAGTGGATAAAAAAAGGTAAAATGCTCCCCTGTGCATAGCACCACACCATGAAGGCATATAGGGCATGTGGGGGTAACGCCCCACACTTTCTTGATCTGGTCGTGAGTGGGGGTGAAGTGATCAGCATCACGCCCCTGACCGCCTTTACCCCCCAGGGTTTCCCCCAGGTACCCATGTTATTCGACGCTGGGTGGGCGCCGGGGCCACTTCGCGAGAGTGGAAATGTTTTAAAAAAAGAACTTCCCTTGAAAGTTCTTGGTAACCGATAACATGTTCCAAAATTCTGATGGAGATTTGTTAGTTAGTTCTTTTTTCTCCTCCTCGCTAAAGTATTCAGATAAACTAATCCGTAAAATGTCATTTTCCAAGATTGAAAAAAGTACCTAAGTTTTCCCTCATTTGGCAAAATCTGTCCCTACGCGGGCGAAATATAGTGAAAAGTCCCTATGGTTGGCATCACTGCCGACACGTGCAGTATGAAGCGCCCTCTCACGGCTGACAACTCCTCGATAAGCTGCCCTTGCTGTCGCGACAAGTGAGGATAAAGTAGCGATGTCTAATCTAAGATTAGATGTCAGAAATAAGGTGCCAGAAATATTTGTATTTGGGAGGGCACCTTTTCCAGCATCCTTGCGACAAGTTACGTGCTTATTTCAATTGTAATTGTAACTGTAATTGTGAAAAGTGGAAACATTACAAAACAAGTGGTTTCTGTTACAGACTTCCTGTAATGCAATTAGCATTGCATTACAGGACTGTTGCTTGAAGAGTCCACCGAACAGCTGACACACTGGCGGTAAACGACTGAAATAACCTCCCTGTACAAATCTACTGTATTTTATGAAGATTAGTATGTATAACACAGAACTACCTATGGCTATAAATGCATTACATACAAATAAAGATTAATTAACATGTTTCTAAATTATATTTTGGTGGGGCCTACAGTAACTTACGCAGAACTGAGTTACCTATAAAGCAGTCTCAACTATATTTGGGCCTCCCTGATTGCACAGTGGTAGCGTCGTCGCCTTGAAATCAAGGGGTCCCAGGTTCGATACCCAGTGGAGGCACCAGTGGTTAGGATCCTACTTTAAACTGTAGGTCCAGTCCCGATTAGCCTTACTGTGCATAAAGTGGACTTAAAACACCAAATCAATCAATCAACTGTATTTGCTGTCAACGAATGTAGATCGTGACAGCTACGATCAGATTGGGTTAGATTGTTCGGCTGGCTAAAACAGGCAAACAGACAGGCTGATCTAGAATAAGCATATTATAAATACTTGATAATTCACAGTTAAATCAAATCACCAAATTTCGTACTTCTAACTATAGTTTTAAAAATATCGCAGCATCAAATATATCATGTGATATCGGTTATTGCCTCTCACGTCAAACAGATGGTAGAGTTAATTTTGTTTTCATACCCACTTGAAAGTGATAGTTGGCACTGAAAATTGATCCGATGTACAGATAAACAAACAAATGACAAATTGAAAATTTTACATTTTCTTTTTCGTGGCCAAAAAAAACGAAAAGATTCCGGGTGTCAAGCAAATGATAATGGGTTGTAAGATTTTTTTATTTAGTTAGTTTTTAGAAATTTGTTTCTTTCTACTTTGTGTATTTTTAACGCTCCCTGCCTGCGTTTTACCTAAGATTCGACATGCAGAATTTCACCTTTCCTTTCTTCAATTCACATTTACTTCCGACCGTTGTAGCATTAGAACTAATATGCACATGTCCTACCGACTGAGGGAGGGGGGGTGGGAACTAGGGGCTCTATGAAACAATACGGTAATACGAGGGTCACTATTTATATTTTGAGCCTTGGCAACACTGATTGAAGTTAGGCGCGATTTGACGTTTGCACGGAATCGTCTGGCATTATTGACCATAACATACTTCAAATGTTTTGTCAATAGATTCATTTGTGTTGTTTATGTTGCCTTGGAGATTGCGCGACAACAATAAAATGGAATTAACTCGTGAACATTTTCGTGCGATGATTTTTTACGATTTTCGACGTGGATTATCAAGACAAGAGTGCATCGATCAACTTACTTCCACATTTGGCGATGATGCCCCATCCTTTGCCACTATGAAATGCTGGTATAACGAATTTAATCGTGGCCGCCATTCGCTCACCGACGAGATTCGCGAAGGTCGTCCAAAATCAGTTGTTGTTCAAGAAAACATTGATGCTGTGCAAAACCTAATACTGCAAGATCGTCATGTGACATACTGTGAGATTGAGACAACCATAGACATTAGTTCCACCAGCATATATAAAATATTACATGATCATTTAGCTGTGAGAAAGGTATGTTCTCGTTGGATCCCACACAATTTGACAAAAACTCAAAAAGACGCTCGCGTCAATTGGTGCAAACAAATGATCAATAAATACAATTGTGGTGCTTCAAAAGACGTATATAAGATTGTAACAGGTGACGAATCATGGATATATGCATATGAGTCGGAACGTAAACAGCAGTCGACTGTATGGGTGTTTCAAGATGAACTCAATCCAACAAAAGTTGTTTGCGCTCGAAGCACATCGAAACAAATGGTCACCTGTTTTTTTGGGAAAACTGGTCATGTGGCAACTGTGCCTTTAGAGGAACGTAGAACGGTCAACTCTGAATGGTACACAACAATTTGTTTGCCAGAGGTCTTCGGTCAAATACGGAAAACAAACAAACGCCGTCGGATCATTTTTCATCAAGACAATGCCAGCTGTCACACATCTCGTCTAACAACCGACTTTATGAACAGTCAAAAAATCGAATTGATGGGTCATCCGCCGTACAGTCCTGATTTGTCATACAATGACTTCTTCTTGTTCCCGAATGTCAAGAATAAATTGCGTGGACAACGATTTTCGTCGGCGGAAGATGCCGTTGATGCGTTCAAAAACCATATTATGGAGGTGTCTCAAGAAGATTGGAAAAACTGCTTTGACAAATGGTTCGAACGAATGCAAAAGTGTATTGACCATAAAGGAGAATACTTCGAAAAAAAATTAAGCAGTTTTCAATGCCAAATTCCTGTTTTTTCATTGTTAGGCTCAAAATATAAATAGTGACCCTCGTATGACACCTAAGAATGGGCTTGCGTAAGACCGACGAAATGGAATAAAATAAAAGCTCTTGCAGTCCTGTGAAGAAAACAAACATTTAACAATCGCGTTTTCTAGCGAGTCATGACTTGGTGTTTTCGATTCTCTTTTCAACAAATTTTGAATTTCAATCAACGTTATTCCAAGCAACATGCATTCATTACTGCCAGTAAACACTAAAGATTAATTCTAGTATAGGTGTACCCAAATTTACGATCTCGGTTTTTGCATCAGAAAATTTGTGGCCATCCCTACTAACGATATCGTATATACAAGGTACATTCAATATATAACCGGAAAGGTTGTATAAAAAATCGAAAATACGACCATGTTTGGTGTTTCTTTGATATTTTGTGGTGGCATCCTAGAGCTATTAACAGATGGGCCTGGCACGCCTGCCTTGTGAACAGGGTGCTGGGAATCAGTTAAACAAGATGGCGGCACCCTTGCAGGTTTGCGCCAACTTGGAGCAGCGAAGTGTCATTAGATTTCTGTTAGTTGAAGGGTTGAAACCAATCTAAATTCACCGTCGGATGGCAGTGCAATATGGTGAAAGCTGTTTGAGTGGGCAGAGAAGTTCAAACAGGGTGTAAAAAGTGTTCAAGATTTGTCACGTCCAGGACGCTCTGTCTCTGCAGTCACAAAGAACAACATTGCGAGAGTTGACGACTTGATGCGGGAAAACGGGCATATTACGGTGAGTGAGATTGCATCAAAGATGAACGTTAGTGTCGGATCAGCCCACCATATCGTTCATGACGTACTGATGTTCAAGAAAGTGTGTGCAAGGTGGGTTTAAAACATTTGACACCAGAAATAAGACAGGCGAATGGATGTGTGGGGGGAGCTTTTGCGAAAGTAAGAGGCTCAAGGGGAGGCATTTCTTCACCGTATTGTCACGGGAGATGAAAGTTGGGTACATTTTTATGAACCTGAACGAAGGGGGGGCTACAATGGAGTGGCGACATTCTTCATCTCCAAGGCCCAAGAAGGTGCAAGCTGAAAGAAGTGCTGGTAAGGTAATGTTGACTTTGTTTTGGGATCATAAGAGAACAATTCTTGAACATTACATGGCTAGAGGTCAAAATGTAAACAGTGTGACATACGCAAACCTTATGCGTGAAAATTTGAAACCAGCAATTTTGAAGCGACATGGTCTGGTGTCCAGTGGCGTCCTGTTACTGCATGAAAACGCAAGACCACACACTGCTAGAGTCCCATTAGCTACCATCAAAGACCTAAAGTTCATCTGTTTAACCCCCCCCTCTTCCCCGGATCTGACACCTTCAGATTATCACATTTTTGGCCCACTTAAAGACGCTCTTAGTGGCTCAAGGTTCGAGGATGATGAGGAAGTCCAGCCAGCAGTGGATGACTGGTTACGCACATGCGCAAAAGAATTCTTTGCACGTGGAATTGGAAGGCTTGTGGAGCACTGGCGTATGTGCATTGAACTTGAGGGGTACTACGTTGAATAATCATCATGTGTTGTATTCCATTTGAATAATAGATTCTGTAAAAAAAAAAATATATTTCCAGTTATTTATTGAATGTACCTTGTAGTATGGGTTGTACATTGGGGTGGACAAGTACTGCTCGGCAAATTGTCCATAGCAATTTTCATGAATTTTCTCTTGCATCCTTCGTGTTTTTAAGGACCGGCTCTTAATATATGCTGCTGTGGAAGTTGTCAGCAGTTTCACTGACGTTTTGTTTCAATGCGATGGCGAAGGACAATTTGCTTGGCAATACTGAATTTGGTACACACGAAGGCTAATCGGGAATAGATATACAATTTAAAGTGGAAACCGAACCACGTTTGCCTGCACCGGGTATCAAACCAGGTACACTTGATTAAATGGCGATGACGTTACCACTACGGCTTCGGGGCAATACCCATGCATCCCACTGTATGGAAAAAGATTGCACTTCCAGATAGAAAGTAGCCACTTTGCACACATGTAGGTTTACACAAAATAAATGATTTCAGAAGGGGTTCCCTTCGGAATTTTACTGCATGTAGCTCATATGACAATTTTCCAAAATGGCGGACAAATGAAATTAAATGCTTTATATATATCGACCATTGCCTTTTGAAGAAATAAGGAGCAGTTAAATTATAGTTATGACCAATATTTTTCATTTCCAGTTTTCCAGAGTAGTAGTGTTATCTTATTTCCTACTTCTTTTAATTCTTTATTGGTCTAAAGAAAATCACATCACTATTCGTAAGGTAAGTCCTCCAGCTGATGTCAAGAATAGATCCGAAAAGTATTCCTTCTCGTACGAACCGTGTAATATTTAGTGAAATTAATGATCACATAACTAACTATGACCTCACAATGGTGTATTCAGAAATTTCATAAGTATGGATGAGGCAGTAAGAGGAGTTATGGCCAGTAGTGTAACTAATATGCTCTGTGCCTCCCTGCAATTTACAGCTGTGCGCCACTACTCACTTTGTCCTCTTTCTCTTTAAAGCTCTCCTTAATAAAATATTTTATTCAAGCCTACATTTATGTCAGGCTTGGTTTGATTTGCTTTGAGTTGGTGTTTTATGTCCATGTCTGTAGATACCTTCCACGTATCAACATGAAAGAAAACTAGCATCTCTGGGTATGACGCCATATTGTCTATCTTACCATAGGGCTGGAACAACGGATATAGCAACAAATTTGCATATGATACAAGTCCTTTAATTCACTTGGTATTATATAATAGTTAAATATGTTTGCACACTGAAGAAATACAAAAAGGCCCACATCCGATAGGCTAGCTGAAATGTTCTCCCGCTGCCACGAGCCGACATGCACCATGCCGCTGTGTTCGAATACCACGCTCCCAGAATTCCGAGTTCTTGCAAGAAGCTCCCAGCGGGAGTAAAATAAAAACAAATGAGGAGCGGAAAGCAATACTATTTACAATCTTCAACATTCTCCCCCCCCCCCCCCCCCGTTGGAATACACAGCATCCAAACTAAATCATGAAAGTTCAATTGATCTTCCCATCTGGAAGAGGTACAATCTTACTGAGAGCCCTTCGGTACACTCCATCCTTGGTGCGAACCACGGCTACACGAACTAAATTGTCTTTCCCTGGAAACACTTCTTCTATAATGCCCATTTTCCAAGATAATGGGGGTAGGTTGTCTTCTTTCAGAAGCACAAGTAGTCCTGGTTGCAGGTTGGGCTGCGTGGTTGTCCACTTCTGACGCTGTTGCATACCATGAAAATAATCTCGGGACCAGTTTCTCCAAATCCTTTGTTGAAACTGTTGAACTCGTTGCCACCTGGAAAGTCTATTTTCCTTGAGATCACTTAAGTCTGGTTGAGGAAAGGAAGTTAGTGGACCACCAATAAGAAAGTGGCCTGGAGTGAGGTAATTAAATTCTTCATGAGAATCAGGTAAGGATGTAAGAGGTCGAGAGTTTAAGCAAGCTTCGATTTGGCACAAAAGAGTTGACAGCTCTTCGTATGTCAGTACAGCATTCTTGGCGACTCTACGAAGATGGTACTTCATGGATTTTATGGCGCTTTCCCAGACACCACCGAATGTTGGGCTACGTGGAGGTGAATTTTTCCACTGAAAGTTTTCTTGTGCTGCATACCTTTGAATGTCTTCACTGAATCCTTGCGATTGAAATAGCAATTGAAGTTTCTGAAGTTCGTTCTTCGCTCCTTGAAATGTTGTGGCATTATCGCTGATAATGGTGGAACACTTGCCTCGCCTTGCTGTGAAGCGTCGCAATGCTGCTATGAAAGCTTCAGAAGTAAGGTCTGTTACTAGCTCAAGATGTATTGCTCTCGTGGCTAGGCACGTAAAAAGAGCTATGTAGCATTTCTTTGTGATTTTACTCCTGATTGACCCTACTTTGATGACGTATGGTCCGGCATAGTCTATGCCCACATGATTAAATGCCTTGCTAGGTGTAATTCTGATGGATGGGAGCTGTCCCATTAGCTGTTGTGCTGCGGATGCCTTCAAACGATAACAAGTTAAACACTGATGAATGATTTGCTTAATAACTTGTCGTATTCTAGGTATCCAGTACCTTTCTCGAATGGATGAGATTAACAATTGAGGTGCTGCGTGCATCAATCGTTCATGCTCTGATGCAATTAGTAAACGGGCGAAGTGACTTTTTGGATGCAAAATGATTTGATGCTTGCTGCTGAATTCCAAGTTGCTATTTTCTAGCCTACCTCCAACACGAAGAATTCCCTGATTATCCAGAAAGGGGTGTAAGTCTTTAAGGATACTTTTGTTGGATACTTGCCCTTTGGCAGTGAGATCATTTATCTCTCGATGAAAGAACGAAATTTGTGTCATAATGACACACGTTTGAGTAGCGTCTTCAATGTCAATTGAAGTAAGTGGATCGCATTGTTTGTTACTTGCATTTTTACAATTGCGAATGAATCTTTTACAGAGCGCTACAATCCTTAACAATTTGAAAAATGTAGAAAAATCGTTTATTATTGCCTCTGATTGCAGATGAGACACCAGTGTAGTTACAGGAAGCTTTCGTTGTTCAGGAACATCTTTGTTCTTAAGACTTGTGTCAGATGATGATGATGGCCAGCACGTTTCATCTTCTTGCAACCAAGCTGGACCATGAAACCATACCGAATGATGATGAATATCTTGAGGTTTAACTCCACGGGAGATTAAATCCGCTGGATTATCCTTGGACGAAACATGTCTCCATTGATAAGTTTGAGTAAATTCTTGAATTTGCGCTACTCTGTTGGATACAAAAGGCTTCCATCTGCTTGCTGGCGATCTGAGCCATGCCAGAACTATTTGTGAATCTGTCCACAAATAAACATTGTCAATATTAAGTCTCAAAATTGGGAGAGTCTTGTTGAGTAATTTGGCCAATAAGACTGAAGCGCACAGTTCCAATCTAGGAAGAGTGGTTTTCTTGATCGGGGCGACCCGTGATTTTGAGCACAGTAAGTGAACTTCGGTGTAACCTTCTTCGTTTGCTGAACGAACGTACAAGCAACTGCCATAATTTTTCTCCGATGCATCGGAAAAGCCATGGATTTGTATATTCTTGACACAACCAGGTGTTAGGATGAAACGTGGTATTTGCATTTCACTGATGACTGGTAGCTGAGAATGAAGATGAACCCATTCAACTTGCAGGCTTTCTGGAAGTGGATCATCCCAGTTTATGTTGTGAAGCCACAACTGTTGTAAAAAATATTTATACATTACAGTTACTGGTGAAAGTAGTCCAATTGGATCAAAAATCTGGGCAATAACACTGGCTACTTGACGTTTGGTTGATTTGTGTGACATCATGTTGACAGACTTGGCTCCAATGTTAATCATGAAAGTGTCTGCCGAGGGATTCCATGAAATTCCTAGAGTTTTAACACCTTCGGTATGAAAATGAATTAGATTTTGAGTCTCTCTCAGTGATTCTGGAATAGCGTTGAGTACTTCAGTGCTGTTGGAGCACCACTTTCGTAAGATGAATCCTCCTCTTTTCAGAAGTTCTGAAAGATCTTGATAAAGTTGTAACGCACCTTGCACGCTACTGCTTCCTCCAACGTAATCATCAACATAGAAATCACGCTGCAACACTTGACATGCGTGTGGGAAGTTAACTGCTTCATCTTCGGCTAACTGCTTCAGACATCTGGTTGCTAAAAAGGCACTTGATGTAAGCCCATACGAGACCGTATTCAATTGAAATACTGTTAAGAGTTCCTGAGGAGAGTTTCTCCACAGAATGCATTGCAGTGGCCTGTCATCTGGATGTATGTGTATCATTCTATACATCTTTGTTACATCAGAAACCAATGCCACCTTGTGAGTTCAAAATCTTAGAACAATTGAAAATAAATCTTCCTGTATGGTAGGTCCAACCATTTGTATGCTATTTATTGATTCACCGCTTGTTGATGGCGAACTCCCATCAAAAACAACACGTATTTTCGTTGTACTGGAATCCTTGAAAACACAATGATGCGGAATGAAAAATTTTGTGCAGTCATTTGTTTGTACATCATTTAAATTCCCTATGGGTTCCATGTGTCCCAACTGGTAATATTCTTGCATAAATTCTGTATAATCAGCCTTTAATTGTGGTTGACGTTGAAGCCTCGTTTCTAATTGGTGAAATCGAGTTAATGCAGAGTGTGAGGAGTCACCTAACACTGAACGATCCTTACATAATGGCAGCCTGACCGTATAACGGCCACTTTCATCTCGTGTCACATTTCGCTGAAAATGTTGCTCGCAAGCAATTTCTTCTGGTGATTGCAGTTTCGTGTGGATCTCCTCTATGATCCACAACTGTTGGAGTTGCGAGCTGAGAGAATCTTCCTTTCTCGTGAAAAATGACCTAGTAATACTGTTGCTAGAAGATGTTGCTGGAATCTTCCCTGCAATAATCCATCCAAACTCTGTGTCTTGAAGAATGGGGAAATTTCCTGGTTTTGTTCTCTTTTCAGGCTTCATAATGGTAAAGAAAACCTCTGCACCAAGCAGAATCTGTATTTTGCCAGGCGAACAAAAGCTTGGGTCTGCTAAACGAATATCTGTTGGAATGTTCCATTCAGATGCATCAAACTTTTCTGAAGGCATTAATCCTGTAATGGTTGGCAACACTGAGCACGAAATACTTGTCGTAAAATTGCTATTATTAGATCTCAGACGGATCTCTACTGAATGACTCGATTCAGCTGACGAATTGTTGATTCCCTGAATGGGAACTCGATGCTTTACCTTTCTAAGACGATGACTTTGAACAAAATCTTCAACAATGAAATTATTCTGACTCGCCGCATCCAAGAGAGCACGACAATTGACCCAATTGCCCGCTATATCTTGTACTTGAACAATTGCCATAGCAAGTAACACCTGTGACGCGTTTTTCTGCTTAATTGAACAATAAGAAACCTGAGGTGCTTGATCTGAATGCTGCGAAGAATCGCTTGTATTGTTTACCATCGATGTGTTCACGTGACCCCCATATGACATTTCACGCTGCTGGTTTACATTGGATGTACCTTCATCTACATGAAGTAAAGTACTATGCTTCTGTTTACATCGCTTGCACACTCCATATTTACACTGTGCCGAAACGTGATTGTTGCTGCTAAGACAGTTAAAGCATACGCGATTCTCACGTAAAAATTTATACTTTTGTGAAATAGAAGCTTTCTTAAAGGCTTCACACGAAAATAAGCGATGTTTGTTTGCTTTACAAAACATGCACAATGAAGAATCTGTTGTAACATATGACTTCGAAGATTGTTGACATTTAGCACTGTACTGTTTGTGCATATTTGTAGATGATTTTGTTGCTACCTTGTTACCTTCACTCGTAACTGGATTAATCTTTTCAAGAGCCTGGCATCTGTGCTCTAGAAAACTAAAGAGCTGATCTAATGTGCTAAATTCAGCATCATTACTTTCTAGTTCAAATGCTCTTCTCGTTGCAGGGTCGAGATTTGAAACAAGATGCTGAACTAAAATTATATCAGTTAACGACGTGTCGTCAGCTATCATTTTGAGCGCTGAAATAGAGCTAACTGCAGTGTTTGTAAATGCACGAAGTTCCTGACAATTCTCCTTTACAACTGGATTGATATGTAAAATATCATTTACATGTGAGACTGCAATCAACCTTTTATTGTCGTATCGCTCATTGAGTTGCTCCCAAGCAATAGCGTAATTTGCTTCTGTCATTGGCAAATTTTGAATTAGATGTAAGGCCTCGCCTTTCAACGATACGCGCAAATACTGAAACTTCTGAACATTTGAAATATCTACATTGTTGTGTATCAGCGATACGAACGTGTCCTTGAAAGACACCCACTGCGTGTAATTACCGCTAAAATGTGGTAATGCAATTGCCGGCAGTTTCACTTGCGTATTTGAAGTTTTAGATACACATTTGTTTTCTACACATGTTGCTTTATCATGGTTGTCAATTAATGTTTGAATCTGTGACTTTAAATCGAAATACATTTCTTCGATTTGATTCCTTTCCGCGTTGTGCTCACCCTCGGTTGTTTCTGATTCTATTGTGTCTAGAACGCCTTCCAATTTACTCCAGATAGCATTTACATGTTCCATACGGGTTTTTATTTGTTGTATTTTAGCTGAGGATTCATCGTAAGTACTGACATACGATTGAATGCGTATAAGTTTCCCTTTGTGGGAGCTTCTTTCTTTGATCAATGCTCTTACGTTTGCCATGCTTGCTGAGAAACGAAACTGAATGCAGAAATAAACACAAGAATACAAAGGGCTATGAAACAATGAAGGAAAAGGAATGTTATAGGAAACCAGACTTTTGTACTCACCGCTGCCGAAGCTAACACACTTCACGGGGAGTTGATTGTTGATTGTGTTTTTCTCCGCAGAGCCTCATTGTTGATTCCGACGAAAATCGTAGAACAGAAGAAAAGTTCAAGGTCAGCTATTTCTTCATGCGTTCGCGAACGAGAGTTCCTGAAACAGCTGATTCCACCGTACCGTGACGATTAATGCTACTTAATCGCAACCGAGTTCAAGGTCACTGCAAAATTCGTTGTAACGATGTTCGTTACGAAAGCGCGGAAAACATGTATCTGTGCAAACCAAAAACACTGTTTGTTCTGTAACACTGTCACAATTAGCACTGTCACACCTGATGATCACTGACCTGCACGAAACAAACTGTCACTATATCCGGAATGCGGAGGACCATAAATGTCTGTAGATACCTTCCACGTATCAACATGAAAGAAAACTAGCATCTCTGGGTATGACGCCATATTGTCTATCTTACCATAGGGCTGGAACAACGGATATAGCAACAAATTTGCATATGATACAAGTCCTTTAATTCACTTGGTATTATATAATAGTTAAATATGTTTGCACACTGAAGAAATACAAAAACGCCCACATCCGATAGGCTAGCTGAAATGTTCTCCCGCTGCCGCGAGCCGACATGCACCATGCTGCTGTGTTCGAATACCACGCTCCCAGAATTCCGAGTTCTTGCAAGAAGCTCCCAGCGGGAGTAAAATAAAAACAAATGAGGAGCGGAAAGCAATACTATTTACAATCTTCAACAGTCCACTTTATGCACATATAGGCTAATCGAGACTGGGCCTACAGTTTAAAGTGGGATCCGAACAACTATGTGGTTCCACATAGTGGTTCGGATCCCACTTTAAACTATAGGTGCAGCTTTACTGTGCATAAAATGGACAAACTCCAAGTCAATCAGTCAATACCAGTGACAAGCTTCATTTTGGCTCGGTTTTAGTACAAGACATGTTTAAAGATTTGAAAAGAACAGCTTATTCAAGGGAGGCCAATGACATACATGGAAAATTGGAGGATTTTTCCAAGGAGAGGCAAGCAAGATATTTTCCCACGGGATTGGAGGGAATATGTTTCAGAAAATTGATAAGACAAAATTGACTTTTAAGCCGATAGAAAAAAATATAAATTAAGAATTCTATTTACAAACTTTTTACCTGCATATTTAAATTTCATCACGATCGCACTGCAATTTTCTAATTTTTTGATTTTCTTGTTTGGAAAACACAAAAAACAGCACTTTCTTTTTATTCTCAAGACGACTAAAAATCGAAAGCATACTTAGAAAAAATAGGTTACTGTAGCTTACCACAGAATTGAAACAGTTAAAATCTTGATGTAACTCCTTTTTATGTAGGTCTACTGATTAATTTTTAATTGGAGTCCAAACTCGAGTATCTATAATTTTTAATCCGATAGTAGGCAGACAACAAAAACCGTGTATCAACAATGCAAAAGATAACATAAAACACCTGACACTGAGCTATAGGCATTTATTGACAAACACAGAATAGTTGAACATAAGAAGAAACATTTCTCAACAACAATGCTGACGAAAGAAAGACAATGGCGGCTTGCCTTTATAAACTGCGGACAGTACATGGAAGAAATCGGCGATCAATGTTTGCCTGTTGTAAACAATAATAGCGGTCTCACTTCAGAACGTTGACAGGCCCCGTGGCCAAGTGGTTAGCACATCATGCTGAGAAGCTAGGGGTCCCGGGTTCGAATCCCGCTCGGGCTTCGTTGTTTGTAAATGTCCATTCAACAATTTCATCATTTCATCCCCCATCCCCATCTTCACAAATTAGCCAAGAGGCACAAAACGCAAAGTAAAATGAACTAAATCAATTAATCAACCGATCACTTCAGAACGTAACATTCGGCTCTGAATATGACATGAGATTACATGGCACTCTAAAGAGTTAGTGTTAATAGTTGAAAAAGAGGTGCGGAAGAAAATTAAAGGATGTGCAAACACTTCTTCGCACACCCCCCCCCCCCCCCTGATAAAGAAAGGGTAGTTCAGAGTTACCAAGCTTTTAGTCTGAGCGTCCGACCACTCTCCCCCGCACTCAAACAGGACAGGGAGGGGGGGAGTCCGTTCTCTGGTTCGTTCTTAGGTTTTGTTTTTCAAGGGTAGCAAAATATTCATTGCAGTTCATTCCATCAATACTTGCATCAGTAACATCTCTATAAGCAAAGCAAAATTTGATCAAATTCTCAATGTTTTTGTACTTCATTACGTACTCTATTAATTAAAGTTATTATTGTTAACATTATTATTATTAATATACATATTCAAACTTGCAAGCAAAAATGTATTTTCAATCAAGTTCAATGTAAGATTTTTTTAAAAACAGTAATTTTGCCTGTAGTATTATATGGGTGTGAAACTTGGTCCCTTACATTGAAAGAGGAACATAAATTGAGAGTATTTGAAAATAAGATCCTTTGGAAAATCTTTGGACCTAAAAGGGATGAGGAGACAGGTGAGTGGAGAAGGTTACATAATTTAGAACTACATAATTTGTATTCATGTCCAGATATTATTAGAATAATTCAATCAAGAAGACTTAGGTGGGCAGGACATGTGTAAAGAATGGGAGAGGAAAGAGGAGTTTACAGGATTCTTGTTGGGAAACCTGATGGTAAGAGACCTGTAGGAAGGCCAAGACGAAGATGGAGGGACAACGTTGAAATGGACCCAAAGGAAATCGGTAGGGATGGAAAAGATTATATAGATCTTGCTCAGGATAGGGACAGATGGAAGACCTGTGTTGCTGCAGGCATGAACCTTCGGGTTTAAGAAGGCTAGAGAGTTAGTTAGTCACTTTATGCCCAGAAAGGGTAATCGGGATTGAACCTACAGTTTAAATGGGATCCGAACCACAATATGCCTCAACCGGGTAATGAACTCTGGACGCCGCAGTTTTCTGGTTTTCGATATCAGAGTTTGCTCCAATTGTTCTCACGGTGCCACTGGCTTTTTGTTCTGGAGGGGCTGAAATTGTAAAGGTGTATAGTACATAGTTTTGTTCTAGAATTGCTGGATACCGAATAAAATATATTGTACATTTTGTACTTTTCACTCTATTAAAATTGTACTCGAACACAGAATTGTTTATCGGGTGTCATTTTAACTTTAAGGGAGGTTTGCGTTTACATCTTTCCTTTCTTTGAGTTCTTAACAAATTTTCATTTTAAAATTTGGATTTTCTTAAAATTTCTGGAGAGCCGTTGTGCCATCAGCTCCCCCCTGCGTAGGCAAGTGCATGGTGCTAGGCCCCACCGCAAATCGAAACCTTCATTGCTCGCCCAAAATCATGCATGTCGTTTCGTTTCAGTGTGAAATCCCCCTCTCACTTGCTTCTTGAAAACAAACATTCAGGGATAAATGGAACTTTTTGAACTGAAGCGACAAAAGCTGCATTTGTAGCTTCGACTCAACTATGTTCTCAATATGGTGCATCGTGTCACCTGTTTCTGTTGTTCCCGCATGCGCAATGAATGTTTTGCATTAGATTGAAGGGTCTCGTGTAGCTTGTCGCTTGGGTGTGAAACCACCATGTCCCTCGGGACATGCATCAAATTGACTCTGTCTGTTCACTTGTGCACGGTGCATGTGTTGATTTAGCAAGCTTTTACATGTCGCTCGAACTGGGCTCTTCTCTCATTGAGAGATTTCACATCCAAGAGACACGTGGTGCTTGAGAATTTCACCAGTTGAACTCAGTCTTCTGGGGCTACCGCTAAGGTGTGAAATATTGATGTTGATTGACTAGTTCCGAAGAGATATATGTTGTGTGTTGCTTTGGTCTAAAAGCTGCTTGATATATCCATGTTGCTTGTCGCCTATAGCTTCAGATCGAAACGTGAAGGAACATGTGGATTTCACTCCGAAGCAGCAAGTGCATATGACATATGTCGATTGGAAATGTGCCAATCCGCAGTAACATTTCACAATGTATCGGCAGGCATGATACGACACAGAAACTTGCGTTGGATTGGTGAAATCCTTAAGCAACACGTGTCGCCTGTTGGTTCTGTGTGCATTCGACCTTACTTTAGAGACATGTATTACGAGAAATATTGAAATTTTAGTGTAGACCCTATTCTTTTTAATGTTTAACTGCGTATTTTGCCATTTTTGAACATATGAATTTGCATTCTAGTAACGAAAGAAATATTTTAAGGGTGGAAGGTATTTCGGGAAGGAGGTTGAAGTTGTATGCCACTGTCACCACAGAGGAGGAGATGCAAATTTTTAACGAGTGGAGTATAATTAGACCAGAATTAAGAACTTAAATATGTATGTTGTTCTTGTAGTATACTGTCCTGTATCTGGTTTTCGTGCTTTAGTTAGATTAAGTGCAATCATTTCCAATATTCCAGTATACGAACTCTGGTTGAATGTTTTGTTAATTAATACATGAAGAAATCCTGCTAGTTTGCTTTCTTGATGAGAAAATACACAAACATTTCCAACAATATTCTTTGGTCGCTCACGCGTGGCCTTGGGCAGATTGCTACAATTCTTCCTTGATATATATCTTTTCCGAGAAATACGAGACATAATTGTCCAAGCTCAAACCGATATATTAAAAATGGCTACTACCACACAACGAACCCGCTCAGAACGCAATCGTGAATCACCGTTAACATTTCCCATGTATGCAATGATGTAGCTACGCTGCATTCTCCAGCGTTGCAACTTATGCAGCACTGAGGACAACGCAACGTTCAGAGCCATCAGTGAAAAATGCTGAGTCGTGTAAGTGGAAGGAAGGGAGATCTGACAATGTTGTTATCTGCAACCGCAGTTCCCACCCCTACGACCTAACTCGCTCTGCCATGACGTCACCGCTGATGTAGTTCCTCTATTATTCACACACCGCAGATGTCTCTGGAGTTGCTTGAACGACACACACGCAGAGCCCCGCTGAGAGGAACTGATAAACACCTGATACACACGTACAGGTACAATGCCCGAAAAGAGGAAGCAGAAAAACTGCACTGTTTTGTAGCATAACTCTGAGTGCAATTGTCGGACATTGTTCTATCTTATATCAAAATGTAGATCTTGGTCACCTTCGTCGATTAATACCATGACATTAAACATTCCTTTGCCCGTTCGGCCATAATATTAAATAATGTGCTCTCTCGTTCCGAGGAACCGCCAAAAATACCTCGCAATGAAAAAGTTCCTCGTAATGCTGGTAATTTTTCTGATCTTCTTCCTCCTAATGATGGGTATACCAACGCACACACACACACACACACACAAATATATGTATGTACAAAAAATGTATGCATGTGTGACTAGATATTTAGTTATATATTTTAGGTAATACAGCATCTGTGTGTTAGTGGAAACATCAGAAACTATCACTAAGTAAGAAACAGTTCTCTCTGCAATCTTTCATGACATCTCATTTGTGAAAGCAAAAGACATCAGGAGAAATGCCAACAGAGGGGTTGTGAAATCCCAGGGTGAAGCACTCTAAACAGTGAAAAACTGAAGAAAAGTAAGACAGGCAAAAAAAAAAACCAACAAAAACGAGAACTTCAATATCAACCAGATACATGTGGAAAACCAAAAAAGCTGATGTTGAAGTGAAGATATGAGAGAGTACAGCATTTCATTTTTTCTCTTCAATATTTTTGTGCCATTGTGACTTAAATGTGTCAGGCAATTCTGGAACATCCTATTTTATTACTATAAAGGAAAGCCTATTGACAGGAAAAAGTATGTTATAGTGTAGATATTGTTAATTACCTTGAATTAGTATCTTTATCTTTCACTATATGGTTCAAATCCATGTCTGTAAGATTAATTTCATTTCCGTCTTCTGTTTTAATAGTTGGGGTTTCTTTATCATTATATTTCACATCTTCCTCCTTCTTCACATATTCCTCCCTCATGCATGACAATTTATTTTCTTCCATGTCAAATTCATTCTCCTTCCAACTGAATGGATTTTCCCCTTCCTTGGCTTCTGATTTGCATACAACTGACTGTTCAGCCATATTAACATTTGCAATTGGATCAGGTTTTTTATCTGGTAATATCACAGGAACAACTGTATCAAATTCATTCTTTAAAATGTCATCCACTTCACATGTGCCATTTTTTTGCATTGATGTTTTCTCAGAGTTTTCATCATCTGCTTTGAAGGAAGAGCTAGAATTCGGGAATTCTGCTACAAAGTTGTATTGTGAAATATGATTCTCTTGTGATGTGGTAAAATTGACTTCCCTCTCACATTCCAATTCTGTGGTGTCACATGATATATTCTCACTGAAATTATCAGACACAAAAATATAATCATTAAAAATAACTGTTATCAATAAAAAAAGAAAAGAAACTTTCACTCTCAAAGTTACTGAAAATGTATTGCAACAAAAGAGTTATCAAGAAAATGAGATTGAGCAGTATAAAATGAAGACTGTATATAAGTCGGCATTTAAATAACAATATTAATAATAATAAGAAATTGATACTGTGAACTGTACCACCATAATAAGGTAGAGCAAAAGAAAATTCCAAATAGATGCATGCAAGTTACAAATACATAATATTCCTTAGCTATATTTTATGCAGGGAATGGAATTTGAAATATATTTAAATAATGGATTTATTATATCAATCATACTGCAATATATTACACAGAGTAATTTAAAGAAAAACATATTTGATTACTTACTACTTAAATAGTTCACATGATTGTACGTGTTCAACATAGATAGTTATGAATTAAATTCTGATACAATAAAATTATTTAATTACAATAACAGGAGGGGATTATGGTACAGATTACATCAATATTTTCGGGGAGTATTTTTTTACTCAAAATAGTATAAAATTCAACATTTACATACTTTTCTAAAATAAATGTAAAAAGTTTACATCTTAGGTACACCATTTTGAATCCATAAAATGAAGAAAAGGAAGTATTTAGGGCAGAGCTGCCCACATGTAAGTTTGTGTATGCACGTTCTGTCCACCCAACTTTTTACTGGAGGTGGAAGAATTTTTTTGCAATGGAAATTTGACAGCAAACACTATGGTATTGGACACAAGTTCAATTATGTTATCAATTAGGCATTGATGCAACAAAATAGAATAGACTGACAAGTGAATTGTAATGGGTAATACGTATGTATTATTGGGGGAAGGGGCAGTATCGAATTCTTTCATTAGGTCTTAAATTGACACATGAATTCTGGTGGAGGAATGAGGATTAAACATTGAGGTGACAATATCCAACTTCTGAATATCAGTGTTAAGTCTTAGATTATGAACTTCAGGTAGGCATGAGTTGGTATGAGGATTGAGTATTTAATTTGAGGAAAGTGAGATATGAAGCTTTTGATAAAGTGTTAAATCTTAGATTATCAAGTGATTTCTGTAGTGCGAGGAAGGTTGAAAGAACATATATAGTGAATTCTATTTAGCAATATGATATGCACAAATCTTATTCCAAACATGTGGAAAGAGAAGCTGGAAAAGAGTAAATATCGTGGATTCTTACATGCTTTGCTCGCAATAATAGATTGGCAAATGCATATTAAGCATTTTCATGAGGTGGCTGTAAGGAACTATACCACAACTGCATTACATAGACGAACATTCTAAATATTGATGAATAATATAATTTCTTACAGTATCAGTACCATATAGTGGTTATTGTTGGTGTATTACTTAATTTGAAGTAGGTACATCATTTTGGTCTTCATCATTTGGAACTTCTAATAGCAAATATTTTGCTTTGATGGTGTACTAAGTGTACTTCATAGTAACATCTTGCACATTACTTGACAAAACAGAAAAATAAATAATGTCAAATTCATATTTGTAACTTATTGTCGCAGGACAATCTTATGTTAGCAAGGGAAATTTGCACTTGAGATAAAATCCATGAAATTATTGCTATGGATTACTAAAATAACTATATTTACCTCAAACAGAGGGGGCAAGTTCTTTGAAGGAGGGAACTTTTATATTTTGGCCCCAGCCTTAGGAATGCCTGGCTATGGTTCTGTACATGCCCCGTGAAACAATAATTGCATTGGTTACACGAAGAACCCAGTTTTGGTTATCACCTGTGCCCAGGTTGAATTTTCTAAAGTTGCATAACAATTTGTGTAAAGTATTGAAATTGTGGGTTTCTTAAATCTTATGCTCCACTCATAAAATTTAAATGCATACTTACATAATTCACTTTATGACATTTGAATGAATGAATAAGTTGGGGTTTTAAATCCACTTTTATGCACAGTAAGGCAAATCGGGACTGGACTTACAGTTTAAAGTGGAATCCAAACCACTATGTGCCTCTGCCGGGATTCGAACCTGGGATTCCTTGATTGTAAGGCGATGACGCTATCACTGCACCGTCGATGCGGCTTTATGACATATGAAATTAACTAAAGCTTTTAACCAATAAATATGTTAGCATTCCATCATTTAAAAAATTTGAACAATTAAAAAAAATGGACAGTTTAACAGGCTATAGTATTAAAATAAAAATCAATTATTATGTACTCATTATGATGAATAATTTTTGGGTGTAATGCATACACTGTCTTGGGTAGGATAGGCACATTGTTTAGGGGAAGAGGCAGACCAAGTATAGTGTTTAATGAAGCTAAAAAAATGTACTTTCCAGAGACAAATTTTCATAATTATATACTATATTGGGATTATGTCATGATTTGGGGAGGATTCATGAGCATTTTATAGGTTTGTCGCGTGTTACTCACAAATCCAGAATATAGAAAAGGAAAGTTAAAAATTGTACTTACGTATGTGAGTATAGTGCTCTTATTGTAGAACGACGTTTCAGAGATTGACTATCTCTTTCCTCAGGTTCGTATAAAAACTAAGTACTTGGCATAGTACTGCGTCAAAAATGTAATATGAGGATTGTGGTTAAGGGTTGGTTAGGGTACATTTAAAATATTAAGTTTTTGCTATTAGAAGTACGTAAAAGATGGAGCGAGCATGAAAAGGACATAAGGGAAAAAGTTCCCAAAACGGGTCTCTCAGAACATATTTTGGAAAGTGGGCATAGAATCGCAAAAAAAAGAGGTAATCAGAAAAGAGGGGAGGAAATTAGGAAGAAACGTGTATGAAACAGCGAGTATTTGTAGAGGGGGGAAGAGTAATCTTAATAGGGACGAAGGAAATTTGGAAGAAGGGTGGATCAATTTCCTCAAAAAATGGGATAAAGCCTGGAAGATTGAACCCAATATCGGTTTCCACGTCACTCCGGAAGTTATGCAAGCTGCAAGAGAGGAACGTGAATTCACGTTGGATTTGTGACGTAATAAGGGGAAACGAGAAAATTAAGGGGAGGGGAAATATTCGTTGAGAATTGACCTTCATGTGGATAGATAAGCACAGTTGGGTAGGAAAGGCCAAACCTGCAGGTTGCATTGTGATTTATGCAGGTTTTTTTTAGAATTTTAACTTTTTTAACTTTTTTACCTGTGAATAGGTCTACTGTACAAGTTTTATTAGGGAACGGCTTGGTTTTTACGTACTTCTAATAGCAAAAACTTAATATTTTAAATGTACCCTAACCAACCCTTAACCACAATCCTCATATTACATTTTTGACGCAGTACTATGCCAAGTACTTAGTTTTTATACGAACCTGAGGAAAGAGATAGTCAATCTCTGAAACGTCGTTCTACAATAAGAGCACTATACTCACATACGTAAGTACAATTTTTAACTTTCCTTTTCTATATTGAGGATTCATGAAATGATCTGTAGGGGCATGCACAAGCCACTGGTCTTGGAGAATGGGTACCTCTGTATAATATTGTCAGTAAATGGGAGATTTGAATGTTTCACATTCTAGATAACAGATTAATAAATGTTGGTGACTATGAAATAGGATACAGGCACAAAAAACTGAAATAGAGGATTTTCCATTGAATACATAGTATTTATACTCCAAATGGTATACAAACCTTATGCTGCAAGATAGTAGTTCAATAAATGCCATGTTTGATATTTATTAATGTGCCTTGCTCAATAGACGGGATGTTCATGCTAGGAGCACTAAAAACAAGTGATCACACTAATATGTACACAAATACATTGAAAAAAAAGTTCCATATCTTGTGGCTGATAGTATGCAAAACAGAGTCAGACTGGGAGCATCACTAGGTGGTGGAATTTCATTGGTAGGGCGACCTTGAGTAAAATATCATCTGCCCTTACAAAAACGTTAACTGATCAGCAAGGCTACTTTGCCATGAGAGATTACACTGCAGTGACATCATCTCAGGTAGAAATAACGGCTTGGGAGATGCAAATCAACTGCAGAGTGCAAGTGTGCATTAGCCATTAACTCTACATCTTATTGATGACTTGTTTACCTCAGCACTTTCATCATGAATCCATGGGGAAAATAGTTTAGAAGAATTGGATTCAAATTATAAATTATCATCCAATTGGTTACCAACAGTATGTTTCTCCTGTTTTTAGAACTCATAAACTTTGTCTTAAAATACAGGGTTTCTATAAATTAGTTACACAAAAGTAACCATTAATTGTGAAGGAAGTGTATGTGTAACAGAAATGGTTTATGCATCAATGAATGCAGAATATCTTCAAGTTTATTGTCGCACGTCATTTGCTTCCAGTTGTGTTTCAGATGCCGCCACTGGAGGCATGAGAGGTTGCTTATCTTCTCTAGTATTGCGCCAGTCATCATCAGAGGCATATCATACCCTCACATGCTTGAGAATTATCTAATGCCACAATTGCGTGAAGATATGGGTGCTGATTTCATTTTCCAACAAGATGGTGCACCTCCGCATTTTCATAAAGAAGTAACCACCTACCTCAATCGTGAAGTACCAACTTGGGTTGGTTGTGGTGGAACGATTCCGTGGCCACCTCGTTCACCTGATTTGTCCCATGGATTTCTCTATCTGGGGTTACCTTAAAGAACGTGTGTTTGTTCCCCCCTTCCCAGCAACGTCAACGAGCTGCTGTTCCAGATAACGCAGGCAGCTTCAACCATAGATGCAGACATGCTTCAAAGGGTTTGGCAGGAAATCGAATACCGTTAGGACATTTGCCGTGTGATGAAAGGATCACATATTGAACATTTGTAGAGAAAACTTAAAGATATGCTGTATTTATTGATGTATAAAACATTTCTGTTACAAATACATTTTCTTCACAATTAAAAGTTGCTTTTGTATAACTAATTCATAGAAACTCTTATATAGAATAATGATGAACATTACATTTCTTTGTGATGCTTCTAACCAACAAGAAAAAAGGGTGATCTTGTGCATTCATCTATGGGCAAAAAATACAAGCTTGATATACTTACAGCATAATTTCATTATCAGAGATTCATCCAAAATTTGCATGTGTTAGCTGAAGATAAGAACATAAACTAGGCTTGCAGTAAGTGTGTATACTGTGCACAGAGTCCATCTTTCTTGGAAACCTTTTGGAGACAGAGCTCCATGATTAGTGGACCAGTCCAGCTCTCACACAAAACACTATTTAAAAAAATGCATTATTGTTGTGTGATGACAACTTGTCCATATTTGTTCAAAATAGTATTCATCAACTCTCTCATTACAATTAGCAGAAAGCAGACAAAGGAATGCTATGAGGAATGGTTTTCTCAGGAGATCAACCAGGTGATATCTGGATAGACTTCCGAGAGCTGACGCCACTCTCATGTTCAGCGATTGAAGGGGGCTACATTGTTCAAAATAGTATTCATCAACTATGATCAAAATGTAAACAAGAAGTTAAATAACATATACATGTAAGATGGATTAAATATATATATATATATATATATATATATATATCACAAATTACATTGTAAAATTTTAATTTAATTTAGAATCGATGCAACTTACCTTGTATTACAAAGAACAGCTTCATTTTGGCTTGACTCACGCCATTTAGAAAGCTCTGCCATTAGTTCCTTTTTCAAACTTTCAAATGTCTTCAATATTTCCATGTCTGTAAGTTTGTGGTAATCATCCATTTTTGTTCACACAATTGCCAGTTATATTTTCAATGTATTCAAGTATCCATCTAGTACAAAGAAATCACTGTACAAAATTACTTCCTTCACTTGTTGAAATGTAGGCTACCCACATTCAGTTCATTCTAAAATTAAAAATACAGTTTAAAAATAATTATACAATACAGAAGCATATGCTACATTATATTTCTCATTTCAGATAATCAGAGAGCTTAACCCTTACAGAAAAGGAGGTTTTCAGCTATACAATTTTCAAATGTGGAATTCTGCACAAAAAATTGGTAGGAGAAAAGCTGTTATGGTTCTCTCTGTCTCTCTCTTGTGTCTAAGTATCAAACTCTTGAGGGGGAAGAGAAATTGCAGTAGGCATAGTCCATATCAATTCAGGCAGGGGGGTTACCTTCATAGTCTCAGATGTTATTGAATCAATCATATGTTAAAATTCAGGACAAAGTAAGAAACCCGTATTTTCTTGTTTTGTTCAAAAAAATACCTGGCCCGAGATACAGGCTGCCAAAGATGGCACCTCGGGTGTCATTTCTCACGTGCAATTTTCAAAGTCAAGATGTTTCCAGTGACGACTTTCTGTGTTCTAGATGCTTTGACAAAATATCAACAATGACACTAACTGAACAAGAAGAAGACTCCCATGGTGTAGATGATGATGAATTTGTAACTGCAGAAGAAGAATTACATTCCCAGAATCCAGTGCCGGATCTACAAACCGCAAAACCCCGCAGTGAAGGGGAAGCCCGGAGACAAGTAAGCCTTTGGGGGGCCATCAGCCATTTACATAGTAGAGGGTTCGTTTATGCGTATGTAAGAAATTAACTTAGTTACTCAGGGATACAGAAACGAATACAATATACATGCATTGTCTCCCTGGGGGAGACTGCAGTTTCCACAGTTCAACGGGCATCGCTGTGTGGCGTGTTGCCACGTTCCGCGTACATCTTTACTCCGTTAAATAAAAATCTGCATAAAATCGGTTTCGCAACGTGAATTGGCAATTATAATGGATTTTAAAAACAGATGCAAAGAGCTTAAAAAAAGACCAATATTGTATTTGTAGAACTACCCAATACCAAAAAAATGGTGGGTAAAACTTCGGTATTGTCCCAACACCTACCACTCGTTTCTTTCATCATTTTTAATATTCGTACTTACCTACTCTGCATTATGAAAAATTCTTCAAGGTGGTATTTTGCTTTTTTCACGAAAATAATTTCAATTTGTGACATGAGGAGTAATTATTGTTGTTGCTTATTTTGCTTCCCTAAGACACAATATGGCGAGACAGCTTGACTAGTGTGGTACATCATCATTGGGTATGCAGTGTTTCCAACCTTGTCAACCAAAAAATCCCCACGAACCATGCATGGATAGCCCCAATTCATGAATAGCTCCACGAACCATGCACGGATAGCCTCAGAAACCGAAAAATCCCCACGAACCATGCACACTTAGCTTCACAGACTATTCATGGATAGCCCCAATTCATGAATAGCCCCACGAACCATGCACGGATAGCCCACAAACCATGGATGGCAAGGTTAAGTTAGGTTAGGTTGCATTAGGCAAACATAGTTAAAATTGTCATCTTCTTGCTAAAAACGGCATGGTTGGAAACACTGAGAGGGAGTTACGTCATCAAACATTCGCAACATTTGGTTCACGTAGTGCAAGGAAATGAAAGGAACGACAATTGTGCATCGGAGAGATATTTCTGTTCAAAAATACATGATTTTCTGGTGAAATAGTTTGCACGATGAAAGAAAATACCTCCACGAAGTTCTAAATGTTACAGAAACTCATTTCCCTAAGTAGTTTCTTGTGTAAAAATGAATAAATCTGTTGGGGCCATACCAAAGTTTTGCCAAACATTGTTTCGCAAAATTAAAAATAACGGGTTTTTGACAAATTTTAAAAATCTGAAAATTAAGAATTGTGTTTAAAACCATATTAAAATTTCATCATGATCGGAACCACCAGTTTTATATTTAATTAGTTGCAAAGAGAGCGATCATTTGCAAAACTCGAAACAAGCGGCATACTGCCCCCCCCCAAAAAAAAACTGGTTAGCATAGATAAACACAGAATTGCAAGAGATAAATTTTGATGTAACTCGTTTTATATAGGTCTACTGGATAATTTTTAATTGGGGTTCAAACTCTAGTATCTATAATTTTTAATCCGACAATAAAGTAAGAATCACGAACCTTCCGACCCTCTGTAAACAACCGTCTCACTTTGAGTAACGTATCACTCCACGCCAGCTGTTCGTGAATGGTGCGGCCATCATATGCTGCTCACTCGCAACCTTTAATTTTACGTAACATGGAAAAACGTATTCTTATTTTAACTGATAATCTACAGATTGAAGTATAATAAATTTTCTACAAGTGATTAAATATGTGTTCTTGTTCAAGAATGAACATATTTTTCTATGCCAAAAGTCCCATTTATCTGACACTGGGTTAACAGATCCCCTTCCCCACTCCTCTCTCACTTACAAGAGAGTGAGAGATTCGTTTCAGTAAATTCAAGCCTTTTGGTTTTATTGCTTCCTCTTCCACCAAATTATTGCCCAACATTGTTGACATTTAGAGTACTGTTTTCTCCTTTGTGCAACAAATATACCGCCAGTTTTAGCAGAAGCTATACAAAGACAAGCCGGGGAATTAAAAGAGATTTTTTTTATCTTTCTCTCGGTTTCTCGTGCACTAGAAAACAAGAAGACGATAATAAGCACATTATTTACGCACATCTCATGCAAGTAATGTATTTTCTTACCTTGATTCAGCAGTTCCATTTTTTAACTTGAGGCATTATTCGGCGCTAGACATCATCCTGTCAGAGTACAGTCTGTCAAATTTGCTTCCCAAAAAGGAACTCATTGCACAAGAGGCGATTTAACGTCGACTGCTAAAATTGGGGAGATAGTATTCATTCATCACTATCAACATTTTCCCCACAGTGGACAGGATGGCTCTTTGATTGAACGGATATGAAAGCACCTCATGTTCTATTGCGCTTATCTCAAAATCGGTGTACTTGTTTATACGAGCAACAACGTGTTTTTTTTCGTGGGACTCACAACTTGACCGGTTGTTTTCCTTTCTTTCACCACACCGTAAACACAAAGACGCAGACACACAATTACACTTGGACACCAACTTCACTGCTTGCTCAGGATAGCACCGACACAACGTCACATAAACGTTAAGAACAACCTGCTTCTTGCCACTTTTCCAACGGGTGTATTTCCGAAAGACTACTCTGAAAACACGGGAGACCTTCCTGCACGCATGGAAGTCGCCATGTTCAAAACTGGCGCTATTTTCTTGCTGTTCACGTGATCGATTGTAATTTATACAATAATCACGTATTATTATTATAAACAGAAACCTTTAATGAAAATATAATTTAAAATGTATAATCCAATGTAATTTACACGTTTTTCTTCCATTAGCGTACTTTCATAGAACGGACTACATGATGCAGAAGAAATCCGTTACTAGGCTGTTGCCAACCTCAATACTTCTCACTAAGTCAACTACAGAAACGGAAGTGGTATGTCGAATGTCGGCATATGATAGTGTGATTTCACATTGTCAGTGACGAACCTCCGGGGATGGGGGAGGGGGTGGGATGCAGGAGTCGATCTATAATCCAGAGGTGTTCACCATCCGGATGGTGACATCCTCACACTCCAGAATACTTTTGCGGGTGAAGGAGGGCAGGCCGTAGGGTGAGGAAGGTTGATTTAAAATGAACACCTCACAACAAGAGAGAAGAAAAATGTGACAATATTTAAAAATTTACCCCCCAAATATGCATTTTATTTTATATGTAGCGTACAATACAATGTGACTGCCTCAAAATATTTCTGTATTCTACAGTCTTCTTTCCCCACTTTTATGTTTCTCTAAGTTGCCGTTTTAGTTTCCCTTGGTGTTTGCTGCAAAATCCAGCATTTTTGAACGGGATGAAAAGGACATACGAGTGTGTTTTTGGATGGAGTAACTTTAGAGATGTTGAGTACACTCTGGAGGATAATGGAATGTGCGACATTGAGGTGTAGATTGAACACGTTGTGACACGCACATTTGTCATTAGTTACAAGACGATGAGGGATAGGGGTGTAAGGGGTGACCTTCCACGTAGTACACCCAAATGTCAACCTCACTTCCATGTTAGTACACCTTGGACTGAAGACTAACGAGGCTCTGGCGACTGGCCCCATGGCCAGTATAATTTTGTTTGTATTGTCCTGTTGTCCTTATGTGTGCTGAGTGCCCGTTTACAGCCTCAGCTTTTAACAGAAGTCAGAACATTTTAAGATTTTTAATTCTGCAACGTTAGAGTTGTTCTTTGTAATGATAAGTGGCTGGCCCCGTATAATGTGATGGGAGCAAAATAGACTAAGTGCTGACGCTCTCCCACAATTTTAAAATCAAATTCAAAATTCAAATTCAAACGATAAGGGATAGGTGATATTTGAATTCCAAATTAGTTAGACGCCCCGTGACGGAGTGGTTAGCACATCGCACTACGATGCCAGGAGTCCCGGGTTTGAATCGTGGTCTGGGCATGGATGTTTGTGAATGTCCATTCATCGATTTCATCATATCATCATCATTTATCCCCATCTTCGCAAATTAGCCATAAGTGGCACAAGAGGGAAAGTAAAATAAAGCAAATCAATCAAACCAAATGAGTTATTTCGATTATTTTTATCTAATTAATAATTATTAATTTAGTCAATCAAATCATATGTATTAGCTTACTTTCATTATCTATAATAATAAATCATAACACTTTCAAACATCAAATAAATTTAATGAAGAAACCCAGGTTTCAAAACATAATTTATCTCAATGTGTCACATTCTTCTAGCAAGGTTTTTTTTTTAGTAAAATATGAGAGAAAGTTAATCCTTTGGTATGGAACCATCTTACTCCTGGGGGATAAGATGTACATTTTGTATTTGATTTTTTTAATTTAGCGTTGCTTTTCTTCCACTTTTGGTTAATCCCGAAGATGAGAATGAGTGATCCTCAGATGAAATTAATGAAGGGACACTCACAAATAACACCCATGCCTGGATTCGAGCCAGGGAACTTCGGTGATGAGTCTGAAAGTCGGCCACCAGGCAAGATGTATTTTTTTTACATACATTGAATAACTTTTAACAGGTCATCAGTGATACACTGTTTATTCTGCATTTGTTGACAAATGGAATGTTTTTACACCTTGTAGGCTATGTGGATTTTTTTTCATAAGTTTGCAACACTGTTAGGGTACACGTGCTTTTGTTTACAGAAGGTCTTAAGTTCTATGATTCCCACTTTAGAATCAAATGAGGCTAGAATTTCACGAGAAATGCAGAGGTGAAGGTTTCTTCAACCTATCTTTAATCAGGAAAAAGTTCCGACTGCATGACTGTAACAAATGTATCGTTTTCCAGGTGTAAAAAAGCAATGTTATATATAAATATATATATATATATATTCAATAAGGCGGACATCTTCTTGGACGTCCTCCTAATCCTAACCTGTTTTTATTATGACCAATAGTAACCAGCATAACCAATTTACCTTTTATAAGGGATGTTGAGGGACTTTTGGATCACCCTCTATGCCCTTATGGGTGACTTTGTCAACTTGAGATCAAGAATTACATACACACATACATTATATTTATTTATATATATACAGGGTGCTCGAAAATTCCCCTTACAAACTCCTAGGGCTAGTAGAGGGGACTGAGTAGACAATATTTGGAATAGGAACCCATGTCCGGAAACATACCGTTTCCGTGCTACAACCATGACAATGTGTCGGATGTGCCTGTGTTGGTATGCAACCGGGTAGGCAGTACATGACGTCAGAAGATCACCTGATGACCTAAAGTGTAATCATTTATTACAGCCATGTCAAATGAGGTGTTACGTAAGGTACAGAAGTGAATGACGTGTGACTCAGTCCATAATACAAAAAAAATTATTTGGTAACAATGCCAAGGGAACAAAAAAAAGTTACTATTCATTGATCAACACCAGTGTCGACAGTGGAACGCAACAATTTGTAGACATCACGTGCCATCAGGTGATCTTCTGACGTCATGTACTGCCTACCAGGTTGCATACCAACACAGGCACATCCGACACATTGTCATGGTTGTAGCACGGAAACAGTACATTTCCGGACATGGGTTCCTATTCCAAATATTATCTACTCAGTCCTTTCTACTATCCCTAGGAGTTTGTAAGGGGAATTTCCAAGCACCCTGTATACATACCGTGCGTCCATTTCGATCTTCAGCCGAGAGATCGGGAGAAGCGTGGCAGGCGGCGCTGATGGAGATGCCGACATTTGCGGCCTGTAATGCCTGCTTATTTTTATGGACATATGCAGACATTTATACAAATATTGCAAAACGAGCACTAACCTGTGTTATAACACACAAAAGTTCTGTAATTCATCTGAGACTATGAAGGTAAATTTTTTTCTTTGCCTGCCTGAATTGATATGGACTATGCCAGTAACACTTTCCAAAGAGCAGAAGAAAAGGAAATAACGTTTAGAAAAAATCCTGGACACATCTCTTATATTTATTAATTAAATAATGCTTATTAGCAATGATTGTTAAAATGAAAAAGAATGTGCCTTGATGCGAGTTAACTAATCAATCAGTGTGTTTTCACATCACAACTACTGTTCACAAAAAGTCGGGACAGGGACTAAAAGGAAAGAATAGTATAAATTAATGATGTCATCTTGTAATCAAAGAGTAGAGGCTGTTTTCCCACGTAGGCATATTGACAATGGTTTGGATTCCTCTTTAGTCTACTCTCAATTAGAATATCTGAGAACTAAATAGACTTTAAACACCCTTGTCCAACTAAATGGAGGAGAAGATGAGGGATTTTTTTGTTCTTCCTTCATCTGATTAATAAAAAATAACAATTAAAATTTCACATATTTTAAAAATTGTACAGGAACCTATAAATTTATTTTCTTTAAATGTAACAACATTCTTGCACCTACCAGTGTACGCAGAAAGTTAATTGTTAAGTGTTCTAACTCCTAAATCATCTTTCTTGAAGTTAATGTAATTTAATGCTTCCGATATCATTCGAGTGGCAGTCCTCACTGTTCAGATTCCCCCTCTTGCTTCCTTTGTCTGGAAATAGGTATACATATTTAATAGAATTTTTGGTTTGCCATTTTTATTATTGTTTCTTGTACAGTTACAGAATCACATTAAATTTAAATGAAATCGTTACAACCCAGAAGTGTCCATGACTGTACCATTAAAGAGAAACACAAGTCAATATCAGGGTGGCTACAAAAAAGCAGAAATGAAATTTCCAGGTTTTCCAGGACAAAATTTACATTTTTCCCTTACAATTACAAACTAAACTAAATTGATGTTTTTGCAAATAGAAATAATAAACTCACACAGATCCACGTATGGTTTTGTTAAGTACCAATATTATCTTCTATGAAATTGACTTAATTTCTCTATTCGCTATGATTTGAATTCAAACAGCAAAATAATGAATTTGGAAAATTATTACAATTCACAAGCTAGGGAAGGATTACAGAATTTTGTCATACGCAGTAAGTTTAAAATAAAATAATTACTTGATTATTTTTAAAGTTACGACTAAATGAGATAAGAGTGAAGAGTGAATGATTAAGAAATACAATTTGTAATTTATCAGTCTTCTTATACATTTTCGGTATTATATGTTGATATTTCCACTGAGGTTTGGAACCCTCTGCTTGCAAGAACCATGAGTGCGGACTCATTTTTCAATGCATAAAGCTACTTCTCTCTTCTGTGTAAAGCAAACAACTTAACCCTTGCATATAAGTGAAACAATTCAATTGTACAAAATAAAGTGTCATATTTCCTTACATAATCAAAGGGATTTCTGCTTCAGTACAGTATATCCAAGTGAAGTACTGTGAAACTGACAACATGCAGTTATACCATTATTGCTGATGAAAAGGGTATGTAGGTATTAGAAATTTAAAGCAAGGAATTTATAGAATTGCATTGTATAGGTACCTGATTTAGCTAACCACACATTAAAACAGGAACACTCTAATAATAAACTTCTGAAAGTTTATGTACGAGGGGCATCCTGAAAAAAGGTCCAATGGTGCCTATACGCAGCACTAGTGGTCGGAAAGCGACACACACATGCAGGCAGGAAGAAGTGGCATGTAGCTGTAATCTGGTACAGTTGTAATGCAGCCATTTTAGGACAGTTCTAGGTTAAAAATTGCAGCTCTCATACAGTCTCCCACCGACTGCAATGTAGCCTACATTGCATGCTCAGAATTTGGCACAGAGCCACCAGCAATCGTGTGAGGTGTGCAGACTGGACGTCGTGAGTGATAATATGGTCAGACGATGGTGCAGACAATTCACGGAAGGCCAATCGAATGTGCACAACCCCATACAGCTGAGTACACACGGGCCCTTTTGCATAACTTCAGGTGAGAGATCTTAGACCATTCCCTGTACAGCCCTGGTCTTGAATGTACCGACTTTCATCTCTTTGTTTAACTGAAGATGTTTCTGGCAGGACAAGGATTTGACAGCAACATTGCGGTAGAGATAGTTCCAGTCATTGCTGTCAGACACATATACCATGGGCATACAAAATTTAGTGCCATGCTACGACAAATGTCAGAACAATGATGGTGATTATGCCGAAAATTAGGATAGGACTCGCCGTTACTGATGCAATAAATTACAACTGATACTTTTGTTTTATTTATGCCTAATCGGTAGGGACCTTGATATTTTGTTATTTTTTTTTTCTTTCTTTTTTACTATATGGTATTATTTTTCTCAAAATTCACATTTTCATTTTAGCACATTTTCTGGCAAATATCTGAAATTAGACCTTCATGGTGTTTTTCAACTACTGTTTCAAATTGTAAGTCACATGGCCTATGCCTCTTCGTGAGAGTTTCATATCTTGAAAGTTATTTTGGGAAAGTTATTTTCCATACCCATTTTTTTAATTTTAAGGCAAGGATTTTAGATAATGGAATTTTCCCCGTATATACTGAAGGGTGCATAATGACCATAAGTGGCAACGCACCCAAAAAATTAAAATCAATCAATATCACGTGACAGATACAGATATATTATGGCACCAAAAATTGGCATTCTCTTTTTTTTACTTGTTAAGTGTTACGTTTCCCAAAATTCGCGTTTTTGTTTTAGAATATTTATCTGCCAAATATACCAGAACGTAATACTCCATTGTGCTTTTAAACTATTATTTTAAATTGTAGGTCACATGGTCTACGTATTTTCGTGACAGTTTGATATGTTGGAACAGATTTTTGAGGAAGTAAAGTGCTCCCCTGCACTTTTCCACGAAGGTGTAGAGTAGGGTTGTGGAGTTAGGGCACCACACCTTCTTGATCATGGCTGAAGGTAGGGGTGATGTGATCAGCACCATGCTCCTGGCTACCTTTTTCCCCTCAAAGTTTCCTCAAGGTACCAGCTTCATATGATGCTGGGTGGGCACCCAGCAGTTTGACTAGGTGGAAAACATCCCGGTTCTCCCCCGCAGGGGATCGACCCCGGGTATCTTGCATAGTAGTCAGATGCCCTAACGACTGAGCTCCATTATTTCTCGCTCGACAAATGCCGATGGTGGGCACTTAGCTTGCTAATTCAAAACATATCTCGTGCGACAATTACAAAGATGTGGCTCCCGTGTGACGGTAGATACGCACTCGATCTCCTGCTAGAACTCTACCACTTTGTTCTGTGATGCAAATGGTTTTGATAGAAGTTGAAAAAATCGTGGGAAATACATGATTTAATGTGGCTGTCAGAATTATTCCATGTACGTATAACTCTATAGTTTACTCGTGAGTAAAATGTTGGAAAACTTGCATGTTCTATGGCCTAAAAAAGACAAGAATGTTGGATTTAATGGAATTTTTTGCTGCTTTAGGACATTTTTTAAAAAAATCGCTGAAAACGCCAACAATTCGCATTATTTCGAACGGGCAAAAAATGTGTTCAGACATCACTGCACATTCATAAACACAACTTCGCAGCAATTGCCATTTTTTACGGGTTTCACATTTGTGAAAAATCAATGTCCCTACTAATTGGAAATTACTTTCTGGCCACCCCTCGTATAAATCAGTAGATGGACTGTGAAAATTTAGCAGGGTTGGAAGAGAAAAGTCAATTCTTGAAGAAAGTGATTTGCTTTATGATTGAATGATTCGAGTAAATATGATATTAAAATATTTACGTATTTATTATTAGTATTTTATTTCATAATATTGGACATTAACTTCGCTTAGTGAGCGATTAATGACCATCCCTCACGAGTTTAAACAGACAGGACAGTGTGTGGCATTAATTTCATTGCAATACTAATGTTGCAGTAAATTTGAGGTTGGGATCATGCACTTGCCAATTTTTATAATCTTCACCAATGCAGATTTATGTTTCACTTTTTCTTGATAGTATTCAATATATATCCCATTTTGTTGGATTCTTTTTGACATCTAAGAATAGTGCAATGACATTGTAAACGCATCTTAACTTGTGCAAAACCAGTAATACGTCAGGATGATAAAGAAAACCTTCGTAAGCACTGCTACATTAAATAAGGTGAAGTGAGCCAGAAGAGTAATAAAATTCCAGCAGCATATTTGCAGTCTAAAGCTCTTCTTGTTTATGCATGCGATTTTTGTTGGATGTTGCAGTCCGAAGGCATCCAACAAAAATCAATTCCATACGAGTGCCATATATGCAATTTCTGTCGCATGTTGTAGTGGGATACTTTGTCGGGTGGCGATATTCAACAAAATTCGTATGTATCTTTGTTTCTCAAAATTTGTATGTATCTTTGTTTCTATGTTCCTTCAGTTTGTCCAACAAAATGCCTTACTATGATGTCCGACAACTATCGGACTGCACCACCCGCTCTCATCCCCTCCATATGTTGACAGTTCTGTTCCCTTACTACTCCCATACGGACAAGAAAAAATGATAATTCAATGTATTTTCAACGTAATAGGGGCTTAACACATTTTTTTGCCCCTCCGGAAATTTCTCTCTCTCTCTATCTCTCCCTCTCTCCTCCTACCATCACTGGTTTCTGCTGCTGTGGTTGTGTTGTGCATAAAAGGAGCCTAAAAGTTGAGGTCGAAACTTAACAACAACATTTCCTGTTCCCATGCAGAGTTCCATAAAAAAAAAGTCAATCACGACAAAATTCCCTGACTTTTTTTGACACCTCAAATTCCGTGACTTTTCCCAGTTTTCCAGGTCTGTCGCCACCCTGTGTCTTTATCTATAAAAATATCGCAATTGTCGTTGCTTCCATGTATTTCCTGTACGTGAAGCGGATGTTCCGTGCATTCCATGACATAACCACCTGTCAGTGTTTCCAACCACCCCATTGTTTTGTGGGGCATTTCTTGTTTGCTTAACCTAATGTAACCGAACTTAACCTTACCGTGAATGGTTCGTGGGGCTATCCGTGAATGGTTATACGACCCCAAATTATAGGTATTAGTAGGTATTATTTTGTTTCAAAGGTTGGAAACACTGCATAACCACTCCAAATCGACAAAACACAAGCACGACGCGCGATGATTCAGAACGCTCGCACCATATTGTGTGTCATGCAAGCGAAGAAAACGAACAAAAATAATTACTTGTAAAATGAAAAATTGAAATTATTTTTGTGAGAAATTCATAATTACACCTTATAGAATGTTCCGCAATGCAGAATAAGTAAGTAGCAATGTCAAAAAGGACGAAATAAATGAGTTATAGCCATTTTGACTAGATCAAACTAGTAATACAAAATCATAATTGCACTCTGTAGCAGTTGTTATGCTCAAAGAAATTAGTGATACCTTAAATATCAAATTTTATTGATAGAAAAATGTATTTTAATGGTAAAATTAATATATTGTTGTAACATTATTTCAGAGTGACTATCTTCAACAGGTGGTGAACCTAGCTTTCGAGCTACTTTCACCAGATTTTAAACTGCACATGTGCATGATCAGGGTGGCTACAAACAAGCAGAAATGAAATTCCCTGACTATTCCAGGTTTTCCAGGACAAAATTTACATTCTTCCCTTACAATTACAAACTAAACTAAATCGATGTTTGTAAATGGAAATAATATACTCATACAGATCCAGGTATGGATTTGTTAAGTACCAATATTATCTTCTATGAAATTGACTTAATTTCTCTATTCGCTATGATTTGAATACAAACAGCAAAATAGTGAATTTGGAAAATTATTACAATTCAAAGCTAGGGAAGGATTACAGAATTTTATCCTACGGAGTAAGTTTAAAATAAAATACTTGATTATTTTTAAAGTTACGACTAAATGAGATAAGAGTGAAGAGTGAATGATTAAGAAATACAAATTGTAATTTATCAGTTTCCTTATACATTCTCAGTATTATATGTTGATATTTCCACTGAGGTTTGGAACCCTCTGCTGGCAAGAACCATGAGTGAGGACTCATTTTTCGATGAATAAAGCTGCTTCTCTCTTCTCTGAAAAACAAACAACTTAACTCTTGGATATAAGTGAAACAACTGAATTGTACAAAAGAAAGTGTCATATTTCCTTACATTATCAATGGCATTTCTGCTTCAGTACAGTATATCCAAGTGAAGTACTGTGAAACTGACAACATGCAGTTATACCATTATTGCTGACGAAAGGGTATGTATGTATTAGAAATTTAATGCAAGGAATTTATAGAATTGTATTGTATAGGTACCTGATTTAGCTAACCCAGGGTGGCTACAAACAAGCAGAAATGAAATTCCCTGACTTTTCCAGGTTTTCCAGGACAAAATTTACATTTTTCCCTGACAATTACAAATTAAACTAAATCGATGTTTTTGCGAACGGAAATAATAAACTCATACAGATCGACGTATGGTTTTGTTAAGTACCAATATTATCTTCTTTGAAATTGACTTAATTTCTCTATTTTCTATGATTTGAATTCAAACTGCAAAATAGTGAATTTGAAAAATTATTACAATTCACAAGCTAGGGAAGGATTACGGAATTTTGTAATAAGCAGTAAGTTTAAAATAAAATACTTGATTATTTTTAAAGTTACGACTAAATGAGATAAGAGTAAAGAGTGATTGATTAAGAAATACAATTTGTAATTTATCAGTCTCCTTATACTTTCTCGGTATTACATATGTTGATATTTCCAATGAGGTTTGGAACCCTTTGCATGCAAGAACCATGAGTGCGGACTCATTTTTCAATGCATAAAGCTACTTCTATCTTCTCTCTAAAGCAAACAACTTAACTCTTTCATCAAAGGGATTTCTGCTTCAGTACAGTATATCCAAGTGAAGTACTGTGAAACTGACAACATGCAGTTATACCATTAATGTTGACGAAAAGGGTATGTAGATATTAGAAATTTAACGCAACGAATTTATAGAATTGCATTGTATAGGTACCTGATTTTGCTAACCACACATAAAAACAGGAACACACTAATAATAAAAGCTTCTGAAAGTTCATATACGAGGGGCATCCGGAAAAAACTCCAATGGTGCCTATACGCAGCACTAGTGGTCGGAGAGCGACACACACACACATGCAGGCAGGAAGAAGTGGCATGTAGCTTCATGCTCATGTGCAGACCGGAAGTCGTGAGTGATAGTATGGTCAGACGATGGTGCAGACAATTCACGGAAGGAAAATCGAATGTGCACAACCCCATACAGGTGAGTACACAGGGGCCCTTTGCATCACTTCAGGTGAGATATCTTGAACCACTCCCTGTACAGCCCTGGACTTGAATGTACAGACTTTCATATCTTTGTTTAACTGATGAGGTTTCTGGCAGGGCAATGATTTGACAGCTACGCCGCAGTAGAGATAGTTCCAGTCTTTGTTGTCAGACACATATACCATGGGCATACAAAATTTAGTGCCATGCTACGACAAATGCCAGAACAACGGTGGTGATTATGCCGAAAATTAGGTTAGGACTCACTGTTACTAATGTAATAACTTGCAACTGATATTCTTGTTTTATTTATGCCTAATTGGTAGGATATTGATATTTTTTTTTCAAATTGGTGTATTTTCTTATTTTTTTTTATTTTTACTATACGGTGTTATTTTTCCCAAAATTCACATTTTCATTTTAGCGCATTTTCTGGCAAATATCTGAAATTATACCTTCATGGTGTTTTTAAACTACTGTTTCAAATTGTAAGTCACATGGCTTACGCCTCTTCGTGAGAGTTTGATATCTTGAAAGTTATTTTGGGAAAGTTATTTTCCATACCCCTTTTTTAATTCTATGGTAAGGATTTTAGATAATAGAATTTTCCCAGTATATACTGAAGGGTGCATAATAACCATAAGTGGCGACGCACCCAAAAAATTAAATCAATCGATCTCATGTGACAGATACCGATATATTATGGCACCAAAAATTGGCATTATCTTCTATTGGACTTGTTAGTGTTACGTTTCCCAAAATTCGCGTTTTTGTTTTAGAACATTTATCTGCCAAATATAGCGAAACTTAATACTCCATTGTCCTTTTAAACTATTATTTTAAATAGTAGGTCACATGGTCTACGTATTTTCGTGACAGTTTGATATGTTGGAACAGATTTTTGAGGAAGTAAAAGTAAAGTGCTCCCCTGCACTTTCATGAAGGTGTATAGGGGTGTGGAGTTAGGGCCCCACACTTTCTTGATCACGGCTGAAGGTGGGGGTGATGTGATCAGCACCACACTCCTGGCTACCTTTATCCCTCAAAGTTTCCTCAAGGTACCAGCTTCATATGATGCTGGGTGAGCGCCGAAGCAGTTTGAATAGGTGGAAAACATCCCGGTTCTCCCCTGCAGGGGATCGACCCCGGGTCTCTAGCATAGTAGTCGGATGACCTAACGACTGAGCTCCATTATTACTCGCTCGACAAATGTCGATGGTGCGCACTTAGCTTGGTAATTCAAAACAAATCTCGTGCGACAAATACGAAGATGTGGCTCCCGTGTGACGGTAGATACGCACTCGATCTCCTGTTAGAACCCTGCCACTTTGCTCTGTGATGCAAATGGTTTTGATAGAGGTTGAAAAAATCGTGGGAAATACATGATTAAATGTCACTGTCGGAATTATTCCATGTACGTATAACTCTATAGTTTACTCTTGAGTAAAATGTTGGAAAACTTGCATGTTCTATGTACACAAACATGGCCTAGAAAAGACAAGAATGTTCGATTTCATGGAAGTTTTCGTTGCTTTAGGACATTTCTTAAAAAAAAAAATCGCTAATCGAATTTTATGTCAAATTCGCATTATTTCGAACGGGCGAAAAATGTGTCCAGACATCACTGCACATTCCTAAACATAACTTCGCAGCAATTACCATTTTTCACAGTTTTGGCGTTTGCGAAAAATCAATGTCCCTACTAATTGGAAATTACTTTCTGGCCACCCCTCGTATAAATCAGTAGATGGAAAGTGAAAATTTAGCAGGGCTGGAAGAGAAAAGTCAATTCTTGAAGAAAGTAATTTGCTTTTATGATTGAATGATTCGAGTAAATATGATATTAAAGTATTTACATATTTATTATTAGTATTTTATTTCATTATATTGGACATTAGCCTTACTCTGTGAGAGATTAATGACTATCTCTCATGAGTTTAAACAGACAGGACAGAGAGTGGCGTTAATTTCATTGCAATACTAGTGTTGCAGTAAATTTGAGGTAGGGATAACGTTCACCAACGAAGATTTATGGTTCACTTTTTCGTTATAGTATTCAATATATATCCCATTTGGTTGGATTCTTCTTGATATCTAAAAATAGTGCAATGTCATTGTAAACATATGTTAACTTGTGCGAAACCAGTAATAAGTCAGGATGATGAAAGAAGACCTTCGTAAGGACTGCTACATTAAATAAGGTGAAGTGAACCAGAAGAGTAATATTTGCAGTCTAAAGCTCTTCTTGTTTATGCATGCGATTTTTGTTGGATGTTGCAGTGCACGCAATTTCTGTAGCATGTTGTAGTGAGATACTTTGTCGGGTGGTGATATTCGACAAAAATCGTATGTATCAATGGAACCTATTTGTTTCCATGTTCCTTCAGTTTACCCAACAAAATGCCTTACTACGGCGTCCGACAACTATCGTACGGCGCCACCCGCTCTTATCCCCTCCATCTGTTGACAAGTCCCCTTACTACTCCCATACGGACAAGAAAAAATGATAATTCAATGCATTTTCCACGTAATATTTAGAGGCTTAACCTTTACTCCCCGATGATACCATATGGTATCATGGTGCTGATTACGAAATGAATGTGCTTTTTGGACCTTCATACTCTTATGTTTGGGTGGAAACTCTGACACAGGTCTGGAGCAAGCCTGGGAAATTCATATTGATGACCAACTCCCCCCCCCCTCCGCAAGATATCCATGCAACATATACGAACAGAGTTTTTTGAAAACGTCCATTCTGTGAAGAGAATACTATGGATTGCACCTTCTCCCTAAAATAGCTGGAGAAGAGGGGGGCAAACTCCAGATTTTTATGTTTTATTTTCATTGCAATTCGGTGGTCGCGCCCCCAAACCCCCCTTCCTCGGTTCGACATTCTGAATTGTACACGGTTGCATGCTCTGATATTTTAGCTGCAAAACAAAACTTATCCGAAGTAGATTGCTCCCATAGTGCCCGAGTTATAACAATTTTCTGAGCAATATGCAAATTACTTACTTTTAGTAAAAAACAGTTTCACATTTTGGCTTATTATTCAACTTGCATGGCACCCAAAAACATGAAACATGTTTCATTCTCTTTGGAAACGTCCATTCTTCGAAGAGAATACTAAGGTTTGCGCCTTCTCCCCAAAATAGCGGGAGAACAAGGGGAAATCTCCAGATGTTTTTTTTTAAAATTGAAATTCGGGTTCGCTCCCCCCAAGCCCCCTTCCTCGTCCGACGTTCTGAATTGTATACGGTTGCATGCTCTGATGTTCTATCTGAAAAACAAAACTTATCGGAAGTAGATTGCTCCCTTACTGCCCGAGTTATAACAATCTACCTAAAAAAATGCAAGTTACATATTTTTCGTAAAAAAAATCACATTTTTGCTTATTATGCAACTTGTATGGCACCAAAGAACATGAAACATGTTATGTTCTCTTGAGAAATTCCCATTCTTTGAAAAGAATACTAAAGTTGCGGCCTCTCCCCAAAATAGCAGGCAAAGAAGGGGCAAACACCAAATTTTTGTTTTTTTATTGAAATTCGGGTTCGCGCCCCCCAAGCCCCCTTCCTCGTCCGGCGTTCTGAATTGTATACGGTTGCATGCTCTGATGTTATATGTGAAAAACAAAACTTATCGGAAGTAGATTGCTCCCATAGTGCCTGAGTTATAACAATTTACCTAAAAAAATGCAAGTTACCTATTTTTCGTAAAAAAAAAAAGAAATCACATTTTGGCTTAGTATTCAACTTGTATAGCACCAAAAAACATGAAACATGTTTCATTCTCTTGAGAAATGTCCATTCTTTGAAAATATTACTAAAGTTTGCGTCATATCCCCAAAATAGCGGGAGAAGAGGGTGCAAACTCCAGATTATTATGTTTTTTCCATTGAAAATCGGGAGACGTGCGCCCCCCCCCCCCCCTCAAGCCCCCCTTCCTCGGTTCGGTGTTCTGAATTGTACACGGTTGCATGCGATGATATTTTAGCTGCAAAACAAAAGTTATCCGAAGTAGATTGCTCACATAGTGCTCGAGTTATAACAATTTTCCTCCAAAGAGTGTTCGAATTTAAAATTCCCGCCGAGAAGCCCGGGCGAGAAATTTCTCTCTCTCTCCCTCCTCCTGCCATCACTGGTTTCTGGCGCCGTGGTTGTGTTGCGCATAAAAGGGGCCTAAAAGTTGAGGCCAAAACTTACGAACGAGATATCCTGTTCCCGTGCAGAGTTCCATAACGATATTTAAAATAAAAAAATAAAAAAAAGGCAATGAAGACGAAATTCCCTGACATTTCCCTGACTTTTTTTGACGCCTCAAATTCCCTGACTTTTCCCGGTTTTCCAGGTTTTCCAGGTCTGTCGCCACCCTGTCAGGGTGGCTACAAACAAGCAGAAATGAAATTCCCTGACTTTTCCAGGTTTTCTAGGACAAAATTTACATTTTTCCCTGACAATTACAAACTAAACTAAATCGATGTTATTGCAAATGGAAATAATAAACTCATACAGATCCACATATGGATTTGTTAAGTACCAATATTATCTTCTATGAAATTGACTTAATTTCTCTATTCTCTATGATTTGAATTCAAACCAGGAAATAGTGAATTTGGAAAATTATTACAATTCAAAGCTAGGGAATGATTACAGAATTTTATCCTACGCAGTAAGTTTAAAATAAAATACTTGATTATTTTTAAAGTTACGAGGGGCGATCAGGTTGCTCTGACCCTAACATAGAAAGAGCGGCAATAGGGTTTCAATTTTTTTTTTATTTTTCAACATACTCCTCTGCAACTCCAATGCACTTCTTCCATCGGTGCTTCAACGCCTCGATATCTTGCAAAAAAAATCTTCCGACTGGTCCTCCAACCATGAGTCCACAGCCCTTATCACCTCAGAATCATCAGAAAAGTTTTGCCCACGAATGTCATTCTTCAAATGTTTGAACAAATGGAAATCACTGTGGACCAAATCTGGGGAATAGGGTGGGTGGGGCAGCAATTCGAAGGATGCATCTGCGATAGCGGCCCTCGCAATGCGTGAGGTGTGGACAGGTGCATTGTTCTGGTGAAGGAGCACTCCACGGGTCAACATCCCACGCCTCTTTTTCTTGATAGAATCACGTGATTTCTTGATTAGGTCACTGTAGTATGTGCCAGTGATGGTTTGGCCTCTTTGTAGATAGTCCACAAGAAGGACAGCCTTGCAGTCCCAGAAAATTGAGGCCATCACCTTCTTGGCTGACGTTTGCACCTTGAACTTCTTCGTTGGTGGAAAATGTGGGTGTTTCCACTCCATGCTTTCTGATTTTGTTTCTGGTCGAAGTGATGGACCCATGTTTCATCCATAGTTACAAATCGGGCAAGAAAATCGTCCATATCAGCACGAAACTTGTCAAGAAGTTCTTGACTGATGGGCACTCGGGTGCGCTTCTGATCTGGGGTGAGGTTTCGAGGGACCCATCTTGCAGCATTTTTTTTTCATTTGCAATTCCTGGGTAATTATGTATTGCACAGTGCCATATGACAGGCCACACATCTCAGCAACATGACGCATAGTGACTCGACAATCCTTCAGCACGGTATCGTGGACTTTGTTAATGTTTTCGGTCGTCATGACAGTTTTTGGTGCTCCACCTGCATGTTCATCCTCACACAACTCTCTCCCACAATTAAACTCACGACACCATCTCTTCATCATACTGTATGAAGGAGTAGTGTCCCCTTTTGTATCCACCAAGTCCTCATGAATTTTGGATACCGTCCACTTCTTCTTCACAAAATATTTGATCACCGCTCTCACCTCAGTTTTCTCCATTCTGGCACATTGACACATCTTCACTCAATTAAACCCCTGTAAAAAGAAAACTGTACGTTATCTAGACTTGAAATTCAGAATGAAAGCATATAAAGGATCACCAAACAATATCAAAATAAAAAATCAATCATAACGTCATTCCTTCTATGTTAGGGTTGGAGCAACCTGATCGCCCCTCGTACGACTAAATGAGATACGAGTGAAGAGTGATTGATTTAGAAATACAATTTGTAATTTATCAGTCTCCTTATACATTCTCGGTATTATATGTTGATATTTCCACTGAGGTTTGGAACCCTCTGCTTGCACGAACCATAAGTGCAGACTCATTTTTCGATGCATAAAGCTACTTCTCTCTTCACTGTAAAGCAAACAACTTAACTCTTGCATATAAGTGAAACAATTAAATTGTACAAAAGAAAGTGTCATATTTCCATATATTATCAATGGGATTTATGCTTCAGTACAGTATATCCAAGTGAAGTACTGTGAAACTGACAACATGAAGTTATACCATCATTGCTGACGAAAAGGATATGGAGGTATTAGAAATTTAACGCAAGGAATTTATAGAATTGCATTGTATAGGTACCTCTGATTTAGCTAACCACACATTAAAACAGGAACACTCTGTTAATAACAGCTTCTGAAAGTTCATATACGAGGGGCATCCTGAAAAAAGCTCCAATGGTGCCTACACCGCAGCACTAGTGGTGGGAGAGCGACACACACACACACACATGAAGGCAGGAAGAAGTGGCATGTAGCTGTAATCTGGTACAGTTGCAATGCCGCCGTTTTAGGACAGTTCTAGGTTAAACATTGCAGCTCTCATACAGTCTCCCACCGACTGCGATGTAGCCTAAGTGTAGTAATCAGATTTTTGGCACCCCCAGAATTTGGCACAGAGCCACCAACAATCGTGTGAGGTGTGCAAACCAGACGTCGTGAGTGATAGTATGGTCAGACGATGGTGCAGACAATTCACAGAAGGCCAATCGAATGGTGCAGACAATTCACAGAAGGCCAATCGAATGTGCACAACCCCATACAGCTGTGCACACGTGGGCCCTTTGCATCACTTCAGGTGAAAGATCTTGGACCACTCCCTATACAGTCCTGGCCTTGCATGTATCGACTTTCATCTCCTTGTTTAACTAAAGAGGTTTCTGGCAGGGCAAGGATTTGACAGCTACACTGTGGTAGAGGCGGTCTTTGCTGTCAGACACATATGCCATGGGCATACAAAATTTAGTGCCATGCTACGACAAATGCCAGAACAATGCTGGAAATGCCGGAAATTAGGTTAGGATTCACTGTTACTAATGCAATAAATTACAACTGATATTCTTGTTTTATTTATGCCTAATCGGTAGAGATCTTGATTTTTTGTTATATTTTTCAAATGTGTATTTTTTTTTTTTTTTTTACTATTCGGTGTTTTTTTCCCCAAAATTCATATTTTCATTTTAGCGCATTTTCTGGCAAAAACCTGAAATTATACCTTCAAGGTGTTTTTAAACTACGGTTTCAAATTGTAAGTCGCATGGCCTACGCCTCTTCGTGAGAGTTTCATATCTTGAAAGTTATTTTCCATTTTGCCTTTTTCATTTTATCGTAAGGGTTTCAGATAATGGTATTTTCCCCATATATACTGAAGAGTGCAAAATGACCATAAGTGGCGACGCACCCAAAAAAAATTAAATCAATCACTCTCACGTGACAGATACCGATATATTATCGCACCAAAAATTGGCATTAACTTTATTTGACTTGTTAGTGTTACGTTTCCCAAAATTCGTGTTTTTGTTTTAGAACATTTTTCTCCCAAATATACAAAAACTTAATACTCCATTGTGCTTCTAAACTATTATTTTCAATTGTAGGTCACATGGTCTACGTATTTTCGTGACAGTTTGATGTGTTGGAACAGATTTTTGAGGAACAAAAAGTAAATTGCTCCCCTGCACTTTGCCATGAAGGTGTACAGTTTTCACGTTTGCGAAATATCAATGTCCCTACTAATTGGAAATTACATTCTGGCCACCCCTCGTATAAATCAGTAGATGGAAAGTGAAAATTTATCAGGGTTGGCAGAGAAAAGTCAATTCTTGAAGAAAGTGATTTGCTTTTATGATTGAATGATTCGAGTAGATATGATATTGAAATATTTACGTATTTTTTATTAGTATTTTATTTGGGCATTAACTTCACTCAGTGAGTGATTAACAACCATCCCTCACGAGTTTAAACAGACAGGACAGTGTGTGGCAATAATTTCATTGCAATACTAGTGTTGCAGTAAATTTGAGGTTGGGAGCATGCACTTGCCAATTTTTATAACGTTCACCAATGCAGATTTATGTTTCACTTTTTCGTGATAGTTTTCAATATATATCCAGTTTTTTTTTTTTATTCTTCTTGATATCTAAGAATAGTGCAATGTTATTGTAAAGAATAGTGCAATGTTATTATAAACGCATTTTAACTTGTGCAAAACCAGTAATACGTCAGGATGATAAAGAAAACCTTCGTAAGCACTGCTACATTAAATAAGGTAAAGTGAGCCAGAAGAGTAATAAAATTCCAGCAGCATATTTGGAGTCTAAAGCTCTTCTTGTTTATGCATGCGATTTTTGTTGGATGTTGCAGTCCGAAGGCATCCAACAAAAATCAATTCCATACGAGTGCCATGCATGCAATTTTTTTCGCATGTTGTAGTGAGATACTTTACTTTGTCGGGTGGCGATATTCGACAAAATTCTTATGTATCTTTGTTTCTATGTTCCTTCAGATTGTTCAACAAAATGCCTTACTATGATGTCCGACAACTATCGGACGGCGCCACCTGCTCCCATCCCCTCCATCTGTGGACAGTTCTGTTCCCTTACTACTCCCATACAGACAAGAAAAAATGATAATTCAATGTATTTTCCACGTAATAGAGGCTTAACACATTTTTTTGCCCCTCCGGAAATTTCTCTCTCTCCTCCTACCATCACTGGTTTCTCGCGCTGTGGTTGTGTTGCGCATAAAAGGGGCCTAAAAGTTGAGGCCGAAACTTAGCAACAAGATTTCCTGTTCCCGTGCAGAGTTCCATAAAAAAAATTCAATCAAGACAAAATTCCCTGACTTTTTTTGACACCTCAAATTCCCTGACTTTTCCCGGTTTTCCAGGTCTGTCGCCCCCCCCCCCTGTGTTTTTATCTATAAAAATATCACAATTGTCGTTGCTTCCATGTATTTCCTGTACGTGAAGTGGATGTTCCGTGCATTTCATGACGTAACCCCCTGTCAGTGTTTCCAACCATGCCATTGTTTTGCAAGAGGATGAAAAAACCAAGTACGACCCAAAATTTGGTAAGAATTTACAATATAGAGAAAGTCTTCAATTTCGTTAATTTTTGGTATACTAACTAATTTTGGCCTCCTAATCACGAATCTGTTGTAAAAAACCGGGGGTCACGTCTGGAAATTGTACATTTTGATGAAAAATTGTTTGTTAGCACCAAAAACCATCCACGGGTAGCCCCACAAACCATTGACGTTAGCCCCAAAAACCATCCACGGATAGCCCCACAAACCATTCACACGAGGTTAGGTTAGGCCTGTTAGGTTAGGTTCCATTAGCACTCATTTCACACCTAAATTCATCGAAAAAATAGGGATCGTACTAGAATTGAACATCATAAATCATTTTCTTGGTTTCTTGGTGTGGTTGGACACAATGACAGGAGATTACATTTTTGTTCGTAAAACTACGCATATACACCTATATATAAAAAAAATTCAATCGGCTTTTTTTCAAATTTTCAGACGTGACTCCCGGTTTTTTTCAACAGATTCATGATTAGGAGATCAAAATTAGATAGTATACCGAAAATTAACAAAATTGGAGACTTTCTCTATATTGTAAATTCGCTCCCAAAATTTTAACTGTTTGCCTAACCTAACCTTCCATGAATGGTTTCTGGGGCTATACGTGAATGGTTTGTGGGGCATTTTTTTGTTTGCCTAACCTAATGTAACCTAACTTAACCTTACCGTGAATGGTTCGTGGGGGCTATCCGTGAATGGTTATACGACCCCAAATTATAGGTATTAGTAGGTATTATTTTGTTTTAAAGGTTGGAAACACTGCATAACCCCTCCAGGAAAAATTTACTATCCTTCGAACACCTCTAATTTTTTCATTTCGTCAATTTTTGACATTCGTACTTACGTATCTGCTTCACGGAACACTCCTGAAGGTGTAGAACATCTAGAAATTGCAAAATAAGCTAAAATAAGGCGTCAGTTTTCGGAATGGAAACTGTCGATTGGTAAATGTTTACTATCCTTCGGACACCTGTGGGGCTATGCGAGAATGGTGTGTGGGGCTACGAATATTTTTTCGAAATCAATTTTTTAACTATTGTAACCTATGCGTGGCCCTACCTAACCTAACCTTACCGGAAATGGTTTAGTTTAGTTTAGTTTAGTTTATTTGCGTCCAGGGACTACCGGTGTGTACAAATTACAGTACATGGTAATATAGGACATGTCAATACTTACATTACAATACAGGTACATTAATAGATTTTACAAATACAAAATATATAGCCAAAAATTGTAAAAAATTGGGTCTTACTCTGCTATTATATCAAAATCACAAAAAAATATAACATGAGAAGATATACTAATTACCCACTTTCATTTGACATTTAATTTTACAAGAATAATATGTGATTATACTACATTATGTACATTTGTCTTATGTAAAAGCCGCTTCCATGTATTCAGCTATAGAATAAAAAACATGCTTCAGAAGCATTGATTTTATCTTGTGCTTGAATATCATCAAGTTTGGTTCTTTCCTCACATCTTGTGGTAGTTTATTGTAGAGATCTATGGAAGAGTTTAAGGGACCTTTCTTACATAAGTTGAGGCGGCAGTGTTTTATGTGAAGTTTGTCTTTATTTCTTGTGTTTAGGCCATGTATTTCCTCATTTGTGGCAAAGTTGGAAATATTTTGCTTAACATAAATTAAGCATTCATAAATGTATATGCAGGGGAGAGTTAACACATTAAGTTTACGGAAAAGAGTTCTACATGAATAAGTTTTTACTCCAGCTATGATTCTTATAGCTCTTTTTTGAAGCATAAAAAGGACATTGGAGTGGCCCTTGTTACCCCAAACCATAATACCGTATCTTAGTAAAGCATCAAAGTTTGCCATATAAAGGCACTTTACAGTTTGGGTGCTTGAGATGTCTACCATTTCTCGAAGGGCATAGCACACACTACTTAATTTTGATTGTAGCGTGTTTATGTGTTCTGTATAGCTAAGGTGTTCATCCAGAATGATACCCAGAAATTTTGAATTTTTGTTAGGCTCTAGTTGTGTATTCCCAGATATTAGATTGAGGCTTATTTGGTTTCTGGTTTGGATTGTAGAAAATGTAATGTAATTTGTTTTTTTGCTGTTGAGGAGTAGATTATTATTTAAAAACCAGTCATCTAATTTGTTTAATACGTTATTAGCCTTAGATTGTAGAGCATCTTTGGAAGTGTCTGTTACTATAATATTTGTATCATCAGCATATAATATTGCATTTGCCTCAGGTATAACATTTGGTAAATCATTTATGTACATAAGAAACAAAAGAGGACCAAGAATACTTCCCTGAGGCACCCCACATGTTACACTTTTCATGGTGGAGTGTTGATGTGTTACGTATCCTTTTGCTGTGGTGTGAGCGATTTCTACAATTTGCTTTCTATTGGTAAGATAAGATTGAAACCACTTTTGTGGTAGTCCACGAATACCAAGTTTTTGAAGTTTCCACAGCAATATCTCGTGATTTACAGAATCGAAAGCTTTTGATAGGTCACAAAAAACTCCTACCGTGTGATTAAAATTATTCAGAGATTGTGTGACACATTCTACTAAGTCTGCTAACGCTGTTTTCGTGCTTCGTTCGGACCTAAAACCATGCTGCGACAAACTTAAGATTGAGTGTTTACTACAGAAATTTTCTACTCTCATCATTATTGCATGTTCAATAATTTTTGAGAAGACTGAGAGTTGGGAAATGGGCCTGTAATTTGATAAATCCTTTGGGTCATTTTTCTTCAGTAATGGTTTAACAACAGCTATTTTTAGCCTGTCTGGGAAAATACCCTGTTCAATGGAATCGTTTATTATATGTAGTAATGGTTGACATAGGGAACTATAACATTTCTTAATTAGGAAGTCTGGTATTTCATCAATGCCGGAAGATCGTTTGTTATTTATACGCCTGAAGATTATCTTTAATTCCTGTTCAGTAATGGGGGAAATGAACAAGGATTTGTCATTCACTGTTATGTGTGTAGAACATTCTTCTGGAGCAGCCATAAACCCATTCCTTCTATTTGGAACTGCATTTACAAAATACTCATTGAAAGCATTCGCAATATTAGGGGGATGTTGGACTTCTTTTCCATTAATGCATATCACCATATTATTACCTAAAGATTGGTGTTTTGTTGATGCATTTCTTATAATTTCCCACATTGTTTTACATTTATTGTTTGAATTATTGATTTTACGGTCATTATGATTAATTTTTGATTGGTGGAGTACATTTTTATATATTTGCTTATACCTCTTGTAATATTTCAGAAAAGATGGATTGGGATTCACCTTACTTTCAGAATGGAGCAATTTTAGTTTTCTACTTGAGATTCTGATTCCGTTTGTGACCCATGGTTTACACTCGGTGGATATGTTTACTTGTTTAGGTGGAAAACATTCATTGTGTAACAAGATAATTTTGTTCAGAAAGAGATTAAATTTTTCGTTTGTGGAAGGTAAGTTATAAATATCTTCCCAATTTTCGCTGTTTAGTTTTCCAATAAACATGAGTATAGAACCTTCATCATATTTACGTTTCTGCATTTTTAGTGGCTTTCTATGATATTCAGGAGCTTCTCTTTTACATGTGAGACATAAAAATTGTGCTTCATGGTCGGAGAAGTGGACTGATATGTTTTCACATTGAAACTCTTTTGAATGTACACTTATTAACATGTGGTCTATGAGGGAGAGTGTCTCTTTCGTTATGCGCGTGGGTGTTGTTACAATTTGCTTTAGGCCAAAAGTGTTTATTGTGGCTTCAAAGTGCAGTTTCCGTTCTGTATTTTTTAGAAAATCAATGTTTAGGTCCCCGCATACCAAAATTTCACATGTATAACTTTTTAATTCATCTAACAATACTGACAGATTTTTTATGAATATTGTATAGTCTGCATCAGGCGTTCTGTAGCAACATACTATTATTAAATTGTATTGTGCAAGACGTACAACACTAACTTCAAAATGTTTTTCTATAGGTCTCACAGTTTTGGGGACAATTTGTTTGGCAATTATATCATTTTTTGTAAATATGCCTGTTCCCCCTCGTTTTATTAGAGACTTTGATGAGAAACTAGCTAGGTGGAAATTTGGAATTTGAAGGTAAGTAATTTCATCTTTGGACAGCCAGTGCTCAGTAACACACAGTACATGTGCATCTAAACATTCATCAGTTAGGAGCATTTCTAAATCTAACACTTTGCCTGTAATACCTTGAATGTTTAGATGCACAATATTGCATTGTATAACTCTCTTTTTCATTTGAGAGAAACTATTGGGTGTAAGACCTTGTTCCTTACGTTTAACATTTACAATATTTGTTGCATTTTTACATTTTACAATAAAAAATCATCTTTAAATTTGCCCGGAACACTCCTTATTCTATCGGATGTTCGTGCAGATGGTTCTTTTTGTTTTACATTAACTCTTTTATCATTTTCCACTTCCTTGTCTTTTTCATCTTTTCTCACTTCACTGTAATCTTCATTTTCTTCACTACCATTTTTATCACTTACCATTTGACTGCATTTTTCACCATTCATCACAAGACAGACTTTTCCGCTATTTACCACATCACTATATTTCTTTCCATTTACCACTTCACTTCCCTGATTATTTATGGGGTACCATTTCAGTTCAATAGGATTGCACTTTCTTCTTTGGTTTATAATGTATTCAGTTATCACCGTACCTATTGCTTTTGACACCTTTTCTTTTCCAGATCGGTTCAGATGCATGCCGTGATTTGTGAAATTGTTTCTCTCTAGCCTGCTTACATCAACAATATCGACATTACTAAAGTTTTTGCACAGGTGTCTGATATTCTTGTTTGTCTCTTTTATGGCCACATTAACACAAGATTCCGGTATGAGATCGTATCTCGTTGGTATATTAACTATGATCACTTTAGAGTTTCTTATTTCAGGTAGTTTCTTTTCCAATGTATATATCACATCGTGACCCTCATTGCATGCTACATTGTTTGAACCTGCCATTAGCACTACACAGCTGCTGATTTCTTTGTTTTGAGGTTTTAGGCTACTTACAATGTGCCCAATTTTTGCACCTGGCTTGACAAAACCTAACACTGAAACATCGCCTAGCTGACTCTTCACTTTTTCTGCCATTCCTCTGCCATGACTATCAGCATAGATGATCACTTCTGGTTGACTAACACTCGATTTTTTTATTTTCGAGATGTTTGTGGTTGTGTTTTTTGACTTCACATTTCTTCTGTACGTTCTTGAATTAGTTTCTGGGTGTATTTCTTCAGTCTGGAAATCTTGTAGTGTAGAAAATCTGTTTTTACTCTCGAAATTTATGCTATCGATGTGATGTTTTTTCTTTGTTGATTTCCTAACCACTTGAGTCCATGAGGATGTAGAATTTGTTATTTCCTTTGCCTTTTCAATAGCTTCTAGTCTGTTTTTCAGGGCTTCATTTTCATTTTTTAACTCCTTTATATCACTTTGCAGTAGATTCACTACCTGTAAAAGATTCGGGAGTTCCTCATTTTCAACACTTTTTTCTCCGTTTTCACATTGCGGACAGAACCATTCACTGTTTTGGTCGATTTCTTCATCGGCATTCAAGTTGCCGCACTTAAAGTGTAACCATTCGTCACACATGTCGCAAAGAATTCCATTTTTTACAGATCTTTTACACTTTGCACATTTATCATCATATTTTGTCTTCAATTTCAGAGGAGCTGATAAAAGTACGTCTTCACTCGTTGGCGCCATCTTGTGAAAGGTGGGGCTATGTACGAAATCTGTCCGAAGGATAGTAAACAAGTACCGTAGTTTCTTCTGTAAAAATAAATAAATGTGTCCGAAGGATAGTAAACTAGTACCAAACGAAAAAACAAGAATTACTCGATATGTCGAAAATTGAGATTATTTGCGTGAAAAAAAAAGACAAGTTGTTACCCTTCTCTCACCACCTGATGAAAATAGTCGCAGCCATAATATCCATCCGATATATTTAGTACACACACACGAAAGAGGCAACATAAGTATGCATTTCTCGTACGTACCACAACTCAATATACATACTACTACTAATCTGTGCTACTCTACTACTACCACAACACTTTTTCATGCCCAAGCATTAATTTTGACTTTGGATTCCTTCTAATTGTCCCGTGTTAGAAAAAAAACAAATGTTGTGTATCTATTCAGTAAATATAGACATATCGCTAAAAACTTAATAAAAACAAGATTCAAAATAGAAACATTAATTAAATTATGCAATGGTTTGAATCTGTTAGGTTTGTTTGAGTGTAATATGTTATAATTTTCTGATTATGGACTAGTTGGACAAAGCAGATAAAGTTGCCAAATGAAGTCCAATTGTGTGACGTCACAGCAGACGACGCGCTGGGACTGAGTCTTCACAACGAGAAAACGCGTTTTCTTCCTATCCAATTCAATTCTATTTTCCTTCGGAAGGGGTAGCTCTTCAATAAGGTTATAATTTTCCGTACCCATAAATACTTATGACATGGTATTTTTCTTTGGCCGAGTCTGCTGCCACGCGCGTGGCAGCAGCAAGAATGATCGTCAAATTTGCTACTGCCACGTAATTCGTCTGCTAACCAATGACAGAGGATGTTACAAATCTTAAGAACAAATGAAGACGAGTGACCGAACTGTCAAAAATTGACGATGTGCCCAAAATGAGTTTCAGTTAACACGTGTAACACTAATGCGCCTACCAATATTTTTGTTTTCTTACATTAATTGAAGTGAAAATTTTGCCCCAAAAAATGCAAGTTTATTATGTATTTAGAACACGGAGTATCGTACTCTAGTTGGAATGAATGTGCAGGTAATTTAGAAACTTTTTTTAGAAAGCATTTAGCGATATTACTTAGGCAATGCTAACAGATCGTAACCTACTAGGGACCAAAACTTGACTCGCGTAAGAGAACTAAAGCCCCTATCACACGGAACTGGATTTCTAGTTGGAATGCTCTAGTTGTCGCTGGACTGGCTACCCATTTGCTAGTTTTGGCCTCACACGGTACTTGTTGCACCGTACTTGTCGATAGTCTTTCGTTCCCATAATGGCGGCCGCGCGATATGTAAACAACGTATCACTTCACACTTTTAAAATACGATAACTATTCAACCGAGAGGAATCTCGCTTCGCATTAAATGGTTTTAGGTAGAGAAGAACGGCACTGATAAAATACATACTTTACAACGTTTACTATACACGTATGGAAGAATATTTTAGCTTTTTCATTTGTAAACATGCCTTTCGTGCTGTATGCACTCGGAAACCACAGACAAAAAGAGGCTACATTGCAAACTCACAGATTATCTTCACATGGCCAAACTTTGCTCTGATTGGCTGTTCCACAGAATCTAGTCGAAGAAGTTAGTAGCAATTAGAACATGTCCTATTTCTCAAAACCAGTCAAGCAGTCAGCCAGGCGGCCATGATTTCCAACTAGAAAATCAGTTCAGCGCCAACTAGGCCATTCCTACTAGAAATCTAGTTCCGTGTGATAGGGGCATAACTACTAGATTTTGAACAAAATCTTAAAACATTTTAAGAATTTACAATATAGAGAAAGTCTCCAATTTCGTTAATTTTCGGTATACTAACTAATTTTGGCCTCCTAATCACGAATCTGTTGTAAAGAACCGGGGGTCACGTCTGGAAATTGTACATTTTGATGAAAAAAATGTTCGTTAACGCCAAAACCCATCCACGGGTAGCCCCACAAACCATCCACACGACGTTAGGTTAGGCCTGTTAGGTTAGGTTCCATTAGCACTCATTTCACCCCTAAATTCATCGAAAAAATAGGGATCGTACTAGAATTGAACATCATAAATCATTTCCTTGTAAAACAACGGCGTGGTTGGACACAATGACAGGAGATTACATTTTTGTTCGTAAAACTACGCATATACACCTATATATATAAAAAATTCAATCAGCTTTTTTTCAAATTTTCAGACGTGACCCCTGGTTTTTTTTCAACAGATTCGTGATTAGGAGGTCAAAATTATTTAGTATACCGAAAATTATCAAAATTGGAGACTTTCTCTATGTTGTAAATTCGCTCCTGAAATCGCGAAAAAACAAAAATAAATAGGTTTGTAAAAACCGTCTGTATGCACACTAACGTAGTGAAAGAACACGGCGACAAATGCTAGCAACTCCAAACTTAATGATCTAAAATTATAGTTGCTGTTGTAGAATATCATGTTTGGTGCTATGTTCCCTTTCGGAAGCCTTCAGACTTCTGCTTCACAGTAAGGTAACAAATGTGGTAACGGTTCCGATTGTTTTATGGGTATGACTTGAGATGACCGAACCCCTCTCCGATTTTTTTCATATTTGACATAGTTCACTAATAGAGGCCCCCTAATCACGAATCTGAAGTTAAAATTTGTCGGAAACGTATAGAAATTGCGAACCATTGGCACGTGGTTAGGTTAGGCAAACATAGTTAGAATTCCCCAATGTATTTTTGGTGCAAAATTACTGTTGGATGTGACAATTAGGAAACATTTTTTTTAGTTTTATTTATCTATTCAAACTACATTATAACAACAAACACTTGGTCATAAGTGCAGAACATAAAAAAAGAATTAAATTGAAGTTTGGCATTAAAATTACCCCTGCACACTGTTACTACTGTATGAAGACATTTTTTTTATTATTTGGTTTATTTTACTTCACTTTCCTTCAATTTCTGGCTAATTGAAAGATGGGGATGAGCGATGATAGTGAGGCATTTCATGAAGTGCCCTTACTCCATGTAAATAACAACATGAATTAATCTGGAAATTATTATTGTTTTTAATTGCATTATTGTTTGTGAATACATATTTCACCAACAAAAAAATATTAGCTTCTGAAGTCAAATGTTGCTACATATCACATTTGCATTAATACTTTTCATGCATTCAGGCTAGATCATCAACTCCAGTATTTTTTTAAATTCGTTAGCAGACAGCAAAATGTACTTTATACTTCTATGTGAAATTAGTTCGTTATGAAATATTTTAATCCGATCACATTGCTAGAGCCTTATATTATACAAGTGTGAAATGTCACACAAGAACACTGTAATGCCAATGTAAAATAAAATTGATGACATAAACAACACACATGTCCAGGCCAAGATTCAAATCCAGAATCCAAGACTGAATATTGTTAGTTTTCTAGTCAAGAGGGTTGAAGTGTCAATTATGACAACATTATAATAACCTAACCACTTAAATTACATTTTATGGGCACTTAAATACAAGGATGTAGCTACTTTTACTTGTAAATTAAGCACAAAAAAAAAAAAAAAAATAGGAAACAAACTGAAGTTTGAGATCGAAAAACAATAAACAATCGCAAGCTTGCAATGTAATTGTTACTTAATAAAGTAAAAGGATTTCACCAGCAAACATTTTGGCCTAAGTTCCTTTTGCTTTGTTGCAACTTCATCATGCAATTTTTACATGGTTTGATTTCGATGTATGTCTGTTAACACATACTGCGGAGTTGGCATGAGTTTACAATACCGGACCACGCTCCAATTTCTACAAAATTTCGCCTACTTACTAATTTCGGTGTCCTGATGACGTATCTGTAGTTCATATTTGGCGGTCACTTGTTAAAATTGTACATTTACGTGTAGAACTTGTAAAATAACCTTACGATTTACCACGGTGATTGTCCATACACAGCAATTTGGAACCATCTTTCTTTCGCAATTCGTTAATGGTCTTCCTTTACGCACAACAGTCTTGCTGATGTCAGATGAGGTATGCCTACGAGGTTAGGTTAGGCCTGTTAGGTTAGGTTCCATTAGCATAAATACAAAGAAAAATTAATATTTTAGCCAAGAGACCTATACCTTGTCTTGCCTGTTCATTTCTTCATGTTGAGAAAATGGAGTCTTCCGTGGAGCTATTGTTCTTATGGTAGGGTTACTTTACGTTAAGAAAACAGTTTATTTCATTTTTTTTTCTCGATTTCCATACGTGACCCCCAATTATTACATGCAGATTCGTGATTAGGAGTTCACAATTAGTGAGTAGGCGAAATTTCATAGAAATTGGAGAGTGGTCCGGTATTGTAAACTCGTTCCGCGGAGTTTTAGCGATTATTTGGGATTTTGTTCAATATATGCTTTTGTGGTTAGGTTAGGCAGGTTAGGTTTGCTTCCCTTAGCATTAACATAAAGTCCCTAAATGCATTATACTAAGGTTCCAATTTACTTCTACATTCATTCCCATGCTTCTACGTTATTTACTGTCGCCTGTCGTCGGAGAATATCTTGTCCATGAGAAGTGCGTTAGGTAATTTTCAAGTTGTTTTTTTCAACATAAATAATTTTTTTTCGAGTCCAAACAGTGCTCATTACTTTAAGGAAGGTTCAAATTTTATGTGACAATGATTTCCAAAATTCTACAATAATTAGTATTTGTGCTAGGAGAAATCATAAAACATTCGGAACCATTACCGTCATTTAATATTGGAGTTGTTAATTTCTCTTGGCTATTGATTGGTATGGTCCCTAATACACGTATAAAATAATTCCTAATGAAGATTAGGTCTTGTTACATGTGTATATTCTTCACCTTCTGTAACTTTGGACAGGGTACCAGGGAAAATTTTTCTCTGATATTCTGTGAAATTCATATGGAGCCGTCAAAGGCATTATGCAACACCAAGTGTGATAATTTGAAAAAATAATTATTTTTGTCTAATTTTCACTAAAATTTGAGAATTGTGTGTGTGTGTGATGGAGGGAGCTCCTTCTCTTTCCTCTTTCTGTTCACTCCCCTGTCTGTCTTCCATTTACAAGAGCCATTCACGCAATTAATAAAATCGTTATGGAACACTTCCTTTGCACATACTTGGGCAAAGAAAACAAATCTGAACTTCTGAAACCAAAATAATAATGAAAGTTGAGCCTGAAGGGAGTGATTTTATTGTCAGCTGTACCTGTGAAAAGCTGAAGTGACATTACAGAAGGTAAACTGACTGTGGAATAATTTTCTTAACTGCTGTAAAATTTCTTCCCAATGAACTTCTATAGTATTCCTGTGTTCATGCAGTCACATGGTGGATCACATTTGGACATTTTTAATCACTCGCGAAACAATGGTTATTTGCCTTAACAATTAATATAAGTGGTGAAAGAAGGATGCCACTTTTTTTTTTTTACTTAAAATTCTGACGGGACCTCGAGGCAAAATGTTCAAAACCGTAATGTGCTCTAACATCAAATTACAGTTCAAAATTGAAAAAAATTAAATGTGTATGCCATAAACAGTAATAATTACATAAAGTTATGACATTGTAGTTTCGATTTCTACTTACTTCGTTGCTATTTGAAACAAAAAAGTAGGAATCGAAACTACGTACAATGTCATAACTTTATGTAATTATTTCTTGTTACTGTTAAGTGAACAGGGAGGGGCAACTTGAAGGACTGGCAAATTATGGAAGTTGCTTCTGACTTTGGGTTTATTTTCTTATGATGAGAGTTGCAATTCTTTTTTGCATTTTTTTACTAAGCTGGAAGATTTATTTTTGTTGAAAATGTTGGTGTGTATATCAAGACTGGCAATCTGTTGAGATGTTTCTTGGTATTTTTTGGTTATTTTTATGCATCCTTCTTGAAGAATGACAGAAGCTGTACTTAATACTATTCTTGCCAGATATGTCACCATTCGTGGCAGCTACGTGAGTCAAAGCAGCGGTATAACAAGATAACCCACTTTGAAATACCGCTACAGTGTCATCCTCACAATACAAACATCTGGTCTACAAACTAACAGATGATGCATGTGTGTTCTGTTTTCTATTATATGATTGATGGCTGTGTGTATACCTAGACCTATCTGTAGTGATGAGCAGGGGTGTTCAGCATACTTTGCTGAGGATCCACTGTTGTAGGTCTGACACACGAAACCTATCTGATGAATCTATCTTCTGAACAGAATGCATAACTGCATCTGTCAGAAGCTTATGTCTAGAAAAAGAAGGATTGAGTCCATCCTGGTAAATCTTTCTAAAACTCAGAAATGTTTTCCATTGACAAGAGAGCTCCTGGGCAAACGGTGAAACCTTTATTGAAATTGTGTGCTGTCTCATTGAGAACAGTTATGTGCCAGTCACCTTTTGCAGTAAACAAATTGCTGTGGTGGGGTTAAATCCCTGAGACGACAATGGAAACATCAGGACAGCTGCCACCAACTGCCTGTACATATCCAGAATTCTCCTCAAGGAATAGCAGGGTATGTTGTTGGTCCCATGTGGAGACAACAACATAAAATAATGGAGTTGTCTCCACAAATACTTCTTCCAGATCTCATAACTTGTATCCAGGAAACCAACACCTGGGACACATACTTCACCTGTGAGTCTCCAATAACTACACAAGATATAGGAAGAGGAGGCTGTTTCTGCAGAAGAGAAGATTATCAACTATTCATCATGAACTTTTTTTTCTCAGTAGGTAACAAAAGCCATGTAATCAGGAAACTATCAACAACTACTAATTATCAACTTACTTTATGTTTTCAATTTTATGTAAAGGTCCTAAACCTAAAAACTGTTAACAACTTCTAAGTATTAACTTATTTTATAGTTTTAAGTTTTCTATAAAGGACCTAGAACTGATAAAGAAGGGGAAAGGGCCCAGACATTAACTTACCATTCAAGAAAGTCAATAAAAAGTCAAGAAATTATGCTTGTGGTCAAGAATTTTTTCCTATGACAATGACTGATTGAATAATAACAGTATAGGGTTTCATAATAGGTAAAGGTATATAGCACCCTGTCCTGTGCATATAGCACTGTGCCATGAAGCCCTTATACTGCCCCTGCATACAACAAAGGCACCAGTGTGCTATGTTAGGGTTTGTTTAGATATTATGGTCACTAATAGGGGGATTATATATTACTGCCACTGTTTACGGAAATACCAAACAAAGTCATGTTACTTCCATCCTTTCTCTTTATTTCTGTCATTCAGCCACACCACAAGTGGAACCACATCTTCTCGAAACAGGTAACGAATTACGTGCTTCAATCTGTGTGACGTTTAGGCACTCACTTGCTTTGAGGCTAGCTGCTATCCTAGAATAAATCTGGGGTTTCGTGACTCGCATGGGCTTGAATGCCTTTTAGATTGGTACAGTGGAAAATGAACCTAACTGCCACTAACTTGTTTGTTTTTGTACACATGGCACACTTGTTTCCTTGCACACACAAAGGTTTCTTTCTTTAAAACTGAACGCACCGAAAGGGGGCATCTGTACAGGATGGAAGGTATAACAGGCACATAACCTGTAAAGTAACAAATGTATGATGTGTATTGGGTTGGTGCGAATGAAATGTCCGGCCCAAGTGCGTCATTGCCAAAGGCCAAAATAATCAAAACTACAATACCTGGTTAATCAAAATAGTCGCCGTCTGCAGCCACACACTTTTATCATCGCTCAGCCAATAATTGGATTCCATGGCGAAAAAAGTCTGGAGTCTGCGACGCAAAGATCTCCTCAACTGTATGTTGCACCGCCCGATCATCAGCGAAGGTCTTCCCTGTCAGGAAGTGATTGAGATGCCAGAAGTGATGGTAGTCAATGGAAGAGAGGTCGGGAGAATATGCTGGATGAGGAAGGGTTTCATATTGCAACTCATGGAGAGCCTGCACCGTCCTTTGTGCTACATGTGGGCGAGCATTGTCATGCAACACGAGGACACCATGTCTGTGGACCATTGCTGGATGCTTGTGGAGAGGTTTGTGGTGCATTTCATGGAGTTCAGCACTGTAACAATTTGCATTGATGGTTTCACCTCGCCTGAGAAAGACATGGTGGATCACACCCACCATAGACCACCATACCAGCAACAACACCTTCCGAGGGTGGAGAGGTGGTTTCGGAAACGGCCCTGGACGTTGATCACGATCCAACCATTGTCCTGATCGTTTATGATTGTCATAGCAGATCCAATTTTCATCTGAAGTGACAATCCGATGCAGGAAACCATCCCAGTTATTCCTTACACTCAGAGAACTGCACACCTCCAGTTGACCGGTGTCAAATCATGTGGTACCCATGAGTCCAACTTTTTCACTTTACTGATAACATGGAGCCGCCAAACGACAGTGGTATGGTGTATGCCTAACTCGTCTGCAATGGCACAAACACATTTCCGAGGGTCCGCTTCCACAGGGTTCCTGAGGAGCTCATCCGAACATGATGTTGGTCGATGGCCACTGGGTTCATTTTGCAATGCTGTGTCACCGAAACGAAATTTGACAAACCAGCGGCGAATGGTGCGTTCATTTACCATTCCTGGCCCAAATGCACTGTTAGTGTTTTTGGCAGCTTGCTGAGCAGAATGTCCCAGTTTGAATTCATAAAGACAAATCACTAGCAATTGTGTGTTCTCCATGGTGCACTTTCAGATGACCCTGTTCAGCAACACCCTGCCTCCTGACTGTCCGGGTGCTCCAGCCTGTTTGCTGGACGTGTACAGAGTTTATGACGTTAGACCTGTGACCCCAGTCAATTCCTGTGTTGTGTTGTTGAGGTGAGTTTCCCACCAGACGTCAAAGCGGACATTTCATTCGCACCAACCCAATACAAACACTCAATATTGTTTATTATTTTGAATAGATACTAGTATTTATTCAGTATTTTCAATTTATACAATATTTTATTTGTTTTTTAAAGGATCATTAGTTCCTACTTTATTCTTGATTTTTGAATGGAGATATCAACCAAAGTGAGTACAGGCAGGCGAATACAGGGTTCCCACACACCTGGAAAACCTGGAAATCTCGGGGAAAATCACTTAATTGATTAATGAGTCACATTGAAGTACATCTGAAGGGTTAGAATATGCTCCTACCTGTTGATTTTCTTCACACAAGCTGCTTGAAGACATAGGCTTGTAACATATATTTATTTTCCATTACAGATTAATTGATATTGTGTCCATTTGTAAATTTCTGTTTCTCAAAAGTGTGAAAATATTTGCCACCTCATTCTCGTTCTCTCTCTCGCCGAGAATAAGTCATCTTAACTGTGCTTCGAATCTGACACAGCCGTCTCACACATTGCCATTTACTGCAAGGGCTGGACCTTCCGCTGTGCCGTACCTGTAATGTTGTATTAAGTGTTCAACACATTCTTCTCGCATGTGCTGATTTTAATATCCTCAGACAAAGTTTTAATGTTCCCAACGATTTATCATCCATCCATGTTGAGAGATGATGACAGTGTTTTACTAAATGTTTTTATCTTTTTTGGGAAGAGCAGGCCTTTTACACTGTTTCGGAGGAAGTTTTGAGACTATCCTTGCCTTTTTTAAAGTTTGTGTTTCTCCTGTGGAAGTCCCTTTACAACTTGCATTTTTAACCTTTCTCCAAGGTTTCATTACACCCTTTTTTTTTTTTAATATTTTAAGTTTAGGGTTTTTAGATAAAGGGACTTTCCCCGTATATTTAGAAGGGTGCAAAATGGCCACAAAGGCCGATGCACCCAAAAATTTTAAATCAATGAATCAGCTAGTCCAACTCATTTCTAATAATAATAATAATAATAATAATAATAACAAGGTAGTGATGATATGGCTATAAGGGGAAATGGAGGCTATTGTAGAAAAGAAAATAATAGTACACTGTGTATTGATTACTCTGGAAATGAATTGAAGATTCTGGAAAACTCCGGAAAAATACATTTCAAGTTCACATGGGAACCCTGGTGTACTTATTTTTGTTGCGCAAAAAGATGAGAATGACAACATGAGCTCCACATATAGTTATACTGGCTGCGAGTTCAGATGTCAGAGCCTCTAGTCTGCCAAATGAAATCCAGGGTACATTAATACAGTAAGTCTTAATTCATTTTTTTGTGTGATAATTTGGCATGGAATAACCCATATGAATGTACATAAAATTTGTTTTAATAAAGATTTATTAATATAAGCAGTAAAAAAAGCCACTAATTTTATTTTATAGCCTTTTAGAACATACTTGAAGCTTCAATTTGAAGAAAAAAATGTTGGCATGATTACTGCAGTGCCTGTTAGTGACAATGCAATTTTAATAACGCCAGATGTTGATACAAAAAAATCAACTTTATTTACAATAAAAAACTTTTTCTGACACTCAGTGCAAGGGAATCTTGGTGACAAGTTTTATGGTAGATACATATATCTATGAAATTTAGAATAAAAACAAAGTGATATATCGATTTCTCTCTCAGATTAACTCTTTCTGTTAAGCACTGCAGGGCAATGATCGATCTGTGCAAAATTCTGAAACTTTAGCCTCCTGTTTCTCAGTAACTATGAGGTGTAGAGAAGATAAAGTTTGCCTTGGTAGTATTAAAAAATGCACAAAGTTTCATGAAAATCTGAATCGGTGGTAACATTTTGTTTTTTTTTCTGGGTGATTTAATGGGTAACCAGTCAAATTTAATTATATGTGTTTCTGGTAAAGAAGAGAATATTAAATATTAAGAAACTGCAAAGTGCAAAGTATTTATTTATAAAATTATGTTTTCAGTCTGCAATATTGAATTTGGAAACAAGTGGGAAAAGTGGTAGGGTACTAGGTACCGTTGTGCACAGGTGGATGTAGATATTTTTTTTTTCCGGGAGGGGCAGGCATAACACTGGGAGTATAATGTGCACATCTTAAGTCCCAGGACACCCATTTTTCTCTCAAATGGATGCAGTAATGGCAAATTCAACTTCACCTGGGTACATTGGGGTAGGGGGCCCATGTGTGAGGGTGCTATTGGACGACCGCCATATTGGATCGAAGTCAAATTTTTCAAATGGCATGGCCTTGTGGATTATCAAAACACATTAGAATTTTCCAAGGAATGCAATGCTGTAATTAGTTTTGTGATAGTAACGGTACAGAAGTTATTGACACTAAAATTGCAACCGAGTTCTGCAATACCCACCAGTATGTTCAAAAGGATGTGCTCAATGTGGTTTCCATTGTGACGAACACACACCCCTGGACATTTTTGTATAGGGTTACTTTGAAACGGCTTGAGTATGCCAAGAAAATCCGTGACGCACACCACCTTCACTACCTTATCATGCGGGCCTGTTATCAAATACCTCCACAGATGCTCATGTGGGTCCATGCAGAGTGGATCTCACGCCTCAAAGATTGTGTTCGGCACAATGAAAACCACATTGAGCACATCCTCTAGAACATACCGATGGGTACTGCAGCGCATCGTTGCTAGCTTTCAGTGTCAATAACTCTTGTACCTTTACAGTTATCACAAAACTAATTACAGCATTGCATTCCTTGGAACATTCTAATGTATTTTAATTCCCAACATGCTCCCCTTGACATTTGAAAAAAATTGACCTCGATCCAATATGGCCAACTTCAAGATAGCAGCCATGTCCCGGAAGCATCCTCACACATGGGTCCCTTACCCTGATGTACCCAGGTGAAGTTAGATTTGCCATTACCGCATCCGTTTCAGAAGAAAAAGGGTGTCCTGGGACTTTTGAATCACCCTGTATATTCCCATCAAGGCAATGTGACAAAAAAGTCCCTTCTAGCCACCTTGAGGCAGTTGCCCCTTCTCTTTTGCCACCGTGAGATAACTGTCCTTGTCCCCCTCCCATTCCCCAGTTTTGGCACCTTATCGCCGATACCTACTGATCAGAATTATTCAAATAATTCAGAGTTCCACAAATTAAAAATGTTTTCAAATTTCCTTTATTTTCTTAAACCAGAACCATTGAATAGCCAAGTTATTTAAATCATACGCTTTAGCAATTATTATTACAATTGCTTAACCTCGCTACAAAGAATCGTAGTGAGGTTAAAAATAAAAAATAAAAAAAACATATTCACCTGGTAGCCAGTAGCTGCGATTGGATGCCAAAACTAGGGAGCAAGGACAATTTATGTTCTCTTATTAGACAAGTTTGAGCTTTTGTTCTTGGTCCACTTTTATGCACAGATAGACTAATTGGAACTGGACCTACAGTTTAAAGCAGGGAGTCGTAACGTACCCAATTTGCGTTACACGGTACGTTCCATTTTGTAGGAGGAAGAGTATGGTTCAACTGCTGGTACCCATGTAACGTAACGAAATGCAATATCTTATAGAGTGACGTTACAAGGAACGTAACAAAATGTATTATGGTAGATATTAACGTTATAAAGGAACGGAACGAAATGAGCACATTGGAACATAACGTAATATGCAATATGGTATATACTACCGTTACAAGGACCGTAGTAACGAAATGCAATATGGTATATACTAGCGTTACAAGGACCGTAGTAACGAAATGCAACATGGTAGTAAATAACGGTACATAGGAACGTAATGAATGCAATCCTCCGTAACGGAATGAAGTGAAAGGCAATATGGTCAATTAACGTTACATAGGAATGTAACAAAATGTAAACCACTGTAGCGGAACGGAACAAAATGCAGTTGGGTACATACCATCTGCATAAGGAACGTAAATAAATTCAGTATGTTAGATGTTAACGTTACAAGCAAAGAACAATTCACAAATGTTAGGTAGTAACGTTATAGGCGCGTGACGAATATAATCTATTTAACATCAAGGAAGAAAAAGGAATAGCCCAAGTCTCTTACCTTTCAGTATATCGTATGGGATTAATGTGTAATAGCCGTTAAAAATATGGTTGTTTGTAAAAAAATGAATTTCAACCAGGGTTGATAAAGGGTCAGGAATTTTAAATCAATTCAATTCCGGTTCAGCAGGGAATATTAGCAAGCATAAATGGATCTGGACCGTAAAGAGCCTTTTTATGTTTAAAATATTTCAATTCGTTCCAGGAACCTTTTCTCCGGATCAATTGAAATACGGCACAGGGACCTTCTTTCCGGATCAATTTAAAGACTGTCTAAGTTCCATATTGAAATGAAAGAATACGCAACTTGGACCGAATTAAAACTGTGCGATAAAGAAGGTTCCGGTGTTGTTGCGGAACCCAATAGAACCCATTAGAATTTATGGGTTCGTGGACGTTTAACAATCCTGATTTGAAAATTACATTTTTGGCTCGAAATTGAATACAGCTTCCAACTAGTGTAGAAATGAGTAGTCATAGACGTGCGCACGGGGTGCAAAGGGGGGGGGCACATGCCCCACCCCCTAATCATTGACGTCTGCCGATATTTTCGACGCAGGGACAAGCAAGGTATTTTTCCATGGGGCATATTAACCAGATAATAGTGTTGCCCCCTCAAGAAACACCACTTGAATTCGAAATTATCGCATTCCTGCATTCCCATTATAATAATTAATGTACATTACTATGACTGGGATCAAATTATACGCGTGAAATATATACTTTTAGCTGACATTCGTTTTCTAAAGGGGAGATGTGGCCATCCTCGCCCCCTTTCAGATTTCCATGCTCCTATATTATTATACTTTAATCCAGAAATTTAGGGTTGAGGAATCTTATCACCGGTTATTAAACGATATTATGCTCTTGAAGAAAATTAAGTATTTTCAAGCAGATGAAAGTTCACAAAGCAACAACGGCGGAAGAAGGTGCAGTGGCGCAACCACAGGGTGCAGGGGAGATTAGCTCTCAAACTTGTACGGAAATCAATTCTAGGGGGTTAGGGGGCAAACATTGAACTATAGAAAGAAAGGTTACAGAATCTAAGAGTAGCAAGACAAAAGGGTACTGAAGATGGATTTAGTTTTCACGTCTGTCGTGCACTATTTCTTCCAGACGGTCAAGAGCACCTGCAAGGAGGCACAGAGGAGCAATTGCCCCCTCTTGATTTCTATCTTTATACAAATATAAATAAAGTTATATAAACTTGGACAGTTGCTGCTGCTTACGGTGTACGTTTTGCCCGTGTAAGGTAATATATAGATGTATTATTAATTTTTGAAACCCCACCGTTCATTTATAAACACACTGTATATGAGTCATTGTGAATTCGAGTCAATTAAAACATTTTGCGTTGTTGGGAGATTATCTATTAGGATAAAATTTGGACATAATGAATCTAAGTAGAGAAAAATCCAACTTGTATATCAAAATTGCCATGTCCAACTGATCTCCGAAAGTAGTGTTTAGCACGTCACATTTCAAGTATATTGTAATAATCTTCAATTAGGCCAAACGTTAACGAACAAAACAACATTTATTTAACTTATAACTTCATGTTATATAAACTACATGAAATACATTTAACAAAGACAAAAGACAAAATACAATCTCTCTCCAATTCGACTTGTTCACAGTATCTCTTCTAAAATTTTTATCTTTTTCTTAACTTCCATCATATATGATTGATTGATTTGAGTCCACTTTATGCACAGTTAGGCTAATCAGGACTGGACCTACAGTTTAAAGTGAAATCCCAATCACTTGTGCCTCCACCGGGTATCTAACCCGGGACCCCTTCATTACAAGGCGATGACGCTACCACTGCGCCATCGGGGAGGCCATTTCAAGTATAGTCCATGATTGTATCTAGTAGTATATGAACGAGATGTGTCCCTCCATTCAAACAATACGTGGCTTGTCCCTATAAGTGTGTCACTTATAAATTAAGTTTCCGAAAGCAGGTATTATGCATGAACAGAACAAAATATACTCGTGAGAAATTACAAAAATTATAAGTAAGTTCGTGGCGGGAGTTATTGACGGTTTTCCCCACAACCTATCCGCTTTAGGTTCCGGGTTCGAGTCCTGGTCTGTAAATATCTTTTTTAGGTGTCTCTTCATTAATTTAATCTAATTATCATCCATCTTCATAGTTTCGATTAATTATAAAAGTCACATAAAAGCGAAGCAAAATAAGAACAAATAAAAATAATTGCAAAATGATTACAATGTCAGAAGTACATTTGAAAAATAAAATGCGGACAGGAGATTCATTTTCAAACAGGTATTTGGGTAGAATTGTGTAGACAGACAGCATGCTCCCGAAAGTTGCCAATCCACGTGTAGCATGACCTTCGATACTGGGGTTGTGCTTTTTCAGGAAAGTTTGCTCGACGCTCCTCAAGCGTCTTATCAAGAATGCCTCGGTGTTTGCAGCATTACTAACTTATTTTCCGTCGGGAAAATCTTTTTTCTCCTATTTAATCTGCGGTTGACTCTACAATACAGCATATTAATCAAGATACAACAACTGAATTACGGCGAAGTAGGTTAGAAACCCTGCGTGCTCAAGAGCAGCTTCGATAAGGCACCTGAATTGTTTCGAGCTGAAGCAGGAAATGGGCGATGTTTATTCCCCAAGGCCATTCTGTAAAACTAATGCCACAAGAAGTTTTCTGTGTGGATTTGTGAGCATGAAATTGTAGGTTAATGATAGTACTACAAGACGTCAAGTGGATTTATTTTTCTGTTTCGTTATTTTATATAGCTTTCCTACCTATATAGTTTGAATAACTAATTAATCATTTCATAAGCAGACAAACACGAAGAAGCCGATCCCGTGGCAAATTGGTTAGCGTAATAAACTGCGAAGTCTAATGTCGGATTAGATTGATTGATTTAGTTTATTTTACTTCGCGTTTTGTGCCTCTAGGCTAATTTGCGAAGATGGGGATGAGTGATGAAATGATGAAATTGATGAATGGACATTCACAAACAACCAAGCCCGACCGGGATTCGAACCCGGGAGATGTCGGATTAGAGCCTGGACTAGAAAATATGGATGGGTTGGGTCATTGTCTTTATACCACTTCCATCACCTATCACATCCTTTATCATCGCGATTAACCGAAAGTGGTAGACGCGAAATAAAAATAGAACCTTTGCATGGAAGTCCGAAAGAGAGGCAAGGGGGGGGGGGTGCACGACCCACCTGGAAAATGAAAGTCAACCAAAAATTATATATATATCTCACACAATTCCATTTCAGCTGCAATACTATATGTTAATTATTGCATGAACATAACTAGCTAACTAACTAACTCTCTAGCCTTCTTAAACCCGAAGGTTCATGGCTGCAGAACACAGGCCTTCCATCTGTCCCTATCCTGTGCAAGATCTATATACTCTTTTCCATCCCTACCGATTTCCTTTAGGTCTATCTCAACGTTGTCCCTCCATCTTCGTCTTAACCTTCCTAAAGGTCTCTTACCATCAGGTTTCCCAACAAGAATCCTATAAACTCCTCTTTCCTCTCCCATCCGTGCCACATGGCCTGCCCACCTAAGTCTTCTTGATTTATTTATTCTAATTATCTCCTCATCCCTTTTAGGTCCAAATATTTTCCTAAGGATCTTATTTTCAAATAAGATGAATATGATAACTTCAAATTAAAGCAATGTTTTTTGAGGAGACAACACTGTTATGCACCTTGTTTGCCTCCCTCCCCCCGGAAAAACTACCTTGCTTGCCCCTCTTTGGAAAAAATCCTGCAGACGTCCATGAACCTTTAGTATCGACTTCGGACTATAAAGCATTGATTCTTCAATGTATAGAGCGGCAATATACCGCGACAGCCTCTTACAGAGTATTTGCCAGGAAATATCAACACGAGAACAGGGATAGGAATTCCTCTTATTTTAGATTTTCTCAAACTAATTTCAAGTATCTGGTGAAAATTCTTTCTATTTAGTATGCAAATAAAGGTTTTAAATTTGAATGGGCGTATTAATTTTCTGGGTTTTTCCAGAGACGATATGAAGCACTGCGGATACGAAGGGCGAACTCAACAAAGTGCATTGTGAGGGAAATGCGTTTCAAGTTGTCAGGCACAATTCGAGCTCCACAAAAACTTGGTAACTGTAGATCGGAATGTTTCATGCGTGATTTTCAAAGATTTTATGGAGTTTGCACTGTGCCTGGCAACTTGAAACGCATTTCCATCACAATGCACTTTGTTGAGTTCGCCCTTCGTATCCGCAATGCCTCATATTTTCAATTACTTTGAAGCATTTTGGACCATTTTTTATTTTTATAAGCAACTGCATTAATTGATAGAATGATCTTAAACATGAAACTAATTGTTTTTTCCAATGATTGACTGTTTTCTTTGCCTTTCATTACGCTAGGTCACTCAGCCGCTATCTTTGTTGTGAGCCTAGATTAAGTGTGATTGGAGCTTATCCTATATGCTTTCTTCATACAACATGGCTGTCGGCTACATGTTTGACATCTTAACACAACTTCTTTGAAACATCGCTCATGAAATGTATTTCACCTATCGTCCTACGGGAATCAGAGGAACGTAACTACAAAAATTCTGTTTTCAGTTTCGTTAAAAAAAAATCCTCTGAAGAGTATTTGGAGAAAATCGACATTTTCCACTTCTAATTCTTATCTGTAAGGCGGAGTCACGTTTAAGAGTCATATTCCTAAGAATACATTATTTCCTCTCCTATTAATTTGATAAATTAGAGTTAAGTCGCTCTGGTTCTCACACACGCTATCAGCCCCTATTTTCCAAAATTTGGCACGTTAGGTATTACGCCAGATGTGTCATTTGGGTATGATGCATTTTTGTTATATGCCTGTGGAGATTCGAACAGTGTTCTCGGCTTGCGAGCCAGGTTATATCGGCGTCAGCGTCCAACGTTTGGAGCGCATACATTGCTCTAAGCAGGATGCTCTCTACCTTATGATGGGACACTTTTTTACCCATGAAAGTTATTGTCCGTGGCCTGCAAGCAAAGTTCTTGCAACAAACTGCCTCGAGAGAATTATGCGTAGGCTATGTGTGACTTTTCTGTTTCTCAGACCACGTGTGACTACCTACAAATTATGTGAAACAATAACATAAACAACTTCCCATGTGAGTATGAGAAAACACTTGCATTCTAGCCGGGTTCGATTCCTGTGATTCGAATTCCACTTTGAACTGTAGGCCCACTCCCAATTAGCCTATCTGTGCATACAAGTGAACTTAAAACAAGACAAACTTTCATTCTAACCTCAGTCACTTATGGGAGCTGCTTAGAAGTAGTAGTGTTGACTGCCATGACTAAAATTTCTGGATCCAAGTTCACTTCCTCTCAACGATTTTATTTGTTGTTTTAAGTCCCCTTTATGCACAGTAAGGCTAATCGGGACTGGACCTACAATTTAAAGTGGGATCCGAACCACTTGTGCCTCCACCGGGTATCGAACCCGGGACCCCTCTCTCGACGATTTGACTGAGTCTGCACTCCTGCGCTACACTCCGCTGTCTATGCAATGTAGTTTTAAAAGTTGTTAACTGAGGTATCCTAGTCACTAATTCCACCGCTGCCACCAGTTAGTCAAGGTATGACTCATCATCAGCCAGGCTCGGGCGAAATGCAACTCATTAAACCGTCGCGGACGAACTGTGGCATTTTTCTAGGAATTTCGCTTTCGGACCAAACGCTACTGAACGTACAGCAGTCCCAGTGCCTGCTCCAAGTTGCACTGCTGCTTTCGGAGCCCTTGGTTTGGGAAGGGGATGGGGGTGAGGAAAGGGTCTTTATTTTTCATACTGAAGCTCGTTCATTTCGTTCTCCTATTTCTCTTGGTTGAATTTTCTGAGATACGGAATCTACCTCATTTTCCTTTTCATTTTGTTTTATTGCGTCACCCACGGTACTCTTACATGTACTTAACATTTTTAATTTCCCTGTACCTGCACCCTTTGGTTAGGTAAAAATAAATAGCTGCAGTTCGTCAAATGTTGTATTTTTGTTTTTGTTACCCATTTTTCTCGTACTTCAGTCAAGGGCAATGGAGCTACTGGTAACAGACGTAGTTAGGAAATAGCATGAATTGTTTCTTCCCCGCACTGTAGTTGACCGATAAAAGAACTATGTAAAGTCTCGTTTCTATTACCACAAATTTTACCGCGCAACATGACACGCGGCATGCGACGCTGCATGTGCCAAGCATTTGTTGAAATGGAAACTGTCTGCAACATGCCGCGGCGCAAGTGCCGGGGACAAAATTGCCCCAAACGATTAAGACGCACAACGTGCGCGGCGGACAATGGAAACAGCCTGCAGCAAGTTCCTGGGGCATACGAACTAGAGTAGAAACAGACGACGCGACTACAATCTGTGGTCCAACAAGATTTAATAACAATGCAAAATCACTTGCAGTCATTCTTACAAAGTTTTCGTATCCACTTTGAAGACGTAAGTCTCTCATCAACGAGTTAATTTTTTGCTAGAAAACTTCTAATCCACCATCTAGGTTGTTTTCGCCTCTTTTTTTAGAAATTCATGATACGCGCCTGCCATAACCAACAAACCCGCCATAGCTTTATTGTTCATCTTTACCCAAGTTAAATCACCACCAAATTATTACAATACAAGAGAAGGAACACTGACTACTCTAAAGCACTGCACAACGCTACACTGCGATCCTGCACTCCAGTGTTGTTGCGGACGTATTTTGAAGAAGTAGTTTTGAATTGGAAGCAGTACGAGTACACTAAATGACGCGCAACATGCGCCGGCACATGTTGCACGTCATGAGTCTGGAACTTGTCTGAATGGAAACGTAGCTTAACAGAAACAGAAGGCTTTCACGATTTGTCTGAATATTAAAGTGATCTCTTCTTTCACACCAAAACATAAATAACTATTCTCAGATTTGAAACCGTAACAGGGGTGTAAGGGGTGACCTTCCACGTAGTACACCCAATCGTCAACTTCATTCCACGTAGTACACCCTGGACTGCTCTTTGCAGACTAACGAGGCTCTGGCGACTGACCCTATGGCCAGTATAATTCTGTGTGTTCTGTTTTTTGTCATGTGTGCTGAGTGCCCCTTTAGAGCCTCAGCTTTTAACCTAAGTCAGAATATTTTAATATTTCAGTTATTCGATATTACAGTTACGTTATTTGTTATGGTAAGGGGCTGGACCCCGTATAACGTGGCGGTTGCAAAATAGCCTAAGTGCTGACGCACTCAAAATTAAAAAAGAAAAAAATGTAACAGGGAATATAGCTTTAATAAATGCCTATAAATATTTCACTATCGTTTATATTTATGTACATGTTGTTAATTTCGAAATATTGGGAAGAAATGCAGCAAAATGCTACATATTCGATTACTAATTTGAGCCACTATACATGTTATGTTTTTATTTCATGAACAATGCGACACCACAGGTCCCGAGTTCAGATCCCAGCCTGTGTATTGTTTTCATTATTTTCTTCGTGATGTCCTTTCATCAATTTTGTCATTGCATCACCCATCCTCGTCTTCGCGATTAGCCAAAAGTGGCAGAAAACCAAACTTAAATATAACAAATCAAATCAAACATTACTTGCAAGACAAGAATGGATAGGTTATTTTGAAGCTTCTGTTATTAAAAGCAAATTGTGTGTAGCTTTCCTAGACAGAAGTTTCAAACACAGAAAGTGATTGATTGGATAAGGGCTGTGGATTCCTACTCGAGCAGAAAATATATATGTTTCAATTTATTACTTACAACAATAGCAAACTGATTTCCCGCTAAATCAAAGAAAACTTGCATTCACAGTTACAAATTGACGTGTTGAATGACCTTAACTACAGATTTCTCTCACTCCAATTCTGATTAATCGAACAGCACACCACAACGTGGGTCATTAAATATTTCCAACTTACTCTCGAGTTCCTCAACTAAAAATAAATTGACTGCGAGACAAAAACTCCTCTCCGATAACACATTATATGCAGAGTATACGTAAGTTGAAATTCCATCATAATAATTTGAATTCTTCAAGTAGTAGCTACAAATATAATTTTTCATGCATATTTTCTTAGCAGAATATGAAGTTTCTCACTTCAGAAGGATAACATATACACAGTATTTCACAAGCGTTTTTAGTTCGAGCTAGTCGTAGGCCTAATATGAATATAAACGTGACTTCATTACTTACTTTAAAAAAGTGCCAGGCAATCAAAATTCGAGGGTATGCCTGAAATTATTTGTAGTATCTCATGTGTCAAGGGGGCTTTATAAGTAGTAGTAGTAGAAACGTAATTATACTGCATGTTGCAACTGAAACCGTAGCCTCGAAGACCGAAGTCGTTGAGTGGTCCACTCATACACTCGGTACCAAACATTTCAAGCTCGAGTAGACACCTGGGCATGGCTGGGTTTTTTTTTGTAAGCATCCCTTCATAGATTTAATATGATCATCATTCATCTTCATCGTTGCGATTATCTACAAGTGGCAGAAAAGAGATATAAAACAAGAATAATGTATAACAAACAAAAGAGGATAAAAGGATGAACTGAGTTAATGATAGGAAGTTTTATAACATTACTGTTTCTTGAAGAATCCTGTCCTTTGTTACGATTTTATTTCTCAGTCACACGTTGCTCAATGTTCACGTCGACTGTCGTCCTTACGTACTTGAAAATTACTTTCATGTCTGCCTATGCTCTTCTTTCAAACGTGGTAGGTGGGCGCTCTGTCTGTTTCTACACCAAAAAGTTTAATGAACCTCCTGTCCAAGAAGACAAGAATTACTGAAAGTAATTTTCAAAATTGTAAGCGGATGAGGGCCCTTGTAAATGATAAAATATACTGTCCTTTTATTCGCTTAGTTTTGAGAATCACTTCCCATACAATTCTTGCCTTCTTGAGAGTCCAATGGCCCTGTCTAGCCACAAACCAGTTGCACAAACGCGGTTTCGTTTGTTTCGTACAACAATTCCATCTAACGTTTCGTTTCTACGTAGTTTCTACTTGCTAAAAGTGCCTTTCATATCGCCCCAGGGCGTTGTCTACTCGGCTGCTTCGTGACCGAAGGTCACGTGTACAAAGTTTGAGGATTCACATTTTCCGATTTTGCGTGGTGCTGCTGCTGCTACGAGCGAACACAAGGGAAAAAACCTTGGACGAAAAGTCCCCGCACAGCTCTTCTACTCTTCAGCTCGGCCCATAAGGAAGAACGGTCAACTCTCCCCCTCCCCTCCACGTGGTAGTAGTACAGTGCACAGGAGTTGCGGGTCTGCACAGGTTTCTTTCCTTGTGGTTCAGTTCGCCTTATCAAGGTCGTGCAGCAAATAATTATTTTTCGTCTTCCGATAGGAAAAAGCTTGCCTCTCGCTTACGTGGATGAACGCGTAGCACAGATGATTCCTTGGTTGGTCCTTTATGTTTCGTCCTTCAGCAATTTAATCTAAGCATGAATCATTCTCATCGCCAAACATACTGTATTTTTTAATTGATGTAACACATGTAAACTGAAAAAGAGAGAGAGAGAGAGAGAGAGAGAGAGAGAGAGAAAGATATACATAAACGTTTTCTTACAACAAACGTTTGTTTTCTATCGTATAAAGTGAACGCACATGTTAAAATTCATCTTGCATACATAATCAAATTAGAACAAATCCACGTAAAGTGATTTAGTATGCAGAAAATAAATATATTTGTGATAAATACATAGTTAATCAGTAAATTCCAATAACCAGAACTTCTGTCACGCTGAATCTTGTTTACGGATGTTTTCAAACGTTTTGTTTTACAATTTCATTTTTTCACTGACATCCAAAACGAAAATACGTATTATAATTTAATGACTTTCAAAATGTCAAATGCTGTAATGTTAGTATGCTGCCGATCATAATTGTGAGGCTTCTTCGAAAACGCCTTCGATAACGGTATTTACTATTCGTAACGGATATGTGTATCACTTTTTTGAAACAGACTTTTGTGAAGGGAAAGAACTGTAACGTTACAAAAGTAACGAGCACAATTATACGAGAGGCCTATGTTATTCTCTCCGGAACACGGCATCGGACACGTTATTGCACATCGGAACGTCTGTATGATACCAGCTATAAATAACGTTGTTGCTTTGAAGCAAAGAGTGTAACGTTTTTACAATCGTGACCTCAATTAAGTTACTGGTTAATTGTAACGTTACTATCACTTTCCACACACACTAAAGTTACTAGTCAATCGTGACGAACTTGTTTCTTACCCTGTAACGTTACTGGTTGCCGGCAATGGATGTAACGTTAAAGCGTCACCTAACGACCTACTGATTTACAGATCAGTTATGGTTCGGTACCGTTATGCACACCTGTAACGTAATGTTCATATACCTGAGGTAACGTTTCTGTTCACGAAAAAAGTTATTCAGTTTCTGGTTGTAACGTAACGGAAACCGTAATTGAAAATACCGTTCCATTTCGTTACGTTACGACTCCCTGGTTTAAAGTGGGATCCGAACCATTATATGCCTACACCGGGTCTGGGTAGACAAGGCATAGCATTAAGAGGCCACAGTGCAGAAGCAAAGTGGAAATAGGTGTGTGTGTGGGGGGTGGGGGTGGGCAGAGGCCACGATTTTTTGTCTGGGGGGCAAGTATCAGGATAAACGTACCAATAATAATAATTTTAATAATGTAATTATTGATTTGCTATATTTTACTTTGCTTTTGTACCACTTTGGCTAATTTGCGAAGATGGGAAGGAGTGATGATATGATGAAACTGATGGACACTCACAAACATCCATGCCCAAGCCGGCATTCGAACCCAGGACCAACATTATTATTATTATTATTAGTAGTAGTAGTATCAAAGACGTTATTACCCTCGTAAATTATGCAAAAAGGTGGTAGAAGTTGGTGCCATAGCATTTGTGTTCAAACAACCGATTTCAATTATTTTTTCAACACGTTCAATTTCACATAAATAATGGAAAACAAGCACACAAACTATTTTTGAAATACACGAAATGCTTGATAAATGCATTCCAAATATTATTCTTTTTTACATCAACATCTTTCATGGACGATATATGTTTCACACATATGCAACGTGGAGCGAAGTGGACATAAAATCGTGTATGTATTCAAAGTTTATTTAACACATATTATATACAACATATATTATTTAAATACATTACACAACCAATTCATCCATTTCACAATAAACCAACAGCAAAAATTACATAAATTGTCTCTGAAATGTGCACGCTCCCTTTCCTGAAAATAACTATTCATGCATTTAAAAGAAAATCAATTAAGACAAGTCGTATTTCTCCGTCTGGTAATTTACAATGCATTACAAAGAACAATTATAACAAATTGCGAGCAAGAAAATTTTTGGATCCAATTTTTTTCCAGGCTAAAATCAATATTGAATTAATAGGGCGCAAATAATTTCACGGGACGCCAATACGTTCTCTCTTTTACAACATTTGTGCCTGCCCGATGGTGTAGTGGTTCCATCATCGCCTTGTGATCAAGGGGTCTCGAGTTCGATACCCGGTAAAGGCAAATTGCACAGTGGTTCGGATCCCACTTTAAACTGTAGGTCCAGTCTCGATTGGCCTTTCTGTGCGTAAATCAATCAATCAATTTTACAACTTTTTTCATTTAGAAGTTGTGGGCGGTAATTGCCCCCTGCAGGTACACTTGAACGTCGATGTTTGCCCCCTAGAACTCATTTCTGTCCAAGGTTGGGGGCAATGCCCCCTGCCCACCTATGGTTGCGCCACTGTGTGTGTGTGGAGGGGGCACTGCCCATTCGATCGCCGCCACTGCTGGTAGCCTTGCATCAATGATTGCAGACTTCTGGAGACTGCCTATCTACACAACAAACGCATTCATTTATGGAAGGACAAAATTGAAATTTTTACAAGTTTGAAAAAATTGTCGATGTTATTTTCGTAGCATTTTATTGGTTCACATTTTAAAATTTCATTACTCGAGGGGGCCCCTTTCCTGGGTACGGGCCTAGTAACATGCATAACTTTCATGTACAACATATGTTTTACATATATGGAACATAAAGCGACGTAAAATTAGAAAAATATGCGCTAACACTACGTGTACGTATTCAACGTTTCTTTAATACATATATTATCTAAAATACATTACATAATCTTTTCCTCAAAATAATTATTCATGCATTTAAGAGAAAATCAATGAAGATAAATCTTGCTTCTCTCTCTGGCAACTTAAAATGCATTACAGAAAACAATGACACTGCGAGCGAAGCGAGCAAGAAAATTTTTATATCCAATTTTTAGTAAACAGGAAACAATACTGATTTAATAGAGCACAAATAATTTCACGGGACACCATGGCATTCTCTTTTTTACAATTTTTTCATTTAGATCGTTCACCGTCAAAAGCCGACTCCCGTCGCCATCCTAACTAACAAGAAAAGTTTACGAGATGTATTATTACTTGCATAAGATTTTAGATCAAAAAGGCGATTGCTCCTCTGCAGGTGCCATTGGAAGTCAGTGTTTGACCTCCCCATTAATTGACTTCCCTCTAAGGTTGGGCAATGCCCCCCTGTGGAGCACATTCAGCATCATCGCGCTTAGCTCGAAGTGGCAGAAAATCGAAGTAAAATAACACCAATTTATCAAAATCGTTTTGTAATTGCATTTAACACAAAACTGTTTAGTAGCAAGAGTCTGAGGTAAACTTCCCTCTTTGGTAATTTACAATGCATTATAGAAAACAATAAAATCGCTAGCAAAGCGAGCAAAAAGAAATTTAGATCCAAATTTTTGCAAACTGAAAACAATATTGATTTAACATGGCACAACAAATATCATGGGTCGCCATGGCATTCTTTTTTCAATTTTTTTCATTTCGATCGTTCGTCGCCCAAGGCCAACTCCCGCCACCCCCTAGCTACGACTCTGAACTTGACAAGACTGCAAGGAAAAAAGATATTGGGAGCGAAGCGAGCAAGAAAATTTTACGAAATCTATTTTTATTTGTATAACATTTGATATCGAGGGGGACAATTGCCCCCTGCAGGTGCTCTTGGCCGTCTGGAAGAAATAATGCAAGAAAAACGTGAAAACTAATTCCATCTTGAGTATTCTTTTGTTCTGCTACTCTTAGATTCTACTAGTCTTGTTTACTTTTACCTCAATGTTTGCACCCCCTCGCCGCCCCTCTAGAATTGATTTCCATCCAAGGTTGGGGAGGGGCAATGCCCATTGCCCCCTTGAAGTTGCGCCATTGCACCCCTTCCCCCCGTTGTTGCTTTAAACTTTAATCGGCTTGAAAATACTTCATTTTCTTTAAGAGTATAATATCGTTTAATAGAGGCGATAAGATTCCTCTACACTATTTATTTATTTATTATTATCCTGCGCACAACAGGCATCTGCCCTTTTACAGTGCACAGTACATTTGAGGATTTATACACTTAAAATAATATTTATACACATTTTCAGATATAAAAAAAATACATATAGAGGTTACATATATCATTCTTATACATTACCGTGGATAAAAATGAATCAAATCTTACACAATTACATTCATATATGTATGTGTGTATATATCAGTGGCGTAGCGTTATAGTACGCCCGTACGCCCGGCGTTCCCAGATTTAAAATTTAAAAAATGCATAAATGATGTGAATATAAGATAAACTTGACTAATTTCATATATGTTTGACCTTCATGGGATTATAATAGCTATTTTTCGCGATCCGCTTGCAACGCTCCACTCTCAACACTCGTTCTAGCATTTTTTTCAATGCCTTTCCTGGCGGGAAGCCCAGCAGGTTCGGCGTAAAAGACTATATTCCTTGCTGCCTTTCTGGAGGGAAAGCTTCGATGTCTACAGCACGCGCGTAAATGCTTTCTCATACGCCAGCGTACGGAGATTGGTTCATGTGACCCTTCCTGCCTTCTGAAGCAGACGACAGCGGTCTGGGTCTTCGCGCTCATGCAACTCGTGCTATGTGATGCTACAATGCACAATATTGACTGACGTAACTTTACCAATCTCAAATATACCGCTTCTTAATGGCCACTGCATTGTATAATTTATCGCACGAACAGCGATGTGCATTAGAAACTAAAAGATCAACACAGTTTTTGTCAAATAAGTTGGTGAAGTCCTCGTGGTAGAAATTCAGCCTGTAGCTGCTCTACCGCTTAACCCGCAAAACTATAATTTTTTTATTGTTATTATTTTTTCGTTATTATCTAACTGCTTAATATTGTGTCAATGAAAATGTTTAGCATTCATTTGTAAACTCTTAACATCGAATGGTCTCTGGACATGGGCGTCCGGAAGGGGGAGCAAGGGGGGGCCGTGCCCCGCCCCGGAAAATGAAATTCAACCAAAAATTATATATTTTTGACATATAATTTCATTTCAGCCACAACAATATGTATTAATTATTGTATGAATATGATAAATTCTAATTTAAGCAATATTTTTTGAGGGAACAGTGCGCCAAGACGACAGAGGTCCCTGGTTCGAATCCCGGCGTGAGCACGGGTGTTCTTTGTCAGTGTCCCTTCATCAATATCATCACTCATATTCATATTCGCAATTAACCAAAAGTGGTAGAAAAGCGAAGTAAAATAAACCAAATCAATCTGTAGTTGGATCATCCACAACAATGACGTCTGCTGTTGTGCAGAGGCGCTTGCGATTCAGGTAGGTTTCTTAATGACTTGCGTCATGCAGAAAGATATATAAAAAGGTACAGGGTCCGGCGGAATGAATAGCCTGATTTGAGTCACGTAGTACGGCGTCGCTGTTGCGCCTTCGCAACGACGTGTGTGCGCGCTGCATTGAGGAAGGACTGCCATTTGTAAGTATGGCCTTGTGGAGTTCGGAACATCGAGCATTCGCCGTTGAGGCGTATTTAAAAAATAACGAGTCTCCAATCACCGTGCAGCGGCTCTTTCGTCGCCATTTCCATGTGGGCCGACATCAGAACGTCCCGGATCATAGGACGATTGTACGGTGGGCGCAACAATTCAGGACTACTGCATCGTGTGCAAAAAAGAAAAGCCCGGGGCGACCAAAAAGACAGCGGACCCAGGCGCGAGTGGAGGAGGCCCGTCAAGCACTGATCCGAAGTCCTCGGCGTTCTGCTGCCAGAAATGCCTTGGCGCTAGGAATGTCAGATCGTTCCCTGCGACGCATCATCCATGAAGACCTCCACTTCCACCCCTACAAAATGCAGGTCGCACAGAAACTAACCAAACAAGATAAACATGCCCAACGAACCTTTGCGTTCCGTTGCTTGGATCTTTTAGCAGCCGAGCCGCAAATGCGAAACAACATACTGATGTCGGATGAGGCTCATTTTGATCTGCACGGTGGTGTCAATAAACAGAATTACAGATACTGGGCGCTATTTAATCCTCGTTGGCTGCATGAGAAACCCCTGCACAGTGAACGTGTGACGGTGCAGTGCGGTGTGGCATCGTTTGGCATCATCGGTCCATATTTTTTTGAGGATCATCATGGACGTGCGGTAACGGTTAATAGCGATCGCTATGTCCAAATGTTACATGACGTCCTCCTTCCAAGGGTGACCAGAGACATATGGTTCCAACAGGACGGGGCAACAGCCCACACGGCCCGCCGGTCCATGACTGTCTTGCGGCTCCATTTTCCTCGTCGATTGATTTCCCGATTTGGGGACATTCATTGGCCATCACGGTCGCCCGATTTCGTTGCCCCTGACTTCTTCTTGTGGGGCTACCTGAAAAGTCAAGTGTACGCTACACGTTCTCATACCGTGGCTGAACTGAAGGCAAGGATACGTACAGCTGTGGAGGCGATCCCATTGGACATGCTGGAGCGGGTGATGCGAGCTTTTGTTCGCCGCCTGGAAGAATGCGCTGAACGTGATGGCGACCATCTGTCGGGCGTTATCTTCAAAACCAAGTAAAATGGCATATATGGTATGTAATGGCATCTATTATTCTTTGTTTTCAATGTGTGTTTCAATAAATTATTCGATTTGTTTAGACGTTCTATCCTTTTTATATCCTACTATTCATTCTGCCGGACCCTGTATAAAACACCAGAGTTCAAAACATTTGTGGCATAGTGAGGCATCTAATTGTCTAGCTAAAACATGCATGGATGATGTTTTATTGAAAATCCAGCTGACTTCAGGCAAATAAACAATACCTGTGGCGACTAATACCATAAGTAAGTTATTAAGCAAGAAAGGGCCAACCCTTCCTTCGGACTTGGCGTTCCCACTCGAAATGTCCATGCTACGCCACTGGTATATATACACACATAAAGCAGGTAAAGAAAGAAAACAGAAAAGATAAAATTAAGTAAGAGTGTTGTCCATTAAATAGCGTTTATAATGAGAAAATTTAGCAAATATGTCCAAGAGTACGCCCCTCTCTAACCATTCATTATGCTGCAAGCTACACATTCTTCGCAGGGGAGCCATTTCTGCGGATTTTGTAAGGGTGTGGGAAATTGCAAATTTCTAGGTGAAAGTATAATAATGTAGAAACATGAATGTCTGGAAGGGGGGGGGGCAAGGATTGCCACATCTCCCCCTTAGAAATCGAATGTCAACCTAAAAAGTATATATTTCACACGTATAATTTGATTTCAGTCGCAGTAATTTACATGCATTAATGCGATAGCTTCAAATTCAAGTAGTGTCTTTTGAGGGGGCAACACTATTATCGGGGTAATATGCCCCCATGGAAAATTACCCTGCTTGTTTCCATGGAAAAAAAATCTACGGACGTCCATGATTAGGAGGGGGGAGATTGCCGCCTGTGCGCACACCTATGCCGCCATTAGGGAACGCGAGGCCCTGTGCGAACTATATCCGCGAGGCCTTTGTGTTTTGTAATGTTAAAATATCGATAACAACAGTTTCTCGTAAAATTCTTCTCTAGCGCCAACCTGGTTATTACCGTTCGCAGTATCGCCTTTTAGCAGTAATAAAATTTAAAATTTGGCAACCAGCTTTTCTTAATGACTGCTGATTGAGACCTTGTTTTAGCGATACATGCACTAGAAAAAAAAATGTTATCCTGTGTGTTCGCAGCCATGTATTGTAAATTTACTCTTGTTGTTGATATGTATTTTTTCTGCCAGAAAACGCACAAGTACGGAAAGGGGATCATGACAGCAAGAGCCAGCCCCAGAGTGTGGCAACTCGGACGCTCACCCGAAGCCCCGGTCTCCAGGGACACCGCGCTAGATAAAAATAATAGTTTATGTGAGTTTTTTTACGAGTTTATAGGATGCTGGTGTTTCCAATGAAGTAACTAATCTGATATCGCCTGCATTCGTATGTTATTTTGACATACTTAAACATATCCAAAATTACTAAAATCATAAACAAAGTATTAGCTACTACATAATTATAGTGTTCCAAATGTTTGTATCAAACATACATAACATATATTGTTTGTTTACTTATAGAATTAAATATATGAAAGTATTACTTTATGGATACAATGCAAATTCACTAGTGTCAGAATTCAATGAAGAGTAAAGAAAACAATTATGTGATTGGATATGAATAAATATTGCTACTTTTTTAGTTCAAGTAACAATATGATATTGAGCTTTCCCGGTTTTGCAATTAAATATGTACTAGGGGTACATGAGATTGATTGAGTGATCGATTTGTTGTTTTAAGTTCACTTTATGTCCAGATAGGCTAATCGAGACTGGACCTACAGTTTAAAGTGGTGGGATCCTAATCACTATGCCATTTGCCTCTACCTGGTATCAAACCCGGGACCCCTTGGTTATAAGGCAACGACATACATCAGAATGAAAACGAAATGAACATGTAATAGTGTTTACATTATGATTTTGTAGAACAACATCTGTACTTCAGACTAAGGAACAAACATTGAAAAAAAAATTAATTATACTTCCCGCAAATATTTTATGCCCCAGGCCCCGTAATGCAAGATTATGTTCTGCCAAATACTTAAGGACATACAGTATTCGTTTGAAGATCTCACACTAGTCCTGCTTTTCCTGTGAAATCAAGAGTCCCTGTTGCTCATCAATAGTTATGTTTTTCTGCATTCTAAATTCACATTCGGTCCATTTTTTAAGGCATTGAATTTGGCTTTCTGATATTTCATGGTTTTGTAGTCGATAGCTTAAATGCCTTCAATCATCGCAGCCTTCATTTGCCAGCATGCCCCCACCCTTCTCCCCAAACAGCTTACAACAAAAAGGAGAGAAAATTTTATCTTTCCTCTTCGAGTACACCAACCCTTCTGTCGACCGTTTCCCCTTTTTGCATAACACGCTTATAATGTCCAGATGAAAAGTGTAAATTATCACCAATAATTGGGTAATCATGATTTATGATGCGAATAGGGTCCTTTTGAATGATTGAATCAAATTCGGACATGCTTAAAACTGAGGTTCACTCACCTGGATCTAAAAGCAGAGGCGATCTGTCACCTGGCTCAGAAGATGACATGAAGCATACCCCCCCCCCCCCCTCGGGTACAAGTAGTTTGGCATCTGGTTCACAGACGAGCTACAGCCGCCACTGATACATACGACTTGGACTATATCGCGAACACACAGACAAAATATTGATTGCCGGCCCCTGTGGCGGAGTGGTTAACACATCGCGCTATGACGCTAGGGGTCCCGGGTTCGAATCCTGGCCTGGACATGGATGTTTGTGAGTGTTTATTCATCAATTTCATCATATCATCACTCATCCCCATCTTCTCAAATTAGCCAAAAGAGGCACAAAAGGCGAAGTAAAATAAAGCAAATCAAACTATATTTATTGCTACTTTTCTATTTTACGCCACTTTTCTGCCTCAGTTAAATCGTAACGATGAGCACGAATGACGCATATATAGAATTGAAGACTGGACACTCACAAAGGAACATCCAAGCCCACGTCAGGATTCGAGCGAGTTCATTTCTTGAGAATTAGATATTTGAATTGTAGGAATTAAAAAATGGGATGATACGAGTGTAGCAAACGAACTGAACTTATCTTTAATCCAGAAATTCTTCACAGTAATGCTGCTACAAACAAGTCCGTGGCGCAAGAGCCGTCTTAGGGGCACAGCCTGCCACTCAGCTTTTCTTTGTGTGACCCGTTGTGAGGGCATCGAATCCCATCGCCGCTATTTTCTGGCTTTCGAGACTGGAGCCCGCTACTGCTTCTTTTCAAGTAGCTCCTTAATTGTTCTCACGATGCTGGGTTGGCACCGAAATTTTGAGAGTTCGTACTGGGAATCGAACCCGGGACCACTCGCACCAAAATCTAGAGCGCTAACCAGTAGACTTCGCGGGAGCCCTCTTCATAGTAATAGGTACGCTTAAATTTATTTCCTTAATGTAAAATAACGTTATCCTAATTTCATTTAATCATCATTCATCATCGTCGCCACGATCAGGCCAGAAAACAGAGAAATGCATTTTTATCCTTTGGGTGCCTATTTGCCTATTTGATTCAGAGGTTTTTGCTGACTACAAATCCACACCCCCTACCCATTATTCTCGAAAACAAGAGCGTTACGTGCTTTGCACTAATGGAGTATTTATTACACACTCGGTAGACGGTTTCATCTTGCCGCTGCGGTTGTAAACACGAGAGGTTGTAGGAAAGAGCTCAGCGGATCTTCAAGGCTTTGATGCCGACTTGTTTTCGTCTTTTCGCAGAACGGCACACCCTGAATTTTGTTGGGCCTCAGTTTGCAGACAAATAACCATTTTATGGTGCCTGTCCTGGGTCGAAATCAGGGAAAGTTGGAGTCACAAATGGGTGTGTGAATTTTCACTGGTGGCTTGACAAAAAGGGACATAGTTGTCCGTTAGCAGAAATACAACTTTGTTATGACGCAATTTTTCTTTTCACAACACTTATGTTTTTCGCGGTGGCACGCGTCGCACACCCCTAACGGCGGCCCGGGCTATGACACGCACAATAACTGGTTCGCTGGTAACCAGAAGCTTTCTCCTGATGTTTCCGGGTTCGCGTAATTTGTTCTTTGTGAATTGTGAGTGACCCTTCAGCAGTTCCGCCTAATCAACATTCATCCTCATCGTCACTGTTAACTAAATGGTGAAGAACGCCAACGCAAATGGAATAAATTAGAAATACATAAAGAAGCGTATTAGTATCTTCCAAAATCAATGTCAAATGAACTATCGACATGTCAGATTGAACTTGTCCATCACTGACTGTGGCGTAGCGGCTGCCCCCGCAATGTCGGGAGCACTAAATTGTAGGGGCCCGCTATGTTCTCTCTCTGTGCTTCTGAAATTTTATATAATCCCAAAAATTCAGCAGGTTGTGTCGTTTATTTTAAATAAAAAATGGTTTTAAGAAACAGAAATCTGGTTCCCAGTAATATATGATACGACGACGTCTGCGGTATTGTCTCAGCCTGAAGGACCCGGGCAATTTGACATATGGGTCTCTACCGAAGTACAGAATGAACTTACTCACATATGGCAATCGGTAGGAAATTTCTCTCGTCTCGTACCTTTACAGTTACAAAGTTTATCGTAAACGTAGCCCAATATGAAATTGAAATAAGATCAGAGATAAATATCCCACATTGTCCACACCCCTTATGTTTTACTTCAAAGGGGCCTAAAATATCAGGAGGTGGAGCCCGGGGGCAATTATCCCTTTTGCTCTGAGGCCCAGTTGCCCTTATTTCGCAAAGGGTGTATACAGTGCTCGAAGTGAAAATTCCTAGCTGCGAATTTTCTTGTTCGAGTTAGAGGATAGAAGGAAGGATCATCACATGGATCAACGTGAAGACAATGCAGAAGGTGGAGGAGGATGCTTATGCAAATTATCCTAGCTGGGGGATGCTTTATGATAATTTTTATTTTTTTGCGTCTTTTACACCCCTTCCCCCCTTACACACGCTCTTCGAGCACTGATGATCTAATAACAAAATGGTTCTTGTTTCATGAAAACGTCTCAAAGGAATATGAGTGGTCTATCGGAAAGAAATGGCATCGTTAAAACTATGAATAATAATATATGTCCATTAACATAAAAATTAAACACCTTGCCCGTGCGGCAACAACTTTTTTTTGTGAGTGGCCCAGTCTTTCCAATCGGCATTTCATTGAGTGACAAATTTTCAGTGAATAAAGTTCCATCGCCGCTTTATTATCTATATCTCAAGACTGGAGTCCGTTGCTATTTTCTCGTAGCAGACTGCAATTGACCTTGTGGCGCTAGGTCACCATCGACAATCTAGAGGTCCGGTTCAACCCTCAAAACTGAAATCATAAGTTTTCTTGAGTATATAACTATTTGTATAAGAAGCTTAATGTGAGCGGCTCTGACATAGACGCTTAGCCTGGCGCAGCCAGGCTTTGGGGGCTGAAGGCGCGTCCACCTCAAAGTCCAAAAGACTTAATGACTACCTATTAATCACTTTCCACAAACAGTATTTATACATGTGTATTATATGTAACCTAATTGTTTCTTTTTAAAAATGTTTCGAGCCAAAAATACAAATGATCACGAGTAAAATATTTGGCTGTGTGAAGTCTCCCGAAAATTGATCCTGTCTGTGCCACTGCAAGATAAAATATTTCTAAATTCGTTATTAAGTTATTGATCAGAGATTTAGACCATCTTGATTTAGTTCCGAGAAACACTGATATATAGCCTATGTCGATGACAAAAAATGGGAAGGCATGGTATTTGCGGTAAAAGTTAATTTGATTTAAACGGCGAGGGAAGGGGTACCTAACTATCGTAACGAACCTAAAGTTCGTGGGATCCTACAAGTACCTAAAATGTTAACCAATTAATCAATGGGTGATGTAAGTTACTCATCATTCATCCTCTGATGAGAGCACTCGTCATTGGCATGACGAGTTAACGCTTGGCAATGCGAAAGGTACAAAATCACACTAAGGAACTAAACTACAGAAAAGACAATGGTCACTCGTTGGGTTTTGTGAACCGTTGAACTTGAATCATGGCTGGGTGTTAGGATAGTAGTATCGGAATTAGATAAGGCCGGTCGCTATTTAATATTCGCAATTCATTTGCACGGGTGTTAATTAATTTGCACGTACTTAGAACTAATTTACACGTACTTAGAATTAATTTCAATGTACTTAGAGTACTTTACATTTATGTATTTGCATGTTTATAACTTTTTATGAATATATAATTATTTATTTTATGAAAAATATGTATATAAAAGGTAATTAGAGGTACTAAACGGTATGCATATGGTTTTATATTCATTACTGCAAAGTATGTAATGTATGAATCGATAATATTAATGTTTATAGTATTGAAAATAAGTTTTCTATGGTTTATGAACCGCTATGAACGGTGGTAATGGTTGTAGGTACAGGTTCAATTACGATTGGGACGGTCCCGGTACTCGAACCCGCGATATGTAATATTATTAATTAGTACTATGTAATAATGTATGTTATTATGGTATGAAAGACGATGGTTTCTCACGCCAGACAGAATACTGTCTCCGAATCTCGACTCGGCTGTGAAGGTAGACAGAGAGAATGAATTAATATTCCGCGCAGGTAGAGGAGAAAGGAATTTAGGGAGTGTGCGTTCAAGGTCAAATGACGTCAGAACGTCAGAACAAAGGAAGAAACCCGATTGACCAATCAGAGAACGCGTCGGTAGATTTTCAGAACCAGTTTTCCCAAGGTTAACCAGTACGCAAGAACAGAGGAAAGCTATGCAATACTGTAGGGCAGGGGAGGGATTCAACCAGACAACAAAGAATATCTGAGAATGCGCAGCAAGGGTCAAATCTCTGAAGCTATGCGTCGCTTGTAGAACCGGTTTCCGCCGCCAATTAATATTCCGCTCAGGGTTGCCCCAAGGCACAGGACGCTTTAGCGCAGGGTTTTTTTATCTGTACTATGAAGAAGGGAGAGCTATTAGGGACGGGGCCTACAGTTTTCACCATTTGCTTTTATCACGGGGTAACGAACCTAGGACCCTTTGATTATTGATTTAGGTAAGTAGTTGTATTTACGGTGGGGACAGTGCCGGAAAGTATGAACCTCCCTCAAGCAGATTTGGCTACACTTAAAACTAGCTCAACATGCCTACATGAGCTTTTTGCTCAAGTGTGGAACCCCGTCTAATCCAAGATTTTTGTAAAAAATGCCCTCGGGAATTTCTCGGAAAGTATGAACCCTCTCAGATTGATTTGCCTACACTTACAAAAGGCACTTCTGTGAGATTGTTGTCCATAAACTTGTCAAAAATATGCCCCTCTTGATATTTTTTTTGGCCACACTTAAAATTAAGCCAAGATACTTATAAAAGCCACCCATACACACACACACACACACACCCACATACACCCACACCCACCCACACCCACATATATTTACTTCCGGTCCACTTCCGGTTTACTTCCGGTCCACTTCCGGTTTACTTCCGGCCCACTTCCGGTCCACTTCCGGTTTACTTCCGGCCCACTTCCGGTCCACTTCCGGTTTACTTCCGGTCCACTTCCGGTTTACTTCCGGTCCACTTCCGGTTTACTTCCGGTCCACTTCCGGTTTGACTACTTCCGGTCCACTTGTGGCCAAGTTGTGGCCTATTTCTGGTTTATATATATTGCATCATGCTGTGCAACAAATTATTATCCAATAAATTATTAGATACGTGTTGTTTTCTGATTGGCTGCTTATGACATAATGTGATTATGTGTTATATTCTGATTGGTTTAAATAAGCAGTGTTTCTATTGGCTCTGTAAATCTATATAAGCCAGGGCACAGTGCAGATTCTTCACCATTGCTGGATCGGCAGTGGAACCCACAAGTGGGGGTCAGAACCTGAACAGGCTCCACCAAAGTATAGGAGACTTGAAGCATATAATTTGGCGGAATAACCCAAGTAAGGTCATAGAAACAATATACACTGATACAATAAAAGCCAATTTTTGATTTGATTCCCAAGAAATTTTATATAAATACCAAAGCCAAAAATATTAACACACACACACACATACACACACACACACACACAAAGCACAGTGCTGAACCCAACTGATATTTTTATCCAGCATAGAATTTTGATTTGAATCCCAGGAAATTGTATATAATAAACAACAACAAAAATGCCAAGTCAAAAATATTGTAATCAATGCAATAAGAATATATCCAGCCCTAATTGGGCCAAGCACCAAAAGATTTGTAACCCGGACAAATACAGAACTCCCACAAAAATATGCCCTAAATGCCATAGAAAATACAGCATGCAATACTTGACATATACACATAAAGATACTTGCTCTGTACAGTCATCAACACAACCATCCACATCTGGTCTGAAAAGAAAGCATGAAGCACCTGTTAATGCTGGAGCTGCAAAGCAGCCACGCTATGCACCACCCATCCATAGCAGTTTTAATGGCCAATTAAGAGATTATCGGTTTGTATCAAAGCCAAGATGTTGCATTGAGAATTTTTTGAACAGTATAAATCCTGATGTACAGGCAATTCTTAATGCCCAAAATGGCTCTTATAAGCTGTCCCTCAAATTGTTTACACAATATAAGAAGCCAAATGGCACAAAATTTACACAGCCCCACATAACAGAAACTGTACCTGTATATTCAAATGCAAATTCAGACAAAATAATAAGCAGGTTGATGGATCAATTGAACATTAAACACTCTGAATTTGCAGCAAAAGAGTCTGGATGGAGCCTATGCGGTTCATCACACAAGTTATATGTTAATATTTCTGAATTCAGCTCATTACAAGGATCTACATATGTGCCATTACCTGCAAATATTAAAAACAAAAGAGCCGTGGTTAATATAAAAAATACCGACCAGAAATGCTTTTTGTGGTGTATTTTAGCTGCTTTGTATCCAGTTTCAAGGAATCCTGAGAGAATAACTTATTACAAACAACATGAACATGGTTTTGATGAGGCAATGGAGGGTTTAGAATATCCAATGTCTGTTCAGAATATTGATAAATTTGAAAAAAGGGCCAGGAATATCAATGGCAAACAACTATCTATTAATGTATTTATTTGTTCTACTGGCAATTGCTTGATAGAACCTCTCAGAATCAGTACATTTGATGATGATTCTGCTGTTCCGATTGATTTGCTCTTAATTGAAGGGGATGGCACATATCATTACACTTTGATACATAATCTTGAAGCTTTAGTGAGAACACAACTAGACAAATATAAAAAAATATTTAAGTTGTGCAGAAGATGCTTAACTGCATTTGATGGTCAAAAAATGGTGAAAGGGGTTCGTGAAGAGAGTGCAGAAATTACCAAAAACAAGTTAATTGAGCATCTGAAATACTGTGGGAACCATAAACCTGTTCATATGGTGATGCCCAATCCAAGTGAAAATTGCAAATTCAAAAAGTTTGAAGCCTTGTTGGAACACCCAGCATATATTGTCTGTGATTTTGAATCAAACCTCAAACCTCTTGCATTCTGCAATCCAGATCCTGAAGAATCTTCAATTACACCATACCAGCTACATGAACCTTCCAGCTTTTGTTATATAGTTATACGGGATGGTGTAGCTAGTGAGCCACACTTATACATGGGACCAAATGCCATCAAAGAATTTGCAGATAGAATAGAAAATGAGTGCCGTGACATAGCATCTAATATTTTATTAAAATCAAAGCCTATGTTGCCTTTAACAGAGAAACAGATTGAAGATTTCAACAATGCAGAAAAATGCCCGGTATGTGATTCTGAATTTTCAGATACAAATATCAAGGTGAAACACCATTCTCATACAGATGGTAAATTCAAAATGGCCCTGTGTAATAGCTGTAATATTAAGATCAAGAGACCAAGATTTGTCCCCATATCGTAACGCAACTCCCATGCTGCGTTTGGGATCGAACCAAGAACCTCTAGATTTAATTGGGTGATGTAGCTATTCCTCATTCATCTCTCAGATGGTTATCACTCGCTTGGCCTAAATGTGATAAATGCAAGAGGTTACCTTTTAAAGGAATGGCGATAGAAATTAGCTTAGATTAAATATGGGTTTTATACTCTCCATGACTGAACCGATGTGGATTGGTTAAGGAAAGGATATCACTTGCCTTACAAATACATGGAGATTGTTCCTAGCTTGTCCTCTCAACTATCACTTGTCTCTTATCACACACCATCGTCCAATAGTCGTTCCCCACTTTGCTCCTCTCTCACAATCCGTAGTCCTTACTCTCTCTCGTATTCTCGCCAACTGATCACACCTCCTGACAATTCCAATACTCATGCCACATACGCCTTCCAAGTCAATCACCCGACCTTTGCCTGATTACTTATTCAGCATTCCTTTCTCTGATACCTGCTATGCTAAGACTTTATACTTCTTGCCCAATATCTTGGGTACGATACGCTCCTCTACCCCCTAAAGAAAATCCTTTGATTTTCACCTAAAGATGAAAGATTTAAAGTTGTATTCCATATCGATCCTTTCTATGGAGAGATTTTTTTAATTATAAAATATAGTCCCAAAATTATTGGATTAACATACCATAACCAAAAATATGTAATTTGATTAATATAGTTCTTTAAAAAGAAAAAAAGAATGGAGAAAAATAACCAATAAACAAACAAAATAAATAAACAAAACTTGTCAGCATATGAAAGGTAAACACTGACATGTGAGTTTGTTTTGCTAACTCGACAATCTGCTCGTGCGCGTATTCATTGAGAGGCTTACGCTACACATCTGAGTTCCAATACTACATGCACGTAGCACGTAGCGAAGTCCGTGCATAAGCATGCAACACTCTGACACCACGTGAGAAAATTATAAAAGCATTGTTCCACAAGAATGGATCTTGTCAAAATTTATGTCTCAATGACACACTAGCGAAGTAGTGTAATCGATCCTGCAAGCACTGACACTGTACAACACTGTTGTGTATTTGGAAGTTAATATTTACAAAATCGGCAAAGTTTGTGATACTCATCCGAGTTACACTTGCACACATATGTCATTATCGATGTAAATTTCACCGTCTCTTATTTTATTGTATCATTTAAAGATCGCTGTCGTTTTTATTTATAATATATGTCAACTATCACAATAAATATTTAGTTAGAAAATTTGAAGTTAATCAAAATATATACACTGTATCAATAACTGTCCTTGAATAATGATATATGTACATGAATTTATGTATTTGAAGATAAGAATATAATAGTGTTCGATAGATAAAATCACAGCACTAACATTTGTCCATAAAATAATCCTTGAGTTATCCTGATTCTCATAAAGAGTTCAAGAAAAATACCATAATTTTACTCTTGTTATCATCACTTAATAGTCTCTGCGTATAGCAATGAAGTTTCTTCTTGAACCAAACCACGTATATATGTATATATTAGTTCCTTGTGGCCGTGAAAAATGTTTTTCACTTTGATGCATTAACTTTGCAGCTACAAATATTGTCATTGATGAAAACGTACAGTAAAGAATTGCATATCGTCGAAATGTGAATGTGAAGTATTTAGTTGTATGTAAATATTCCTTCAAATCGATGTATGTATTATCAGCGTTGAATATCAGGTCTCACTACTACTTGACTTCAGTAGGAGTTAATTAGAATAGAATGAAGGAGATCCGTGTTAAACGATTTGGTGCTTATCAACTGATTTCGCTGAACTGCGTAATTAAAATTGATGCAAGGTCTAATTGTAATTCCTGTTTCCACGTGTCGAAAAAATAAAAGAAAAATCTCAGAAATAAAAATCTTGAGAAATTCTCAAAAAAAAATCGTAGGACAAATAATTCCTCTGCGTCCTTCAGGTGTAATTCGTGTTGATTTCTTATTTCTCCATGGTTTTAGCTGGTGACCATCTCTGGACGTTGACATCTGTGAAAAAGCTGAACTGAGGACTGTTAATATGGTTTCAAAATATTGTTAAAATGTTCATTTCACCGTTAAAATTTGAATTATCTGTGAGGCAATTCAGGTAGGTTTTGGAAAGGAAATTTGCTTCATATACCGAACAGGCATTTCCTCCTGATCGTTAGTGTAATGTTGTTTGTGTGAGAGAACTTAATATATCGGTATGTGTAGAGGTTTTGTTGAGACAAGGGCGCCTCTAAGTCACCCTTATTTTAAAAAATAGTGCTTGTAAATATTACAAGTATGAAAAATCTTGTAGTTGAGGGTTGTTAGATTTTAGGAAATGGAATTTGAAAAGGAGTACCGATTCAGTCATAACATTTACTCTTACTATAAATTACCCAAATTCTAATTAATGCCATCCTTTACACACCAAATATAATTAGAATCTTGAAAAGAGAAAAAATATAACTACTAATAATTACTGAAAACAAATTGAACTTTACATATGAATAGAATGTAATGCTGTAAATACTCTTAAAGATGTTATGAGTGTATACTGACTGTATACTACTGCAAAATTTAAATTACGTATAATTGATTTCTGAAAATATATGAACTCTTAAATTAACTGAAAATATCTATAAATAACAACTGAATTGAATGAAGTACTTTAAATGTTACTAAAAAAAATGTGTCGAACGATCGTCCTTCTGTTAGTATAATATTAATAAAATATCGTCATTAATAAAGATTAATTGTAAAATATCCTGTGCACTTGCTAATATTGTCCACATAAATTGAAATACGTAAAATAATATTCTAAGAATCCGAAATTTCGTTGTCCATTATAGACCCTTTCTCCCTTAATGATATTGCAATTAGCCTAATAATATTCAAGGAAAATAATATACAATTGTGTATACAAAAAAATATGGAGTTGACAATTGGTAGTGTGTAACTATATGCATATGCACCTAACATTAAATGATATAAAAATGAAAAGTTAATTCCAATGTAGATTCCAAATGTTGTCTCACAAAGAAATAGCGTTCTGAACAGACATAAAATTCCATGTTCCCTCGTATCTTTCGAGCTGATAACCTGAGTTGAAAGAATGCTCTATCGGCAGTTTATTCAGTTCCCCGGCTAATGTGGAATGTGAGATATCTGCTGTTTAATTTGCAACGTGTTGGTTACTTCATGCCAAGAGAGAATGTTGCTCCTGCCGATGTAGGTAGATATCGTTGCCGCAAGAAACGAATAGAATGCCTAACTTGCATATTTCTTCAGTTGTTCGGTCTCTCTGAATGTAACTCAAGTTTCCCCATTGCTTAAGGAGGAAGGACATTTCCGTTGCACCCCGGTTGAACTTTATCCTTTTGCTGACGACAGATAATTTACCATGAAGACGTTCGAAGCTGATTTGCGATATCGTTTTCAGAATGTGAAATACATGTGAGGGAAATTTTAAGTGGGAATTTTACAAGATGGGAAATTTCTACAATGCGGAAAAAAATTAGGAAGTACTCTAAGTAACTTGATTATAACATTCAATAAACTAATTGAGTCGTATTTGGAATGAAGTATCCTAAATTAGATGGATCAATGTAATGTCTACATGTTTAATGAAAGATACTTTACTTCTTCAAAACTGTCGTAATTCATCTCATGACTGTGTCGTTAAATTGTTAATAAAATGTGACAAGTGGCTGCTGATAACTCATGATCGTAACTGTATGTGTAAAATACTACTTATTTCTCCTATGCTCTTATTATAACTGTTGTCTTTATTCTAACGTTGTTCAAATCTTATAAAACTGATAATCTCATATTTCTGTCATTTATTTAGTTATTAAAATTATAAATGTAATTATTACTTAAATTTAACGATTAAAATATTAAAATGTGTACTTGTTTAAACCCTATTTTGACTAACTACGCTAAATCATAGAGAATTTTAATTCTCATTTTTCCTTACCGAATGTGTTTAACACATTTTATTCATAAAAAAATACTAAAGTCTATTATTGACTTACACTATTTATCTTTTGTAGTTCACAAAAGATTATTTCCATCAGTTCTCTGCAGGCCTACAAAAATCTGAGGAAAATTCCTTGCGCGCAATTTATATTCATCAACATTCCCTTTGTTCACTATCCGTGAATACAATAATATTAATTATTATTATTTTTGCGCGTTACTGTACTTGTTGTTCATTATTATGAAACCTCGATGACTACGATTTATAACTAATGATTTTAGTGTGGTAATAACTAGTTTTACACTTCCGTGCAATTATTAAGGGCTAAACAATAATATTTCCCATAATTTTAGTGTTTGTTAGTTTAAAAAAAATATTTGCAAGATGTAAAATTTATTTAGTGCATTAGAGTACTGAAAAGGAAGTTACGTATAGGGTAAAAGGTATGTTCTCACTCATTCACTCCTGACTGTTCCTGTTCTTCAGTCTCATCATCACCATTTACATTCTCATCGCCGCTACCGTGTTCCGAAGCATAGTATTTCTTCAATCTCTGGACCGAAATTGAGTCGACGACTGTCTGTCCCCGTTTTGTCTTATATTCCACTTTGTAAACATTGGGATTTTCTTTTGCTATAATTTTACAAGGTCCTTTATATACTCCCGAAAAGCATTTAGCGGTGTGTACACGATGACTGCCATCGTATACTAGAACCAATTCTCCTGGCGTAAATTCAATGGACTGATGACGTTTATCGTAGTACTTTTTTGCTTGTCGGTGGCGTTTCTGTAGAGACTCATAAGCTGCTTCTCGTGCTTTTTCGAGAATCTTGAATCTCATCTCGTTGTTTACATTCACACTGGGCGTTAAATGTAGTCCGCTCTCCCAGACTAATCTAGGCGTAAATCCATGAAGAAGAAAAAATGGACTGTTTTCCAAATTCTCCTGGTAATTAACATTGTACGACCACACTGCCGATTGCAAGTATAAAAGCCAATCTGTGTGTTTTGAGTTCACGAAGTTCTTCATAAGTCCCTGTAAAATAGCATGTGATCGTTCCAATAATCCAATGAAATTGTGATTAGCTGCTGAAGCGAATTTAAGATGGATTCCACATTTCTCCGATAGTTCTTTAAATAAACTAGCTGTGAATGAAGTACCTCTGTCCGTATCTATACGAGAAGGACATCCGTAGCGCAAAATTACATTTTCAAAAAGGAAGTTAGCTGCTGTCTCACTTGAAGTATCTGCTACTGATTGAGCTATTAAAAATCGAGTACCATGATCGATTGCACTTAGTATATATTTATGGCGGAGCAAACCACTTGGTGGATACGGTCCGCTAAAATCTAAAGCGATTCTATCGAATGGTTTCTGTGAGTTGAACGTTAAAAGTTCTCCATATGGCGCTCCTTTTATGCGCTTATTCTGCTGACAAATTACACACTCCTTGACCATTTTCTGAATATGGTTCTTCATAAATGGAAAGTAAATCCTATCTAACGCATTCTTGTATGTTTTAGTGAAACCGTAATGTGCTCCTCCAGCTGGTAAACTATGCAATGTCTCAATGACAGTGTTGCGAAGTGACTTCGGTATACATAATAATTTCTTAGTCGTAGCTCCCAGTTTATGTTGTCTATAAAGAAGTCCATTTTCCATAACATAATAGCAAGCTTGCCTCTGCAGGGAGGGGTTGGGTGGGTTGTTGCCCTCCTCGTCTGCTTTTCCTTCCAAAATATTAATGATATTTCCAAAAAAAGAATCCTCTCGTTGGTGTATAGCAACATCAATTGTCTCATCTAACAATAACAATGTACGTGGCTCTGGAAGCTCCTCGTCTTCTCCCTGTGGATCATGTTCTGTTTCTCTGCTGATAGCATCCGCCATATTTTGTGTAGTTTTGCAGTGAATTGGCGTAAAATCGAACTCGGCCATCAACGTGTACCATCTAAATAATTTGTTTGAAAGTTGCGTTGAGGAGCGAATGAATGTAATTGCTTGGTTGTCGGTAAATAATTCGAAATGTCTCCCAAGTAAAAAGAATCTGAATGACTTAAATGCGTATATGATTGCCAACAATTCTTGCTCGATGGTTGAAAGTCGAGTTTCATGGTCTTTTAAAACTCTACTGCAGTAGGAAATAGGCTGAAAATCACCGTTCGCATTCGGTTGTAAAATCACTGCGCCAATAGCCTTACTGCTTGCATCCGTATATACCCTTACTTCTTTGGATGGATCATATGCCATTAATACAGGAGCTGTAAGTAAAGCCTCTTTCAACCTCTCAAACGCAGTTTGCTGTTCTTCCCCCCAGATAAATTTCTTCTTTTTTCCTATCAATTTTTGCAAGGGAAGTGCCATCTCGGAATATGATTTTAAAAACTTCCTGACATAAGATGTTAATCCGAGAAATGTGCGAACTTGTTTCACAGTTGTCGGTGTCTTATATTTCTTGATAGAATCAATGATTTTGTCATTGATCCGATAGCCAAATTTTGAAATTTTATGTCCTAAAGCAATAATCTCAGTGTATCCGAAGTGACATTTTTCTATTGCTAGCTTCAATCCCGCGGCCTGTAAACATTGTAACATTTTCTCCAGAGTTACGAGCATTTCTTCAAAGGTATTTCCGAAGCAAAATAAATCGTCCACATAATGGGCAAAGTGATTGGGATCCAAATTTGAGCAAGCAAGGTGAATGCAACGAGTCATCGCACTTGATGAACTGACGTGGCCCTGTGGCACGACGTTCATTTGATACTGTGACATTCCTGGTATTGTAAATGCTGTATATTTCTTACTGTCCTCGGTGAGAGGAATATTAAAGAATCCGCTCTTCAAGTCCGCCGTACAGTAATATTTCTTGCCCCCCATATTGTATAATATTTCATTGATGTTATTCACACCCAGAGCGTCAAATACAGACGAAACATTCAATCTGCGATAATCCTGGCATAATCTATAACCCCCCTTTGCCTTCTTTACAAGGATAACTGGAGAGTTAAAGGGTGATTTTGTAGGAGAAATAACACCTTGCTTTAATAAAGTCTCAATCTGATCTTTAATTTCATCACGAAGGTGGACTGGAATCGGGTAGGATTTTAAGTGAAATTCTGTGTCATCTTTTAGTTGAATTCTATGTTTATAATTCGTGGCTCTACCTATATCATCCTTTGACCACACAAAAACATGTGGATATTTCATTAAAACAGCCAAAAGTTGCTCTTTTTGCTGAGGTTCTAAATTCGGATTCACATCAAACCGACTAGGGTCCGCCCGTGTGTCACTGACGTTCCCTGACTCTTCCGTCGCAAAAACCTGTGCCTGTTCACCAATTTCATCCTCATTCTCATCATTATTGTTACTCATGATTGGCCTATCCCATGTTTCAGCTTTCCCGATAATAGTGCCTTTCTTAATTGTAACATTATAATTTAAAGGATTTGTGATCCAAATGAGATTCGAATCCGGATTAATAATTGCTCTGGCAACCATCAATCCCGTTTTCTCTTGAAACTGTAGGTCCGGTTCCAAGAGTGTCCTATCTTTGTCATATGAATTAGCCAATTTCAATGGAATGCACAAATGTGTCCTGGGTTTCACTTTTATCTTTTTAGCAGCTACAAATTCTGGTTGCAAAACATACTGTAACAAATGGGAAACTTTGATTGACACGTCAAAAGCTTTCTTATTCTCATTTTTAATTTGGTTTCTAGGAGGTGTGCCGAATCTATGCAATGTAAGCTTATTTTCCTCAAAATCTAACTTAGCCTTTTGTCCCTTCAAGAAATCATTTCCTAATATAGTAATTTGATTAAAATCCTTAACAATTCTAAATGGATGAACAAATGTTTGGTTATGTATAGAAAATGGTAGTAACACAATTTCCTTAACCGTCAGTTGACTATTAGTGACCCCTCTAATCGCAGTATTTATATTAAATCGCTTGGCATTGACTGGTATGTTCTTATCTCCCGTTACCGAAATTTGACTTCCACTATCCAGGATGAACTGTCGAATTTCCCCATCTACTTTCACATTGATGTAAATCAGATCTTCAGAAGGAAAAGTAGAGACCGTTAGAGTTTTCCCCGTAGGTCCTACACCTAGGTCCCCGTCATATGCAGGTCTTACTCGTTTAAAATTGCTTCTGTTCTGACGAAAAGTAGAATGATTTGTATTTACAACCTGATTAGTATGGTTATTTGGATCTTCGCGTCCCTGTTGTTGCTCCAAAAATGTTCGCGGCGATGAAGATGAAAAATGCGAACGCTGAAATCGAGGGTTACCGCCATTGCGCCATCGCCCCCTATGCGAGCTTTGCGACTGTGTGTCGAGATTATTATTGTGGTTGTTATGCCAAGTATTTCTATTCTGAGCTCTATGATTACTATTATTATAATAGGTTCCCCTATTGTTTCTATCTCTATGTTCATATTCTCTAACTGGATATGAGAAAGATGACTCAGTGAATGAATGTTTTTTCCGATGTTCTGCAAGTGCATTTACTTTAGCCTCAAGATTCTGAAATTGCAAAACTAAATCTGACTCATGAGACTGGAGTCCCGTGTTCGACTGTAATTGATCAAGGTCTTGTTGCAGTGCATTTAATCTTTCCTCGATTTCCTGATTAGCCTGAGAATAACTTATGTCAACATGACCATTGACCGTGCGCTGCAACGTGATAGCTTGCTGAGTCGGCATGTATGCTCGACTCGATTCAGAAAATGACAGAGCTTTCATTGTCTCACATTCAGTTTCTAGAATTTGCCGTTTTTGCACGAGATATTTGAATTGTTCAACATGTTTCAGGTCTCGTAACATTTCATGCACTGAATCATATTCCCTGTTATAAACTTCTTTCATAAAGTTAGGTTGTAAACCCCCGTTTATTTGCTTAATTTGCTCACAAATGTCCATGGCAGGATCTAATTTTAATAACAATAACTGTTTTTCTCTCACATATTTTGAAACAGGTTCATTTTCCTGATGGAAGCGTAATCTGATTTGTTCTTCTAATTGAAAAGTGTCCCCCGGTTCCGTAAATTCTTCCACAATTTTAGTTTTTAAAGTTACAAAATCTATATCCTGTGCTTCCTGAGTTCGACTCCAAGTATTGAACCATTCCAATGCTGAATCAGCCAAAAATGCCGGTAGCATTTGCCTTTTCTTTGAGTCATTCCACTCATTAAGAATAGCTAAACTTTCAAATTTGTCAATGAATTTTAATACATCCTCGTGAATGTTACCTTGAAACTGGATAGTTTCGAGAATGTCGGGGTGAATAAATCTAGATTGCGCCATGATTCTATGATTAGCCTATGCGCAGGAAAAATGCTTGATTAGCTTAAAATTAGCACTAAGTTGCTTGTTTTCTTTTCTCATCCCCCCGTGGCTTTTACAGGACATTATCAGCAATTCAATTGTTTACTCTCCCGGAAATTTGATAAGTTAGTTCAACAATCGCGTAACAGAGTGACGACAGAACCGAACACATCTTTAAAATATTTAACCAACCTTTATGCAACATCCTAGTGTTAATTCTCATCTTTTCACAAGCCAATCGCCGAATAACCTAGTTAAAACTCTACTCTTGTTTATTTGCGCCTTACCGCGTAGCATATTGCTAGGCCTACCTTTTGCTTTCTTTTCTTGATCTTTGGTAACAATTGATAATTAACACAACGTGAAGCGCTAACAAGTGAAAATTCCGGCGCCATATCTCCCGTACGTAATTTGAAAAGCTAGAAGGCTCTATTATTTTCATCATATTTCGGGATGAAATAGATGAAAATCGCAGCATTTCACGTACTGCAGTGTTTTCACATCGCATTTGCAAAAAAAAATGGATGAGAAGCCCTAAGCAGCCTCCACCACGTAACGCAACTCCCATGCTGCGTTTGGGATCGAACCAAGAACCTCTAGATTTAATTGGGTGATGTAGCTATTCCTCATTCATCTCTCAGATGGTTATCACTCGCTTGGCCTAAATGTGATAAATGCAAGAGGTTACCTTTTAAAGGAATGGCGATAGAAATTAGCTTAGATTAAATATGGGTTTTATACTCTCCATGACTGAACCGATGTGGATTGGTTAAGGAAAGGATATCACTTGCCTTACAAATACATGGAGATTGTTCCTAGCTTGTCCTCTCAACTATCACTTGTCTCTTATCACACACCATCGTCCAATAGTCGTTCCCCACTTTGCTCCTCTCTCACAATCCGTAGTCCTTACTCTCTCTCGTATTCTCGCCAACTGATCACACCTCCTGACAATTCCAATACTCATGCCACATACGCCTTCCAAGTCAATCACCCGACCTTTGCCTGATTACTTATTCAGCATTCCTTTCTCTGATACCTGCTATGCTAAGACTTTATACTTCTTGCCCAATATCTTGGGTACGATACGATATTTTACCATGGAGCATCCAAATATGATTTTCATCATCTGATCAGGTACGAGGGGTTTGACAAGCAGAATTTAAATATTTTAGCTGAAAATGATGAGAAATATATATCTATTAGCAAAATAATTAAAGTTAATAGTGTTCCTATTCACATAAGATTTCTTGATTCTTACAGAATTTTATCGGCTAGCCTGGCTACACTGGCCACTCAATTATCTGATGATCAATTCAAAATCACAAGTGCTTTGTTTCCAAATCAGGACCTGAAATTAATTAGGCGGAAGGGTGTATATCCATATGACTATGTTACAGATTTTTCTAAATTTGATGAGTGTTCTCTGCCACCACAACAAGAGTTTTACAGCAAAATCAGAGGATCTGGAATCACTGATGAAGATTATCACCATGCCCAGTTGATGTGGAACAATTTAAAATGCCAGACATTTGGTGATTATCACATGGCATATTTAAAACTTGATGTCACCCCCTTTGCTGATATATTGCAGGCATTCAGAAAATCTTCTATGCAAAATTATAAACTAGATCCAATATATTTTTTCAGTGCCCCGGGCCTAGCATGGGCTGCAATGTTTTCTAACACCAAAAAGCCATTGGATCTGATCCAAGATCAAGATACGTATCTGTTTATGGAGAAATGTATAAGAGGAGGGATGGTGCAATGTTCCCAGAGATATGCCAGAGCAAATAACAAATATATGCCTGATTATGATCCAGCACGGCCATCAAATTATATAGTGTATGTAGATGCAAACAGCCTCTATGGTCATGCCATGATGCAAAAACTGCCATATGCAGGGCTTGAATGGGTTGAAGATTTCAATATTGAGAATCTTAAGGATTTTGATGACAGTGACTATGGCCTCTTCTTAGAGGTTGATCTGACAATTCCTGATGATTTGCACAATAAATTTTCTGATCTGCCCCCAATTCCCGAGGTTCAGTGCTCACCTGGCTCTAAACAGAAGAAGCTCATGATGACTCTGGAGCCGAAACAGGGTTATGTCATATATTACAAAAACCTCCAGTTCCTGATGAAACATGGTGTCCAAGTGACCAAAATTGGAAAAGTTTTGAGGTTCAGGCACTCAGAATGGTTGAAACCATACATTGATACAAACACAGAGCTTCGAACATCTGCAAAGAGCCAATTTGATAAGGGCTTGTTTAAATTGATGGTCAATTCTGTGTATGGCAAAACTATTGAAAATGTCAGAAAACATACCGATGTTAAAATAATTACTGACCCCAGCCTGAGCAAAAAATTGGTTGCAAAGCCTAATTTCAATTACAGAAGAATTTATGATGAAAATATGGCACTTTTCAACATGAAAAAAACAAAGATTAAGTTTGATAAACCTATTTATGTAGGGGCTGTGATATTGGAATTGGCTAAATTACATATGTTAACATTGTATTATGATGTGTTGAAACCTTTTTATGGTGATAATATAAAATTGATGTACATGGACACGGATAGTTTTATTCTTGATATTAAAACAGAAGATGTTTATAAAGATATAGCACAGCCTGAATTGTTTAAATATTTTGATACCAGTGAACATACAAAGATTCAACTCCACAACAAAAAGGTGCCTGGCAAGTTAAAAGATGAGACACTTGGTGATGTTATTGTGGAATTTGCTGGGTTAAGTGCCAAGATGTACAGTTTTGAAACATGTAGTGGCGCTGTTGCCAAAGAGGCCAAGGGTATTGGCAAAGTAACTGTTGAAAAAGAGCTCCAATTTGAAGATTATAAAAATTGCCTCAAATCCCAGAATTTAATCAAAACATCAGAATCCAGAATTCAGAGTGTGGATCACTTATTGACTTCAAATATTGTAAGAAAAGTGGCCCTGGACCCACATGATGATAAGAGATGCATTTTATCATGTGGCATACATACTTTACCATGGGGTCATTGTGATTTGAAAAATGGCAATCAATGCCCAATTACAGAGCATGATTTGAAATAAATAAACATGCCTATGAACTTATTTGGGTTCAAAAAACAGGCTATTATGGACCTGCCAACACCACAACCCTCTTCTGATATAATATCTAAACTAAGTGGTTTCTTAATTATTCATCTGAACAGCATACTTACAGATGTTGATGATGAAACAGGTAAAATATTGTACATATTTAACAATAATTTAAATCATTACCAATTACCTGTAGGTGGGCAATTGCAATTTATTACAACCCCTGAGGGTGATGTTAAAATTTCAATAGGGAGAAATATTTATAGAATTAAGCACTCAAGCATGATTTCTGGCACTGTTTATACTGTTTCTGCTGGTGACTGCTTATATATTGAGGTCCCTGGATCCTATGACAAGCTTATACCCTTTTTTATAGAATTAAGAATCAGATACTCTATAATAAATAACCACTAAATCAAAAATGCCTAATGATATATTTGGCCATACAAGACATGAAGATCACAGTGATGAGATTCTGATGCTTGATGTCAGAGTCAAGAAATTAAGAAGTGATTTACAAGCTTTACAAACCACACTCAATGCCAGTCTTCAATTAGAAATTACAAATTTACAATCACAATGCATGGACCCTCTTCTTAAAATTGATTCTGAACTCAAAGTGCTGCTTCAAAAATATACTGATCTGGCAACATTAGATAATTTTCAAAGTTTAGAAGAAGCTGTAGCAGCTCTTCAAGCCAAATTTAAGACCCAGGCTACCAACTCCGAGCAATTGAAACAACAATTGGAAGAGCAGATAAATAATGTCCAGACACAGCTCCAAACAATTCTCAAAAGCATAAAATCACAAGAAGATTTTGATCTAGTGATTTCCACTCTAAAAGAACAGATTCAATCACTCCAAATACCTAATCTGGATCCTCTGCACAATGCCATAGCCGAGGTTAAAGAAAAAATTGAGACACTTGAAAATTTTATGAACAACTTGCCGTCTTCTGATGCTTTGAGTGCAATAACTCGGAGTGTAGCAAATATTAAGCTGCAACTTGAAACATATGAAGATTTTGGAAAAATTCAAAGTACCATAACCCATCTTGAGGGTACAATAGCAGCAGTGCAAAGTGATTTGGCAAATGTACAAGAAACTCTAGAATCTCGCCTGCCCGGTATTGTAGATACTCTTGTTAGTGTCCAGCACCAAATCACAAAGCTTGAAAACCTCAACACTGAATCTGAACTATCTCATTTTCATCACTTGATCGATGATATTCAAACAAAACTTGAAATTTTACAACAATCCACACCCACTCAGGCAGATATAGCCCTGCTCCAAAATGCTATGCAAAATGTGGCTGATGCTTCTGAATTAAACAATGTAAAATTGGCACTTGAATCTTTGCAAAATACAGTATCAAATCTTCCTACATCACAGGAACTTAAAAATATTAAGAGGGCAGTGAATAGGATATTGAAATCAGAAGATATCAAGAATATCCAAGCAGAGATCAAACATCTCACTCAGACAGTGGCCACTCTACCAACCAATCAACATATTAATGAACTGCATGCCCTGTTTGAGGATATCAGAAGACAGGTCCATGATCTTACTGCTCAAAATTCAAAATTGGCAGTTGTTGAAAATTTGCAACAAATTGTAGCTAATATCAAGCAACAGCTAGGGACCATGGAATCCAATCAAGCAAATGCTCTGTCTGTTTTTGCCACCCAGCTACAAGAAATTGTGCAACAATACAAGAAACTTATTGTGGACATAAAAATCAAGCCAGACCATGATGATGTTGTTAGGACCATCAATGAGCACCTTGAATCTGTAACAAGCAGATTGCTTACAGCAGAAAAAGAAATAACAGGCATAATTGAGAATCCAAAACATACAGTAATTCTTGAATTGTACAGCATCCCCAACAAAGAATATGATTCACCATTTACACCAGGTGGCAAAATATATATGCTGTCCCCTGCTCAATTTTATTACCAATTTTTTGTTGGGGGCACACTGAGACCAATCAAGATCAAATATTGGCTTCAACCACAGGCACACCACTACCCCACCTTATCAATAACAAATGCTGACAACAAACCAAAAATCACCAGTGTAGAGTTAGAGGATTTTACAGATCCCAATACATTAGAAACATCTTATGCTGAAGATGATGGCTCTCTGGAATTTCATATACAAATAGGAGACAAATTATATTTAGAAAATCCTGCAGTATCAGCTGCTGAACACCCCATAGTTGCAATATTCTTGTTTTCATATTATGTCTAGACAAATTATTGTTGATGAATTACACAGACAAGCCAGACATAATTATAAGAGACTCCAAGTAGTCACAAAAAGCATAGATGATTTATGGCAGAGCGACTTGATTGAAATGGCAAGTGGGCAGTTGAAAAACTTAGACAAAATCAACAAGGGCTACAAGTATCTACTCACTGTAATAGACACATTTTCAAAATTTGCCTGGGCTGTGCCACTCAAATCCAAGACTGGGGCATGTGTTACAGAAGCCATCAGGACAATCATCAATCAGAGTGGAAGATCCCCGCGCTATTTGCAAACAGATAATGGCAAAGAATTTTATAATTCAGTGTTTCAACAATTTATTAAAAGCCATGCAATAAAACATTGCTCGAGTTACAGTGACCTCAAAGCCTCAATTGTAGAGAGATTCAACAAAACCCTAAAAAATCTTATGTATAAACAATTTACCCTCCAAGGTAATTATAAATGGATTAATATTCTTCCAGAACTTCTACATAAATATAACAACTCGGTCCATTCCACAATCAACATGAAACCCTCTGAAGTAACTTCATCTGATGAGCAAAAATTGATCAGGACTGTTTATTATCCTAGATACCAGCCAACAACAAGAAAGGCCAAATACAGGGTGGGTGATCAAGTAAGAATCAGCAAATATAAGCACTTATTCAAAAGAGGCTTTACAAGAAACTGGAGCACTGAATTATTTACAGTGGTTCAAGTTAAACCTGAGACCCTTAACACATATATAATAAAAGATCATCGAGGAGAAATTGTCAAAGGCAAATTCTATGAACAAGAACTCAACAAAACTAAACAGCCTGACACATATCTCATAGAAAAAATCATCCGCAGAAAAGGCAACAAGTTATTTGTCAAATGGCTAGGACTTCCAGAACACAGCTGGATCGATGCAGACAAAGTGATAATATGAGCACCTGGGATGTTATAAAAAGGCTGCCAGAACCTGAACAACAGAATAAGAGAAATGGCAACTTGCTGCCTGATAATATTAGGTGTCTTATTGTTGGGCCATCTGCTTGTGGTAAAACTACACTAATGATTGACAATTTTTTATTGGCACCCAACTGGTTAGACTGGAAAAACAGGCACTTGTATATCTTCTCTAAGAGCTTGGAACAATTAAAATATCAGCAGCTGATGAAGCTATATGATGGATTGGATATAGCCACTTTTGAACCAGATGTTAAGCCACTTCATGAATGTCTCGATAATTCTGTTGTTGTGTTTGATGACATTATACTGGATAATCAAAACAAGGTTAGAAATTTCTTTACACAGGGCCGACACAAAAACATTGATTGTTTCTACCTGGCACAGACTTTTTCAAAAATACCGAAGCAGCTGATCCGAGACAACAGCAATTTTATATGTGTGTTTCATCAAGATCATACCAACCTCAAACACATACATGATGAATATGTAGGTGGGGACTTGAGCTACAATGATTTTTCCAAGTTTTGCAGTAGGTGCTGGAACCAGGACAGTTATGGGTTTGTCACAATTGATATGACAAGAAAACCCAATAGCGGCAAATACAGAAATAAAATCAACAATTTTCTAGACATTGAAATATAAATAAATAAACATGAAAAGGCCAATCATTGATGATCTTAAATTAAGAGATTATCTTGTAAAAAGATTTAAGGGATGGAAATCAGAGAACCGGGGAATTTATGAACAACACAAACAAACAGAACAGCCTATCATTGATGCTATTAGTGAATTAGGTAAAAATATCAAAACTGTTACAGAGCAAAATCAAAATTTGATCACAGAGCTTGTACCTGTAGCTGCAAGGAACATATTAGATTATCCAATCACCCCACTTTCCAGTATTCATACACCTAGTCCTGTTGCTCCTCGAAGAATTGAAGCTACACAGGATCCTATTGAATTGGGTCTTCTTGCTCAAAAATATTTAAGCACACCTAAAGACAACAAAGATGAGGTCTTTGGCTTATATGCTGACACAGAGCGTGATGGTAGCATCATACATAGAATTGGCAATTTCAGAGTAACATTTATGGGAGATGATATAATTGTTTATTCAGAATCTCATCTTGGACAAAGAGGTGGTTTTGTTAAATATCCCGGAACACCTGGATTGGGGGAACTGATGACTAGGAAAAGGCCTGGCTGCTATACAGATCAAGACTATGAACATTACAAAGAAATATTAATAAAATCAGATGCTCTATACCAGAACAATGATCCCACACAAAAAAGAGTCAAGTCTAGCAGTGGGGCAAAATACAATAATTTAATCAAGCCCATATGGTCACAAATTAAGACTGGCAGTGGAATCAAACAATACAACACCCTGCCCAAAGAATTTGTGTGGGTTGATGATGTCAGGAAACTTGTAGATAGGTTATTGGTGATAGCTGGGGAGGAAAATGCTGGCAACCACAATTTTTACAATGAAAAGTTTGGAATTATGGACATGATAAGCTTTGTGTGTGTGTGTGTGTGTGTATGTGTGTGTGTGTGTTAATATTTTTGGCTTTGGTATTTATATAAAATTTCTTGGGAATCAAATCAAAAATTGGCTTTTATTGTATCAGTGTATATTGTTTCTATGACCTTACTTGGGTTATTCCGCCAAATTATATGCTTCAAGTCTCCTATACTTTGGTGGAGCCTGTTCAGGTTCTGACCCCCACTTGTGGGTTCCACTGCCGATCCAGCAATGGTGAAGAATCTGCACTGTGCCCTGGCTTATATAGATTTACAGAGCCAATAGAAACACTGCTTATTTAAACCAATCAGAATATAACACATAATCACATTATGTCATAAGCAGCCAATCAGAAAACAACACGTATCTAATAATTTATTGGATAATAATTTGTTGCACAGCATGATGCAATATATATAAACCAGAAATAGGCCACAACTTGGCCACAAGTGGACCGGAAGTAGTCAAACCGGAAGTGGACCGGAAGTAAACCGGAAGTGGACCGGAAGTGGGCCGGAAGTAAACCGGAAGTGGACCGGAAGTAAACCGGAAGTGGACCGGAAGTAAATATATGTAGGTGTGGGTGGGTGTGGGTGTATGTGGGTGTGTGTGTGTGTGTGTATGGGTGGCTCTTATAAGCATCTTGGCTTAATTTTAAGTGTGGCCAAAAAAATATCAAGAGGGGCATATTTTTGACAAGTTTATGGACAACAATCTCACAGAAGTGCCTTTTGTAAGTGTAGGCAAATCAATCTGAGAGGGTTCATACTTTCCGAGAAATTCCCGAGGGCATTTTTTACAATAATCTTGGATTAGACGGGGTTCCACACTTGAGCAAAAAGCTCATGTAGGCATGTTGAGTTAGTTTTAAGTGTAGCCAAATCTGCTTGAGGGAGGTTCATACTTTCCGGCACTCTCCCCACCGTAAATACAACTACTTACCTAAATCAATAATCAAAGGGTCCTAGGTTCGTTACCCCGTGATAAAAGCAAATGGTGAAAACTGTAGGCCCCGTCCCTAATAGCTCTCCCTTCTTCATAGTACAGATAAAAAAACCCTGCGCTAAAGCGTCCTGTGCCTTGGGGCAACCCTGAGCGGAATATTAATTGGCGGCGGAAACCGGTTCTACAAGCGACGCATAGCTTCAGAGATTTGACCCTTGCTGCGCATTCTCAGATATTCTTTGTTGTCTGGTTGAATCCCTCCCCTGCCCTACAGTATTGCATAGCTTTCCTCTGTTCTTGCGTACTGGTTAACCTTGGGAAAACTGGTTCTGAAAATCTACCGACGCGTTCTCTGATTGGTCAATCGGGTTTCTTCCTTTGTTCTGACGTTCTGACGTCATTTGACCTTGAACGCACACTCCCTAAATTCCTTTCTCCTCTACCTGCGCGGAATATTAATTCATTCTCTCTGTCTACCTTCACAGCCGAGTCGAGTCGAATAGTGTTATTCTCATAGGTGAAAAATCATATGTTTATGATGTAAGAAATGAGAGAGTCACAGAACAATTCTAGAAGAATTACATTATCTTAATGCTAGATATACAAGTTGAGCCTGGTGTCCAATTGAACTTAAACCAGAAATAAATGTGTGTGTGTGTGTGTGTGTGTGTGTGTGTGTGTGTATGGGTGGCTCTTATAAGCATCTTGGCTGAATTTTAAGTGTGGCCAAAAAAAATATCAAGAGGGGCATATTTTTGACAAGTTTATGGACAACAATCTCACAGAAGTGCCTTTTGTAAGTGTAGGCAAATCAATCTGAGAGGGTTCACACTTTCCGAGAAATTCCCGAGGGCATTTTTTACAAAAATCTTGGATTAGACGGGGTTCCACACTTGAGCAAAAAGCTCATGTAGGCAAGTTGAGCTAGTTTTAAGTGTAGCCAAATCTGCTTGAGGGAGGTTCATACTTTCCGGCACTGTCCCCACCGTAAATACAACTTAGGTAGTAAATGTATGTTACTGTGTGCTATTTAACTTAATTTTGAGTTTATTTTTTACCAAACTTTGACTTTATGTCAAATCTTTTACAAGTTTTTATGTATTTTTACAAAAATAACACTATTTATACTATTCAGGAAACATTTTTTATTAAATTTTGGACTCACAAAGATATTTTTACAACTTTTTAACTTATTATTTTACAATTTTATACCTATTTTTAACCTAAATAACACTATTTGTACTATTCAGGCAACATTTTTTATTAAATTTTGGACTCACAAAGACATTTTTTTCTACGTTTAACTTATTATTTCACAAGTTTAGGCTTATTATTACCAAAATAATACAATTCAATCTGTTCAGGAAAGACTTTTAGTCGCATTTTCGACACACAGAGTGTGTGATCTCAAATTCTATCTGTTTATTTCACAAGTTTATGCCTATTTTTTACTCAAATAACACAATTCTATCTGTTCAGGAAAGACTTTAGTTACATTTTCGACACACAAAGTGTGTGTTCTCAACTTCTATCTGTTTATTTCACAAGTTTAGGCTTATTATTACCAAAATAATACAATTCTATCTGTTCAGGAAAGATTTTTAGTCGCATTTTCGACACACAAAGTGTGTGTTCTCAACTTTTATCTGTTTATTTCACAAGTTGATTCTAATATTTACTCAAATAACACGATTTGAACGTGTTTTTTATTACATTTTGGACACACACACACACTTACACACACACACACACACACAGACACTTACACATCCACACACATACACACACACACACACACACACACACACAGTTTTGTCAAGTTTTACCCTTTTATTTTCAAGTTTAGGCTTAATATTACTCAAATAACACAATTCAATCTGTTCAGGAAAGACTTTTAGTTATATTTTCGACACACAGAGTGTGTGATCTCAATTTCTATCTGTTTATTTCACAAGTTTATGCCTATTTTTTACTCAAATAACACAATTTAGATGTGGTTTGAATTAAATTTTGTACACATGAAGTGTGTTTCGTCAAGTTTTACCCTTTTATTTTACAAGTTTAGGCTTAATATTATTCAAATAACACAATTTAATCCAGTCAGGAAGGATTTATTATTATATTTTGGATGCACAAAGAGATGTTTTCAACTTTTTTATTGTTTTTTTGCAGGGTATGTATTAATTTTTATTTATTTTGTTTTGTATTATATATACATTTACAAATTTTTAACTTAGAGTTTAGTATGTGCTTAAATCTTTTCAAAAACACTAAATAAAAAGTACTTTTAGCTAAAATGTAAGTCACAGAATATATTATTATTATTATTATTATTAGGGTTTACTGATTTCCACTATGCTATTTTTGGTTCTGTATTTCTATATGTATTTATTTAGGGCAGGTTACGCCTGCCACGTAGGAAAGTTTGTTTATTTTAGAGTTTGCTGAGTATTTTGTTACTGCTATACTAGGTAAAAGTTTTCTAAATATACCAGATAGAGCTCTATATACTTTTGTTTTTGCTATTTTGGAGATGATGCGATCAGCACCACTCTCCATCTGCTTTTTATTTTATGTACCCAATATTATTTTGAGGCTTAGTGAATTCTAGAGCCTATTTATGCAGGAGAGAGGACTTGAAAATTTTGATCTCAGACAACCCACAACTATTTGTCAGAGTATTTTAAAGGATATTTTATACTTATTATGTGCCACTAGAATATCAAAGCTTGCTTAATTTTTATGTCTGTAACGCATTTATTGTATTTCTAGCTAAGGCTTACTGGATAAAGTACACGAAATGTTTAACATTTCAACTATTTGCTTTTATACGAGGGCAATTTTTTAGTGTAACGAAAATTATGATGTGTCTATGAGGTCTGAAACCCCTTTACCGAGGGTCCATATTTGGACGCTTACTAATATTGTTTTTTCCCCTTACATATAACAATTTAACAATATAATTACAATACGAAGTTAACAGACGGCTTAGGGGCCTAGGTCCACTTTCCAAACTTTTTTACTATTCTAGAAGAATTATTTAGCTTTATAGCCTTTTTCAAGGTATTTTTGAAGTATTACTGGTGTTTGGGTGCATCAACACTTGGGTTATTTCCATTTGGTTTATTATACGAGGTTTATTTTTTACTCTAAGATCAATATATGTCTCCGAGGACTAAAATACATTTATTGAAGCTAAAAGCTTAGGCTGTAACTAGGGACTTAGCATGTATATCGACAATTTATAGGACAACACGAACCTTACAAAGGATTATAGGTGACGTAGGACCACACGCCAGAGCTTTGTTAATCTGCAAGAAGCAGTTGCAACTAATGCTACGAGTAAATGAGGTTAATTTTTTACTGTTTCACAAGAATGCTATCTGTTATACACCCAATATTTGCTTTTTCAAGTAACTACATGTACCAGAAGCACTTACAGGCCAACTCTAACTAGACTTCGATTTATGTAAATGTAGCAAGAACTCTATTTCTGAGGAAGTACGCAAAAGCAGATTACCCGATTAAAGTATCTGAAAAACAGATTTTTCTATGCAAGTATATTTTTATCGACTGGATTATTTAACAGATCAAACAGGAAGACTGCAAAATTCATTAAATGTAGTTCTATAGTATAGGTGGTTTCAGAGATATAAAAAGAACATATATAAGATTTCGCTTTTTTTGTTTCTGAGGCTAATTGCGACGCTAAGGGTAAATGGCGAGGAAATGTAACGGAGGAGAAACAGTCCCAAAAGTTATGGGCTGCTGTAAGTTAATACCACAGAGATATTACAGTAGGTGTAGGTTCTACCACCAGAACATTTCTATTATAATAATACTGGTTATGCTGTACTGTTAGCTAAAAATGCTGATATTTGAGAAACTTAAAAGCTTATTTGCAAAATTTTAGATAAATAATAATCTGTTAGACTGTAAACATATTTTATATCCATTCTGCAAAAGATCCGATGACAAAATCTAAAATTGTAACAACCCTGCCAGGGACTTGAACCCTGGACAGATAGGTTAAAAGCCTAGCGCTATACAAACTAAGCTACCTGCATTTTTAAAAAGTTAGTTATGTTAAGAAATATATTGAAACACCCGAGAACACTCTTGGTCTGGTTCGACAGAGAAGGAGACAACATTTCCAAATTTTTACAGACTGGGTGTATTTTTCCACTATAGAGGCCTTCACTATATGTAATTCGAAACGCTAAAGTTCAGCTAGCTTCCAAAATTGAGGCAAAGATTGTGTTTGAATTTTAATTATTTTAATTTTACATTAACTAACATATTTTACTTTAACAACAAAATAATATATTCTAATATAAAAACTTCTACTAACAAAAATGTACTATTATAACTTTTAATTTTAGAAAATTGTATTTTTAAAACTTTAACTTAGAAAAATTGATTTTTAATTACTTTAATTTTACATTAACTAACATATTTTTCTTTAACAACAAAATAATTTACCCTAGTATAAAAACTTTTACTAACAAAAATGTACTATTATAACTTTTAATTTTAGAAAATTGTATTTTTAAAACTTTAACTTTGAAAAAATTGAATTTTAACACACTTTGACTTTAACAATGTACTTTGAATTTTTTATGTAAAAGAATATTAAAAAAAATAAAAATACTGAACAAATAAACAAATCAAGATCTAAGAAAAAAAGCAAACAACCTAAGTCAAATTCAAGCAGCAAAAGGAATACACAGAAACCAACATGGCATCCAGAAAGAGAAATCAATAGTCACACCCATAGCACAGTTTAAAAAACTACATAGCTGAAACCTTAGAGAAACATAAAACTGGAAACACAATATATCTAGATTCTTCCAAGGCATAGGATAGAGTAAAAACATAGGAATAAGATAGACAAGCAATCTTATTTTCAGTACAAAATTCCAATTACTCAAATAAGCTACATCGTACGTAGTACATAAGAAGAGCAAATTAGCATCATCAGCAATAAACCATCATGCAACTTCTACCTGCTGAAACAACTAAGTGAGTATAATTTATCAGAAAAATGCCTACATTACAAATGAATTACTACCAGAATACTAAGGCTTCAAAAGTGAACACTAAGAATAATGTTCAGACTAAAGTATAGAGCATCCTGCAAAGGATTATTACTCCCTACATCTACAAGTCAATAACAATTATTCTAAATACTACAAACTTGGACAAAATATAGTCAGATACACAACACAAGAAGGAAAATAATTACAAGTAAAACAGCAGACACTCAATATCTCAAAAGAATCCAGTGAAAATATTCTACAACAAACTGCCTCATAACATAAAACTGCTAAGTCCCCAAAACATATACAAATACAATCAATAAAAACTACTTGAAATGTGAAAACTGACTACAGTCTCACAGAGTTGATGTGAAATAACAGCAAAACTTAGAAGCATGCACAGTCAATAGTGCTCAATTTGCATACAGTTCACATGCAAACTCTCATGAAAATGTTCAAAACAGTCTCCCAGCTCAGTTCTCATCTATACTTGGACAACAAAATCCTGCAACAAATTCTCAGAAATCCTACCTTTCCTACCCTTGCTTAAATAGCTAAAGTGCAATATTCATACTAAAATATTGAAAAAAGGCATATCTATTTACATAAACGTGTGTACACATGTGTTTGTCTGCGTGTACTCTTAGATAAATTGATAAAAAAAGCAATAAGGTTATAAATCAAAGACTATAACTAATAATATTAATTTCAAAATAAGCTGATAGAAAAAGATATAATAACTACAGTATAAGCTTTTATTTTTTGTTAATTACAAAAAATAAAAGTTAAATACAGTAAATAAACCTGGTCCCTTAGATTGAAAAAGGAACATAAATTGAGACTATTTGAAAATAAGATCATTAGGAAAATATTTGGGCCTAAAACAGATGAGGAGACAAATGAGTGGAGAAGGTTACATAAATTAGAAGTACATAATTTGTATTCATGTCCAGATATTATTAGAATGATTAAATCAAGAAGACTTAGGTGTGTAGATCATGTGGTACGAATGGGAGAGAAAAGAAAAGTATACAGGATTCTTGTTGGGAAACCTGATGGTAAAAGATCAATAGGAAGACCAAAACAAAGATAGAGGGATAATGTAGAGATGGACCTAATGGAAATTGGTAGGGAAGGAAAGGAGTATATAGATCTTGCTCAGGACAGGGACAGATGAAAGGCATGTGTTGCTGCAGCCATGAACCTTCGGGTTTAAGAAGGCTAGAGAGTTAGTTAGTTATACATTAAATAAGCATAATATTTGGATTGTACGTAGAGAATATAACAAATGTACAATGCATTGTGCGAAAACTGTCAACTTTGCATTATAAGCAGAAAATTAAACCAGTTTGCCCTAGAAATACATTTTAAGAATAGCCCAAAATAGCATGCGTAATAGAAAATTAAGAAAACTTTCTGATGCATAAAAGTACTGACTAGTGCTGAATGAATCAATTACTGTAAAATATTATTCTCTGATTCAAGTAATTTAACTGTAAACATTATCTTTTGTGTGTAAAATATAATTGTTAGTTGCGCTGATAAGTGCAAATATTAACTTTATACGCCTTCATACACTCTAAATAACATAACTTTGATATATAAATTAGTAACAATTTGTTAAAAATTAAGTTAAATTGTAGAATTGTTTTCTTAAATAAATATAAAGTAGTATAAATACTAAACAAATAATTCCTTCTTTTGCTATTTAAAGGATGCCAAACAGTGTAAACCAGTTGTTAGTGGCTAAATAACATAAAATTTGAAGGCAGTAACAATATTTTTAAAAAAATACTGTTTTTTACCTAACTTTGTGAATTAAATACTAGTACATTTTGTCAAATTATAAATAAAATATACCTATTTCTTTGGTATTTGTACTAAAGTGAAGAAAATGTTACTAAAACTTGGCTAGTACAGTAAATCTGAGAGTTTTAGCTTTATTTGTCCGTAACTGGATATAATTGTAACTTGTTAATCTCGTCAGATTTTGTCATCGGATCTTTTGCAGAATGGATATAAAATATGTTTACAGTCTAACAGATTATTATTTATCTAAAATTTTGCAAATAAGCTTTTAAGTTTCTCAAATATCAGCATTTTTAGCTAACAGTACAGCATAACCAGTATTATTATAATAGAAATGTTCTGGTGGTAGAACCTACACCTACTGTAATATCTCTGTGGTATTAACTTACAGCAGCCCATAACTTTTGGGACTGTTTCTCCTCCGTTACATTTCCTCGCCATTTACCCTTAGCGTCGCAATTAGCCTCAGAAACAAAAAAAGCGAAATCTTATATATGTTCTTTTTATATCTCTGAAACCACCTATACTATAGAACTACATTTAATGAATTTTGCAGTCTTCCTGTTTGATCTGTTAAATAATCCAGTCGATAAAAATATACTTGCATAGAAAAATCTGTTTTTCAGATACTTTAATCGGGTAATCTGCTTTTGCGTACTTCCTCAGAAATAGAGTTCTTGCTACATTTACATAAATCGAAGTCTAGTTAGAGTTGGCCTGTAAGTGCTTCTGGTACATGTAGTTACTTGAAAAAGCAAATATTGGGTGTATAACAGATAGCATTCTTGTGAAACAGTAAAAAATTAACCTCATTTCCTCGTAGCATTAGTTGCAACTGCTTCTTGCAGATTAACAAAGCTCTGGCGTGTGGTCCTACGTCACCTATAATCCTTTGTAAGGTTCGTGTTGTCCTATAAATTGTCGATATACATGCTAAGTCCCTAGTTACAGCCTAAGCTTTTAGCTTCAATAAATGTATTTTAGTCCTCGGAGACATATATTGATCTTAGAGTAAAAAATAAACCTCGTATAATAAACCAAATGGAAATAACCCAAGTGTTGATGCACCCAAACACCAGTAATACTTCAAAAATACCTTGAAAAAGGCTATAAAGCTAAATAATTCTTCTAGAATAGTAAAAAAGTTTGGAAAGTGGACCTAGGCCCCTAAGCCGTCTGTTAACTTCGTATTGTAATTATATTGTTAAATTGTTATATGTAAGGGGAAAAAACAATATTAGTAAGCGTCCAAATATGGACCCTCGGTAAAGGGGTTTCAGACCTCATAGACACATCATAATTTTCGTTACACTAAAAAATTGCCCTCGTATAAAAGCAAATAGTTGAAATGTTAAACATTTCGTGTACTTTATCCAGTAAGCCTTAGCTAGAAATACAATAAATGCGTTACAGACATAAAAATTAAGCAAGCTTTGATATTCTAGTGGCACATAATAAGTATAAAATATCCTTTAAAATACTCTGACAAATAGTTGTGGGTTGTCTGAGATCAAAATTTTCAAGTCCTCTCTCCTGCATAAATAGGCTCTAGAATTCACTAAGCCTCAAAATAATATTGGGTACATAAAATAAAAAGCAGATGGAGAGTGGTGCTGATCGCATCATCTCCAAAATAGCAAAAACAAAAGTATATAGAGCTCTATCTGGTATATTTAGAAAACTTTTACCTAGTATAGCAGTAACAAAATACTCAGCAAACTCTAAAATAAACAAACTTTCCTACGTGGCAGGCGTAACCTGCCCTAAATAAATACATATAGAAATACAGAACCAAAAATAGCATAGTGGAAATCAGTAAACCCTAATAATAATAATAATAATAATATATTCTGTGACTTACATTTTAGCTAAAAGTACTTTTTATTTAGTGTTTTTGAAAAGATTTAAGCACATACTAAACTCTAAGTTAAAAATTTGTAAATGTATATATAATACAAAACAAAATAAATAAAAATTAATACATACCCTGCAAAAAAACAATAAAAAAGTTGAAAACATCTCTTTGTGCATCCAAAATATAATAATAAATCCTTCCTGACTGGATTAAATTGTGTTATTTGAATAATATTAAGCCTAAACTTGTAAAATAAAAGGGTAAAACTTGACGAAACACACTTCATGTGTACAAAATTTAATTCAAACCACATCTAAATTGTGTTATTTGAGTAAAAAATAGGCATAAACTTGTGAAATAAACAGATAGAAATTGAGATCACACACTCTGTGTGTCGAAAATATAACTAAAAGTCTTTCCTGAACAGATTGAATTGTGTTATTTGAGTAATATTAAGCCTAAACTTGAAAATAAAAGGGTAAAACTTGACAAAACTGTGTGTGTGTGTGTGTGTGTGTGTGTGTATGTGTGTGGATGTGTAAGTGTCTGTGTGTGTGTGTGTGTGTGTAAGTGTGTGTGTGTGTCCAAAATGTAATAAAAAACACGTTCAAATCGTGTTATTTGAGTAAATATTAGAATCAACTTGTGAAATAAACAGATAAAAGTTGAGAACACACACTTTGTGTGTCGAAAATGCGACTAAAAATCTTTCCTGAACAGATAGAATTGTATTATTTTGGTAATAATAAGCCTAAACTTGTGAAATAAACAGATAGAAGTTGAGAACACACACTTTGTGTGTCGAAAATGTAACTAAAGTCTTTCCTGAACAGATAGAATTGTGTTATTTGAGTAAAAAATAGGCATAAACTTGTGAAATAAACAGATAGAAATTGAGATCACACACTCTGTGTGTCGAAAATGCGACTAAAAGTCTTTCCTGAACAGATTGAATTGTATTATTTTGGTAATAATAAGCCTAAACTTGTGAAATAATAAGTTAAACGTAGAAAAAAATGTCTTTGTGAGTCCAAAATTTAATAAAAAATGTTGCCTGAATAGTACAAATAGTGTTATTTAGGTTAAAAATAGGTATAAAATTGTAAAATAATAAGTTAAAAAGTTGTAAAAATATCTTTGTGAGTCCAAAATTTAATAAAAAATGTTTCCTGAATAGTATAAATAGTGTTATTTTTGTAAAAATACATAAAAACTTGTAAAAGATTTGACATAAAGTCAAAGTTTGGTAAAAAATAAACTCAAAATTAAGTTAAATAGCACACAGTAACATACATTTACTACCTAAATCAATAATCAAAGGGTCCTAGGTTCGTTACCCCGTGATAAAAGCAAATGGTGAAAACTGTAGGCCCCGTCCCTAATAGCTCTCCCTTCTTCATAGTACAGATAAAAAAAACCCTGCGCTAAAGCGTCCTGTGCCTTGGGGCAACCCTGAGCGGAATATTAATTGGCGGCGGAAACCGGTTCTACAAGCGACGCATAGCTTCAGAGATTTGACCCTTGCTGCGCATTCTCAGACATTCTTTGTTGTCTGGTTGAATCCCTCCCCTGCCCTACAGTATTGCATAGCTTTCCTCTGTTCTTGCGTACTGGTTAACCTTGGGAAAACTGGTTCTGAAAATCTACCGACGCGTTCTCTGATTGGTCAGTCAGGTTTCTTTCTTTGTTCTGACGTTCTGACGTCATTTGACCTTGAACGCACACTCCCTAAATTCCTTTCTCCTCTACCTGCGCGGAATATTAATTCATTCTCTCTGTCTACCTTCACAGCCGAGTCGAGATTCGGAGACAGTATTCTGTCTGGCGTGAGAAACCATCGTCTTTCATACCATAATAACATACATTATTACATAGTACTAATTAATAATATTACATATCGCGGGTTCGTGTACCGGGACCGTCCCCAATCGTAATTGAACCTGTACCTACAACCATTACCACCGTTCATAGCGGTTCATAAACCATAGAAAACTTATTTTCAATACTATAAACATTAATATTATCGATTCATACATTACATACTTTGCAGTAATGAATATAAAACCATATGCATACCGTTTAGTACCTCTAATTACCTTTTATATACATATTTTTCATAAAATAAATAATTATATATTCATAAAAAGTTATAAACATGCAAATACATAAATGTAAAGTACTCTAAGTACATTGAAATTAATTCTAAGTACGTGCAAATTAGTTCTAAGTACGTGCAAATTAATTAACACCCGTGCAAATGAATTGCGAATATTAAATAGCGACCGACCTTATCTAATTCCGATACTACTTAGGATAATTACCTGTCTATCTGAAGTATTAAGCTGAATAGAATATGCGAAGTCCTCTGTTAGCTTCTCCAATTCGTCGACCAAAGCGTCGTTCCACCTCTGACCTACTGCTCTGCTAACCACCTCTTCTCTCTCAACTCAATCCCAAAAGTTAGTCCCCTCTCAGCTTGTCTCACCTCTATATCACTAGGCCATCGAGCTCTTCCTCTATGCCGAATCGTGTTATTAATTGCCACTATGCAAACCGCTGACTCCGTAAACAGAAGGAACTACCTGTTTTCCTGAATGCTCAGGAGGTTTGCATAGCGCAACACTGTGCATTATAAACATGCCTCAGAGGCTTGAGACAACTGAGAAAAACAAGTGAATGCCCTGGTCAACGTGAAGCGTTCAGAGAGACTTAATAAAATAAACATATAATCTTAGGGATTGATACGCTATTGTTATTGTACGTCTATTTATTTATTTCTCACTAAGGGACCCCAATATTATACTTGAAGGTGGGGGGGCTCCAGGGAACTGCGCTACGCCACTGATCACTGGCATACATTCATTAGATTCAGCAAATGAATTATCCCTGCATACAGAAAACACCTTCATGTCTTAAGATAGGCTCTATTGTGCTTGAGATAGAGCGATGGGCTCTGCTAAACACAGGTGAAAGCATTCAGAAATATAGCGAATGTGTAACTTATTATCATTTTATAAAGGATTAACATCAGCCTCCACAAACCGCTGTTCATGTTATATCGGCGTCAGGTGTGGACGCGGGTGGGCAACTGCCTACTCAAACGAATTCTTATTTTCGGAAGATGTGGTCTGGTTTCGATTTTATGCGTAATATCCTTGCAAATGTTGTCGATTCAAAAAATGTTCACAACAGGCATCTTCGCTGTTCTTTGATGCAGGAATAGTTTACTAAGAAAGGCTACGAAAATCGTTGCAAATATCCTGAAGCTTAAAACCTGTGAAATGGAATAAATTTAAACTTTTTTCAACTTCCTTAATTTTATTATTGGCAAGCAGATAGTATTTTCAGTGCATTTACAACAAAAAATAATTAATATTTACATGAATAGAAGCAATGCAAAATCAACTGACATCATCCCTTACTACACACTCCAGACCACTTTTGATGATACAGATATCTATATCATACAAGAAAAATGTACAGTATTGAATTCTAGTGCATACTGTACATTACACTCCGGCTGAAGCTATGAAACTCCCCTTCGTTCACCAAACTTGGAAGCTGTTAACTATTGTTGCAGATACGAGTATGGAAGGAATGTGAATTATTCATCAAAGTCACAGATTTCTGTCTAAAGGGGAGGCCGTACGGCTTTAGCCTTAGGCAGAAATGCATGGCGAAACTTGGTTGGGGGAGGCAAAATCGAACTTGGGGATTAACTTTGGAAAGGGGGAGGGGCGGAATCGACAAGTTGTTTACCCCATAGAAATAGCACAGATAAACTTATAAACCTAGAGACATAAACCTATATACGTTTATCTGTGGAAATAGCGTCCATTACTATTTGGTATTTAAAATTACTCTTTCATTCTTTGTTCATCAGAAAATGCCCTGAACTTGTAAATTTTACTAGGCCTGAAAATTTCAGGGAAGGAAAATGACAATTTCCCTCGCCAAGTTCCCCATACATTAAATTTTAACCTTAAACCACATGTCAGTGAACGAAATAATACATTCTGCAAAAAATCTACATTATCATTTGTTGGTTCTTTGTTTGTTTTTTTTAACTCAGAAACGCAAAATTTAACTCAGTGATAAAACACCTTTGAAAATCAGTATCTATTGATACGTTTTTTGTTTGTTTGTTAAACCGTGGACGGTGCATAGAGTCTCGTCGCCATTGTTACCTAGTTTTGTTTTTAATTTAATTATATTTTATTTATTTTATTTTTGCCGGAGACCCATTTTGGATATCGCCGTCATTTTCAACTTTCCTCTGAGACCGAGGAAGTCATAAGTACGGAATTACGTACAGTAAATTAATACGTATTAAACAAAATAACAGTGAGTAAGGAATGATTGTCTCATCAGATTTCAATTGTGCATTGCGGAGATGGAAATGCTGGACGTTTAGCTACTTCCTGTAGGAAGTGGGGGATCGGCAGAAAAGTCCCGGTCCCGCTAATGAACCATTCCAACGCCTGATGCTGGAAATAATAATGGAAAAGAATAACATAGATGTTGACAAGAATAATAAATCTCTTACATGTCTTCCTTGTCACTACTGTCTGTTCCAATGGAACAGATTTGCAAATGACTTGGAAACGACCACTAAAGTGAATTCAAAGCCATTCCTCTAGAAAGCTTCGGGTACAGAGCTCCCAGGAAACATGATCAGTTGTGTCCTGCGTCTTTGTCGGAATCTTGGAGCCTGTTATCTGAAGGAGGGAAAATGATTCCAAAAGGTTTTGGAACGGGTAGTATAGCCACAACGTACCATATGTTTTCAATTTTGGCCCTCAGAGCCTTTGCTTCCTCATTTTCGCGATTCAGTGTTGCAGACTCAAAGCATAGTGTTTTATAATAATAGAAATAACACTAAAATAAGGTTACTTAAAAATAATAATAACCCTTATTTTCACACTAAACAGCGAAAAATAACATAGATTGTGCTGCAAAATAACATATTTTGAAACTTATCTATTGAAGATAAATTGTTAGAAATTATTTTTATAATTTATTTTTTCAAAGCTTTGGTTTTCTCTCTAATATTCCATGAATTACACAGACTACTACCATATCATAAACTTTAAATAAGATAGTTAAGAGAAGCAACAAGTATTAATTCCATGAATTTCGCTACTTGATTTTTTATTTTATTTCAGTTGTGTATTTATGGTTTCATCTTAGGATATGATAACTTTCGTTTTCAGCAGCACCGATTATTGTACAGTCTTGGACAGTTCTGCGTTGTAACGACCCTATTGAAAAAGCACTCAAGCAAGCCATCCATGTCTGACCACCAAGCGCCTTGTGACTAGACAACCCAAACAACATTGTAATTCTGCGGCTTGTATACCAGTCACGGGTATACATTTCTGTAAATTGAGCAGTGATGCCAATGAGAAATACGAGATGAAGATTGTCGGAAGTAATGTTTCGTGTTCTCGACATGGAATAATACTCTGTCCAAGTTACGTTTCTTTATTTAATGTTGTTTGGTAACAAACCTGACGGACTGGGTTTATATTTTCACTCCTTGCATTACACTAAGTTCTATATTTAACAGTTATATTAATGCTTTGAACGAAAATAATACCTAGAACAACATCCAACACACGTTCACACCACTCTTGTCACACACATGCACGTGAAAACGCACACACAAAGCTAAGTTTTAACTTCCAAGTGAATGTCCAAATGACAGTAAACGGAGAAGCATGATGTGGGAAACATGTGATATTTCACAGAAAGAATGCGTCTATTTTTGACATACGTGGTTTCTATTAATAGAGAATGAGACAATTATCAGAAATTAAGATGCATTTGCTTTTTCATGTGCTGAGAAAGGAAACAGACTGACTGGAAAAAAGAAAATGTAGTGCTATTGATAGTGTGTTGGTTAGCGTGCAGAACTTTCATCAGCGAGGCCTGGGTTCGATCCCCACCATGGGCAAACTTTTTTTATTATTCGCTTCCAGTGAACAAATTTATTATATTGTTTTCTAGGCATCTTAACGAAAGAATACACATCAAATTTAATATTTTATTCTGTCCTTTCATTCTTATAATAGGTTCTCTATCACAAGGGATATAGAGATTCTCTATCTTGACGAAGGATATTTTCTCAATAGTTCCGTAGCTAACATTCTCCAGTCCCTTCCCCTCACTTATTTATTTACTTTCTTCATATCTACTCACGAAATACCATGAATCTAACGAAAACACACAGATATAGTTAGAACAAGAAACACACCTCGCATCGAAGGTTCCAGGTTTGAGTTCTGGATTTATTGCGAGGGTGGATTATTCCTGTGTATCTATTTATCATCTTCGTCTAAAAAATATTTCTCACTATTCCCGTGATTAACTTAGGGAGAGACCAAAGCTACTCAAATAACAAAAGTACAGAAAACGCAAGACACACCTGGCTACGCATGTTACACCTTGGGAATTAGCAATTTGAAAATAAACTTTCGTTTTGGTGGACTAGTTTCTAAATCGTTTCGTGTTGTCTCGTTTGGAGTGTTGGCTAGCGTGTCGGACTTGCGTGCGGCCAACCTGAGTTCGAGCCCAGCAGAAGGTAACTTTTCTTTTTTGTCAAATTTCATCCAACCTTATTTATAAAATTCAGATTTCTTTAAAACCTTTTGAATTACATGCCACTTCGTATGTTAGTAATCTGAAAGCAGCAAAGATGAAAAGTAATACGATTTTTTTATTATTCCCATAAAACGACAATGAAACAATTAATAACGGTTTTTGCAATATGATATTGATATCATATATTAAAATACTAAAAATGGAGAATTTCGCTTAAACCAACTTTTAAATAATCATATCCTGATGTAAGATGCACGATCAGAAAGCCTGAATGTTGCATTCAAAACTGCAGAGGACTAACTATCTAACTAACTCTCTAGGCTTTTTAAACCCGAAGGTTCATGGCTGCAGCAACACAGGCTTTCCATCTGTCCCTATCCTGAGCAATATATATATATATATATATATATATATATACTATTTTCCATCCCTACAAATTTCCTTTAGGTCCAACTGAACGTAGTCCCTCAATCTTCGTCTTGGCCTTCCTACAGGTCTCTTACCATCAGGTGTCCCAACAAGAATCCTATAAACTCCTCATTCCTCTCCCATTTGTGCCACATGGCCTGCCCACCTAAGTCCTCTTCATTTCATTATTCTAATATTTAATAATATCTGGACATGAATACAAATTATGTAACCTTCTCCACTCACCTGTCTCCTCATCCCTTTAAGGTCCAAATATTTTCCTAAGGATCTTATTTTCAAATACTCTCAATTTATGTTCCTCTTTCAATGTAAGGGACCAAGTTTCACACCCATATAATACTACAGGCAAAATTACTGTTTTGTATATTTTAACTTTTAGTTTCTTAGATATTAAACGAGAAGACAAAAGTTTATGAAGAGAGAAGTAACATGCATTTCCTGAATTAAGCCTGCTTTTTATTTCCTCTTTAATATAATTTTCACTTGTTAATATTACTCCTAAGTATTTGATTTGGTGTTTTAAGTCCACTTTATGCGCAGTAAGGCTAATCGGGACTGGACCTACAGTTTAAAGTGGAATCCGAACCACTTGTGCCTACACCGGGTATCGAACCCGGGACCCCTTGATTACAAGGCAATGACGCTACCACTGCGCTATGGGGGAGGCCTCCCAAGTATTTGAATTTGGAGACTGGTTCAAACTAGTTGTTATCAATAATTAGATTTTGATTATTATCTAACACTTGGTTTCCGCTTGTGAGCATATATTTAGTTTTCTCTTTGTTAACTTCCAAACCTATCTCTTTAGCAGTTTTGAAAAATATTTTAGCATTATTCTTAATTGTATTTATATCATCCCCTAATAAGTCTACATCATCTGCATATGCTAAAAACTGAGTCATACCATTTAATTTTAGTCCTTCGTTAGTTTCTTTAACCTTCCTAACAGCATATTCTAAGGCAAAATTAAAGAGCAGTTTTGAAAAATATTTTAGCATTATTCTTAATTGTATTTATATCATCCCCTAATAAGTCTACATCATCTGCATATGCTAACAACTGAGTCCGTCCTTTTACCTTCCTAACAGCATATTTTAAGGCAAAATTAAAGAGCAATGGAGATAATGCATCTCCTTGTTTTAATCCATCATGAATTGTAAATTTGTCAGACATTAATACCCACACGAATTTTAATTCCTGTTTCACTGGTGCATACTTTTATCATACTAACAAACTTCTTAGGTATTCCAAACTCGACTAATATATTATATAATTTATCTCTTTTGACCGAATCATATGCTTTTTTAAAATCAATGAATAGCTTATGGACATTTTGATTATATTCCCACTTTTTCTCAAGTGTCTATCTGATGTGAAAAAATTGATCTGTAGTTGATCTGTCCCGTTTAATGTAATTACATAAACTGCACTTACTACACAAAACTGCAGAGAACAATGCATTATTTTTTAACAGTTTATAATGCATGACTTATAAATAGTGAAATTATTTTTTTACTATAGTAGGAATTTAGTTATTAATATAAATAAACAAGAGAGAAGAATTAGTGATTAAATAAAATTGTAAACTAAAATAAAATATCTAAGTTTCTCAGGAAAAAGCACACAAGTCACAAACGGCGAATATCTGTTGATTCCATCTAAGAAGGAGAGGCTACGGTTTGGGACGCGACTTTGTATAGTGGTAGGGTACCCTGTAGGTTTTTTTTTTATTAATGAATTAAAGGAATACACCTATTCGTCAGTATCCCCAGTTCTTCACATTTTTCTCAGTTGTCATACATGTCAATTTTCTCTATGTTCTCTTTATTCTCATTGGGACAAACACAAACATCCATGCCCGAGAAGAGTATTTATAATATCGCACGTTAGCCAGCAATTTCCGAGGAAAAGTTTGATACCCGATTTATACGCGAGTGGTTAGGATCCCACTTTAAACTAGAGGTCCAATCCGGTATAAGCTTTCTTACTGTGCATAAAGTGGACTTAAAAGAAGAAAAAATCCGAGGAAAAGCGCTTGAAGGTTTCAATGCTTTCCAAGTGCCTTGATGAGGAGATGCTATTGTATGACATTAAAGTGAACAGGTAGCCCCATAGTAGCGAATAAGTATCACGTCCCGAAGGTTATGGGTTCGATATCCGTTCTACTGCCCAATTTTATTTTAATAACTCGAGCAACAAATGTTTGCATTTTATTTAATAATTTATTGAAATAAAGGTGAAATATATTTTTACTTAATTTTTGGGTGGAAATCTCTATTTTACCGTTTTCAATTTTATTTATGGAAATATTTTTTTAAGATAGTTTTCCACTTTTCTCATCATTTTACAAACATTTACATATTAAATTGTCCACGTTTTTTATTCAAAAAATGTTATCCTGGTGAAAAGTATACATTTCTTTCGAGAAAATGAACCAGGAATAAATATAATTCTATTCGCAAGTAATTATCGTAAACGTTTGGAAAACAAAATTCAATTAGAAATTCAACAATTCGCACAGCAAATAAAATAAGAATCTGTGTAATAAATAAAATGAAATAATTCGTTGCTTGAGTTAAGAAAAAAATTGGAGGCAATCAAATGGAATCGAACCAAGTACCTTCTGCGTGTCAAACTAACACGCTACCACCACACCACCGGGCCTTCTGACAGACGGACAATATATTCGTCTTGTGAGTACCGCTTGCTAAGTCTCCAAACATTGAAGCCCTTTTTTCTCGGGAGTGACTGATTAATGTAATTGTTGTTGTGTGTCAAGGAGATATGTTTACTGCAACATTTGAGCACACAATCAAAACATACAGAAAAAAAATGTTTTTTCTGCACTTCATTACTTTTCTCCGAGTTCAAAAAATATCCAGAATCCAAACTTACTGCTAGTTACCCAGTTATGCAAAATGCCCTTGGCCTACACGCATGCGCTTTATCAAGGATGCGAAGGAACCTCGCAAAGTTACAGAATGTTCTATGGGGTGCTGTCGGTTGGCCGCGGAGTCACGTGGTGTCTGCTTATCAGTAGAACATGACCTTCTGCAGCACACTGAAGCGAGCGAAGGTATTTCATGTGATTTGTAAGCTGGAACAGACTTTACACGCGTTACAATCGACAGAGGCTTGTCTTCAGCTTATTCTTTAGGGACAGGCAAACCACACTAGGCATACAGAGTATAATGTAATATGGGAGGCATTTATTTCTCAGTCAGTAGTGGTATTTGTGGTAGGGACAGTGCCGGAAAGTATGAACCCCCCTCCAGCAGATTTGCTTACACTTAAAACAAGCTCAACATGCCTACATGAGCTTTTTGCTCAAGTGTGGAATCTTGTCTAATCCAAGATTTTTGTAAAAAAGCCCTCATGGATTCCATGAGAAAGTATGAACCCCCTCAGATTGATGAGGCTACACTTATAAAAGGCACTTCTGAGAGATTGTTGTCCATAAACTTGTTAAAAATATGCCCCTCTTGATATTGTATGATATCTTAAGTATAGTAACTGTTATAGTGCCCTAGCATGTATAGATTTCAAAATTTTGTTAATATTGTATTTTTCAGAAAATTCTATTTATAAAAATTATAGAGACATAAAATATAGAGAATCTCGAGTAGAATATGTATACAAAATTTCAAGTTACCCCTGTTGAGAACTGCCTGCCCGCTGGGGGAATCAATATCTTCTGACCTAAGTTCTCAACAGCTCCCAGTTTTGTTGCCGGATTAATACTTGTTGGAGCAGTTCCTCAGATTCCCGCGGTGCGGTGCTGGCAACACCGAAGTGGGATTAATACTTGAACAAATTCCTCAGATCCCCGCAGCGCGGTGCTGGTAGCGGCAACAATAAGATCAATATTTGGAGCAATAATTCTATTGCCTCCTGAATTTTATTAACAAAGCTCCGGCAATTCTATCAACAATCTTATTGACATCGATTAGTTCCAGAGAGTGCCGCGCTGGGGCATGGCGCTGCAGTATGGGTGGGATCAATATTTCGAGCAGAGCATTTCCAACATCGATTAGTTCCAGAGAGTGCCGCGCTGGGAGCATGGCGCTGCGGTATGGATTGCGTGTACGCTCAGCAGAAAAACGGGATGTACGCTCAGAAGAAAATACTTCAGCAAAAATATTAGAGAAGAGCTCATGTTTCTGAATGCACCCCCAACACACCCCCACCCACCCCTACCTACCCACACCCACCCCCAACATACCCCCCACACCCACCCACCCACATCCATACATATTTACTTGCAGACAAAATTGGACAAGACAGAACAAGATTCAACAAGACAGGACAAGAATAGACAAGATTCAACAAGACAGGACACAATATTACAGGTTAGAACCAGTGCAGACAAGATTCAACAAGGCAGGACACAATATTACAGGTTAGAACCAGTGCAGACAAGATTCAACAAGACAGGACAAGAATAGACAAAATTGGACAAGACAGAACAAGATTCAACAAGACAGGACAAGAATAGACAAGATTCAACAAGGCAGGACACAATATTACAGGTTAGAACCAGTGCAGACAAGATTGGACAAGACAGGACAAGAATAAACAAGATTGGACAATTAATAAACAGAAATTTTGCTTAGCTAAAACAAACAAAGTTTTGATTGGCTAAAGCAAGCAAGGTTTTGATTGGTCCAACAAATCTATATAAGCCAGGGCACAGTGCTGTTTGTTACCATTGCTGGATCGGCAGTGGAACCCACAAGTGGGGGGCAGAACCTGAACAGGCTCCACCAAAGTATAGGAGACTTGAAGCATATAATTTGGCGGAATAACCCAAGTAAGGTCATAGAGACAATATACACTGATGCAATAAAAGCCAATTTTTGGCAGGGGGGCTAAAGTGGTTCCTAAATACAAAACTCAAGAACTAATTGACATAGAGCTATGCAGTTTTTTTGTCTGCACTGAACCCAACTGATATTTTTTATTAAGTATAGAGTTTTGATTTGAACCCCAGGAAATTTTATATAAATACCAAAGCCAAAAATATTAAGTGTATACACACATATATACATACACACATACAAAGCACAGTGCTGAACCCAACTGATATTTTTATCCAGCATAGAATTTTGATTTGAATCCCAGGAAATTGTATATAATAAACAACAACAAAAATGCCGAATCAAAAACATTGTAATCAATGCAATAAAAATATATCCAGCCCCAATTGGGCCAAGCACCAAAAGATTTGTAACCCAGATAAATACAGAACTCCCACAAAAATTTGCCCCAAATGCAATAGAAAATACAGCATGCAATACTTCACATATACACATAAAGATACTTGCTCTGCACAACCATCCACATCTGGTCTGAAAAGAAGGCACGAAGCACCTCTTAATGCCAGAGCAGCAAAACAGCCACGCTATGAACCCATCCGTAGCAGTTTTAACGGCCAATTAAGGGATCACCGGTTTGTATCAGAGCCAAGATGTGGCATTGAGAATTTCTTGAACAGTATAAATCCTAATCTCCAGGCAATTCTTAATGCACAAAATGGCTCTTATAAGCTCTCCCTCAAATTGTTTACACAATATAAGAAGCCAAATGGTACAAAATTTATACAGCCCCACATAACAGAAACTGTACCGGTATATTCAAATGCAAATTCAGATAAAATAATAAGCAGATTGATGGATCAACTGAATATCAAACACTCTGAATTTGCGGCAAAAGAGTCCGGATGGAGCCTATGTGGCTCTCCGCACAAGTTATATGTTAATATTTCTGAATTCAGCCCATTACAAGGATCTATATATGTGCCATTACCTGCTAATATCAAAAACAAAAGAGCCGTGGTCAATATAAAAAATAATGACGCAAAATGCTTTTTGTGGTGTATATTAGCTGCTTTGTTTCCAGCTTCAAGAAATCCTGAGAGAATAACTTATTACAAACAACATGAACATTTTTTTGACGATGCAATGGAGGGTTTAGAATATCCAATGTCTATTCAGAATATTGATAAATTTGAAAAAAGGGCCAGGCACATCAATGGCAAACAATTATCTATTAATGTATTTATTTGTTCCACTGGCAATTGCCCGATAGCACCTCTCAGAATCAGTACACTTGATGATGAATCTGCTATTCCGATTGATCTGCTCTTAATTGAAGGGGATGATACATACCATTATACTCTGATACATAATCTTGAAGCTTTAGTGTGAACACAACTAGACAAATCTAATAGAATATTCAAGTTGTGCAGAAGATGTTTATCTGGATTGGATGGTAGAAAAATGGTGAAGGGGGTTCAGGAAGAGAGTGCAGAAATTGCTAAAAACAAGTTAATTGAGCATCTGAAATACTGTGGGAACCATAAACCTGTTCATATGGTGATGCCCAATCCAAGTGAAAATTGCAAATTCAAAAAGTATGAAGCCTTTTTGGAACACCCAGTATATATTGTCTGTGATTTTGAATCGAACGTCAAACCTCTTGAATTCTGCAATCCAGATCCTGAAGAATCTTCAATTACACCATACCAGCAACATGAACCTTCCAGTTTTTGTTATATGGTTGTACAGGATGGTGTTGTTACTAAAGAATATTCATACATGGGACCAGATGCCATCAAAATATTTGCACATAGAATAGAAAATGAGTGCCGTGACATAGCATCTAACATCTTATTAAAATCAAAGCCTATGTTGCCTTTAACAGAGGAACAGATTAAAGATTTCAACAATGCAGAAAAATGCCCGGTATGTGATTCTGAATTTTCAGATATAAATATCAAGGTGAAACACCATTCTCATACAGATGGTAAATTCTTAATGGCCCTGTGTAATAGCTGCAATATTAAGATCAAGAGACCAAGATTTATCCCCATATTTTGCCATGGAGCATCCAATTATGATTTCCATCATCTGATCAGGTACGAGGGGTTTGACAAGCAGAATTTAAACATTTTAGCTGAAAATGATGAGAAATATATATCTATTAGCAAGATAATTAAAGTTGATGGTGTTCCTATTCACATAAGATTTCTTGATTCTTACAGATTTTTATCTGCTAGCCTGGCTACACTGGCCACTCAATTACCTGATGATCACTTGAAAATCACACGTGCATTGTTTCCAAATCAGGACCTGAAATTAATTAGGCGGAAGGGTGTATATCCATATGACTATGTTACAGATTTTTCTAAATTTGATGAGTGTTCCCTGCCACCACAAGAAGAGTTTTACAGCAAAATCAGAGGATCTGGAATCACTGATGATGATTATCACCATGCTCAGTTGATGTGGAACAATTTAAAATGCAAGACATTTGGTGATTATCACATGGCATATTTGAAACTTGATGTCACCCTCTTAGCTGATATATTGCAAGCATTCAGAAAATCTTCCATGCAAAATTATAGACTGGACCCAGTGTATTTTTACAGTGCTCCGGGCCTAGCATGGTCCGCAACGTTTTTGAACACTAACATGCAATTGGATCTGATCCAAGATCAAGATATGTATCTGTTTATGGAGAAATGTATAAGAGGAGGGATGGTGCAATGTTCCCAGAGATATGCCAGAGCAAATAACAAGCATATTCCCAATTATGATCCAGCACGGCCATCAAATTATATACTGTATGTGGATGCAAACAGCCTCTATGGTGACGCCATGATGAAAAAACTGCCATATGCAGGGCTTGAATGGGTTGAAGATTTCAATATTGAAGATCTTCAGGACTTTGATGACAGTAATTATGGCCTCATCTTAGAGGTTGATCTGATAATTCCAGATCATTTGCACAATAAATTTTCTGATCTGCCCCCAATTCCCGAGGTTCAGTGCTCACCTGGCTCTAAACAGAAGAAGCTCATGATGACTCTGGAGCCGAAACAGGGTTATGTTACATATTACAAAAACCTCCAGTTCCTGATGAAACATGGTGTCCAAGTGACCAAAGTTGGCAAAGTCTTAAGGTTCAGGCACTCAGAATGGTTGAAACCATACATTGATACAAATACAGAGCTTCGAACATCTGCAAAGAGCCAATTTGATAAGGGCTTGTTTAAATTGATGGTGAATTCAGTGTATGGCAAAACTATTGAAAATGTCAGGAAACATACTGATGTTAAAATAATTACTGACCCCAGCCTGAGCAAAAAATTGGTTGCAAAGCCCAACTTCAATTATAGAAGAATTTATGATGAGCACATGGCACTTTTCAACATGAAGAAAACAAAGATCAAATTTGATAAACCTATTTATGTAGGGGCTGTGATATTGGAATTGTCCAAATTACATATGTTAACATTGTATTATGATGTGCTGAAACCTTTTTATGGTGATCGTGTAAAATTATTGTACATGGACACGGATAGTTTTATTCTTGATATTCAAACAGAAGATGTTTATCAAGATATGTCACAGCCTGAATTGTTTCAATACTTTGATACCAGTGAACATACAAAGATTCAACACCACCACAACAAGAAGGTGCCTGGCAAGTTAAAAGATGAGACACTTGGTGATGCTATTGTGAAATTTGCTGGGTTAAGTGCCAAGGTGTACACTTTTGAAACATGTAGTGCTGTTGTCAAAAAAGCCAAGGGTATTAGCAGAGTGACTGTTGACAAAGATCTTGAATTTGAAGATTATAAAAATTGCATCAAATCATGTAGCGCAATCAAAACATCAGAATCCAGAATTCAGAGTGAGGATCACTTATTGACTTCAAATATTGTAAGAAAAGTGGCTCTGGACCCACATGATGATAAGAGATGCATTTTATCATGTGGCATACATACTTTACCTTGGGGGCATTGTGATTTGCCACTTCTCAAATCACAATGCCCCCAAGGTAAAGTATGT